>NW_027508866.1:33712500-34262500 GCF_051911475.1 Siphateles boraxobius | reverse complement strand
CCATGTGCTCTGGTCGTTGTCTGATCCCTCCCCCTCGTTACCTGATTATTGTTTGAGTTCTTCCACCTGTCCCCTCTTGATTTGTTCCCTTCTTAAGTCTCCTCTTGTTTGCAGTCTTTGTCGGATCGTTGTCTAATGTCTCCTGTTCCCCGTGATTCCCCGTTCCCCACTTCATGTTAAGGTTCAGTTGTTTCATTCTTATTTATTGTTTTTCCCCCTCGTGGGTTTTTGCTTTGTGTTTGTTTATTTTTGTAATAAATTACCATTCTCTGCATTTGAGTCCTCACACCTTTTTTTATCTTGCACGTTCCGTGACATGGACTCCTTTATAAAGGGAGTATGGATATATAAACAGACATTTCAATATATTGGAATTAAATGCATTTTCTGAGAATGTATATTTCAAGTTTTGACTGCAAATGATTACGTCCTGGAATTGCTCAATTTTAAAGAATTATTCCTCAACTAGTTTTGTGGTGTAGGTCTACGTATTTTATAATGTTAACTTCAAATAATACTAATAGTAATTTAAAGATGTGTTAGCATTGGATCTGGACGGGAAGGATAACTCTGGGAGTTGGAAGGGGTGTGTAGCGATTCTGAATTCGCACACGCGACACAGGTTCGTGGATCTGAGTGTCGCGATTTCGGTTTCATATTGCATATCCTTACAGCCCGGTATCTAGTAGCCTACCTGATACAACTATAAAATAGCAAGGTGACCAGTAAAACTACAGCCTGGCTAATTAAAAAAGTATATATATATACACACACACACACACACTGTATATAAACTGAAAATATATAATAATGAAAAAATCGACATATTAATAAATATGCAATAGTATATACTAAAAACGTCTCGGTTACGTATGTAACCCTCGTTCCCTGAGTAGGAAACGGAGACGTTACGTCGGATGACGACGAATGGGGTTTCGCTTAGAACACCTATCGACTTCGAGTATTACAAAACGAGCCAATGGCAAAGAAATGCCATGGGTCTGCGGAATTTGCATAGCGTATCTCCGCCTTACCTTGTGGGTATAAAAGGAGGACGCCGGCAACATGCAGATATGTTTCTTCGCTGAGGAGCCAAGACTGAGCTCAGGCGATCCCCGCGGTACAGCGGAAAGTGGCAGGAAGACGTAACGTCTCCGTTCCCTACTCAGGGAACGAGGGTTACATACGTAACCGAGACGTTCCCTTTCGTTGTCGTTCCGAGTTACGTCGGATGAGGACGAATGGGGTTACCAGTCTAAACATGCCACCTTCTCGGCTGTCTTCCAGTGCCCTGCGTAAATCTGAGATCCTTGTCGTGAGATTGGCACGGACGAAGGACTCCTATCTAGCACAGGAATACCAAGGTACACTGGGGAGCATATCCCATAGTTTAGAGGAAATATGCAATTATTGCCAACCCAGAGGGGGGGACTTAGAAAATACACATATGACCCAGAGGGTATGGAGAACACTGGGGTGTCCAGCCACAGGTGGAATATTTCAACCCCAGGGGTGGCAAGGTGGCTTGCCAAGGGAAAGACACATGCTCCGAGGCTTACAGTGGAAATACACATGTGGGGGTCGCTCAGAGGAGGGACCATGCACACGGGAGGCACCTAGCCGACGTGCAGGCAATAGACACTGGCGCCGACGTCAGGAGTGCTGGAGGAACTCAGGGCTTTAGGAGAAGCTCACCTGAGGAAAATATTGCACGTATCCGGTCCGTGGAATGTGGAATGGCGAGCAAGCGAAGATACCTGAGCGGATCCAGTACTAGCTGGTTGAAGCGAGTACATGAGAGGACACTGGCTCCACTCGGAGATTGTAGAATCTGGCGAATGTGTTAGGTGTCGCCCAGCCTGCAGCTCTGCAGATGTCTGTTAGCGAGGCGCCATGCGCTAGAGCCCAAGAGGACGCCACACTCCGGGTGGAGTGGGCAGTCACACCAAGGGGGCACGGTCGACCTTGCTGCTGGTAAGCCAAACCAATGGCGTCCACTATCCAGTGAGACAACCTCTGCTTTGAGAGAGCCTTTCCCTTCAGCTTCCCACCATAACAAACAAAGAGCTGGCCGGGGTCTCAGGATCACGTGAGAGTAAGCCGGCCCGAATTCCAGGCGCGTTTCGTCAACGGAGAATGCGTGCAGGTCCCCTACCCTCTTGATGGAGGCCAGTGCAACCAAGAGCGATGTCTTCATTGACTGGAACTTAAGCTCTACTGATTGCAGAGTGTCAAATGGAGCACTCTGCAGGGCAGTTAACACCACTGAGAGGTTCCAAGAGGGAACGAGAGGAGGGCGAGGAGGATTCAGTCTCCTTGCCCCTCTCAGGAACCTGACGATCAGGTCGTGCCCTCCCAAAGACTTACCTTCAACAAAGTCATGCTGTGCGGCAATGGCGGCAACATAGACTTTTAGGGTGGAGGGAGACAGCCTTCGCTCCAACCCATCTTGTAGGAAGGAAAGCACGATGCTGATCGAACATCTCCGGGGGTCTTCTTGGCGAGAAGAGCACCAGTTGACGAAGAGGTTCCACTTCAACGCATAGAGATGTCTCGTGGACGACGCTCTAGCGGAAGTGATGGTAGCCACCACCGTAGGTGGTAGGGTACTCAAACCTGCCTCGTCCCATCCAGGAGCCACACGCGGAGGTTCCAAAGATCGGGACGAGGGTGCCATAGGGTGCCCCGTCTCTGAGAAAGGAGGTCCTTCCTCAGAGGGATCGGCCAGGGAGGTGCTGTCGCGAGTAGTACTAGTTCGGAGAACCAGATCCGGCTGGGCCAGTAAGGCGCAGCCAGAATGACCTGCTCCCCGTCCTCCCTGACCTTGTGCAAGGTCTGCGCAAGAAGTATCACTGGGGGAAACGCATACTTGCGACCCTGCGGCCAGCTGTGTGCCAGAGCATCCGTGCCGAGCGTGCCCTCGGTCAGGGAATAAAACTGGGCACAATGGGTCGAGTCGTGAGAGGCAAACAGATCTATCTGAGCATCCCCGAACTGGTCCCAAATCAGCTGAACCGACCGGGGTCGCTACAGTCGCGGTATTGTCTGATCGGACTAGTACGTGTTGGCCCTTGAGCATGGCCCGGAAGCGGCGCAGAGCAAAACGTACAGCCAGCAACTCGAGGCAATTGATGTGTCATAGGCGCTGGGGTCCTATCCAGGAACCCGCGGCAGCACGTCCATTGCACATGGCGCCCCAGCCCGTGGAGGAGGCATCTGTCGTTACAACAACATGCCGCGAAGCTAGTTCCAGAGGCACTCCGGCCCGTAGAAAACTGAGGTTCGACCACGGGTTGAAGGTCTGACGGCAGGTCGGAGTAACTGGTACTCCGAAGGTGCCGTGTTGCCATGCCCACCTCGGGACTCGGTCGCGAAGCCAAAGCTGAAGCGGTCTCATTTGAAGCAATCCGAGCGGCGTTGCAGCGGCTGCAGATGCCATATGCCCCAGGAGCCTCTGAAAGAGTTTCAGTGGAACCGCACTCCTGCCCTCGAATTGTCTCAGGCAAGTCAGCAGTGACTGCGCGCGCTCGCTCGCTCGTAAGCTGCGCGGACATGGCGACCGAGTAGATCTCCATACCGTGAAAAGAGATCCTCTGTACGGGGCAAAGTTTGCTCTTCTCCCAGTTGACCCGAAGGCCCAGACGAGCTAGGTGCCGAAGCACTAGGTCCCTGAGTTCGCAAACCTGAACTCGAGAGTGAGCTAGGATCAGCCAGTCGTCGATATAACTCAGGAAGCGAACCCCGTGTTCCCGAAGGGGAACAAGGGCAGCCTCGACGACCTTCGTGAAGATGCGAGGAGACAGGGCTAGCCCGAAAGGGAGAACCGCGTACTGGTATGCCTGCCCCTCGAAAGCAAACCGAAGGAACGGTCTGTGTCAAGGAAGAATGGAGACATGAAGTAGGCGTCCTTCAGGTCGATCGCTGCAAACCAATCCTGGGGCCGAATGCATTCGAAAACGCGTTTGGCGGTGAGCATCTTGAACGGCATCCTGTGAAGGGGGCGGTTCAGCATGCGCAAGTCCAGGTTTGGCCGTAACCCACCGGTTTTCTTGGGGACAATGAAGTAGGGGCTGTAGAAGCCGGACCTCTTCTCAGCTGGAGGGACAGTCTCGATTGCACCCTTCGCCAGCAGGGTGGCAATCTCTGCTCTCATGATGGGGGCATAGCCACCGACCAAAGTGGAGCGGACTCCCCAAGCGGGGAGGAGACCGTGCTAACTGAATCGCATAGCCGAGCCTTATGGTCCGCGCGACCAAGCAGGACAGATGGGGAGCTCTAACCAGGCTCCCAGGAGCTGAACCAGCGGGATCATGCGAACCACAGGCGTCCCCCCGGAGGGGCAGCGAAGCGGAGTAACTGGCCCAGACGTGGACGACATAGCGGCCCGATGTGGGGGCACAGTTAGCAACCGCGCCCTGGCAGAGGGGGCCAAGGGAGGACCAGGCTGGTCGTCCCGCGGGGGCCTGCTCTGCCAGGGGTCTGGCGACAGAGAGGGACGGGGCGAAGCGGTCCGGGGACGGCACGCCGTGTCAACCACCTCTGGGACAGAGGGGGACGAGGAGAGCACGGCTTGTGGGCGGCGCTCTGTGACGTCCGAGAACTCTCTGTGCTCAGAGACGGGAGAGTCAGTTCTTTGGAGAATAAGGATTCTTCCCCGGCCCTCCCCCGAGGAAAGGAGTGGTCCTGCTACCAACTCCTGGAAAGAACTGAGTCCCATCTCTGAGGAGCCCATCTCAAGAGCGCCGCTTAACCCGGCGTGTAGCGGGGGCAGGGCTGGAGAGGACTGTGGCGTCCGACCGCGGCCTCCAGAGCCGACCCGGATGAACGGGCGGGGTTGGAGCCTCGGGGGGGGGCGCCCTCGGCGGTGGGCAGACCGAGGGATCTGAGCGGACAGCGGGGCCGTCGGGACAGAATCAACGTCAGTCTGCTCTTGGGCGGCTGAAAGCTGTTGGGCAAGCCCTCAACCGCACCGCCGAAGAGGCCGACCTGGGATATGGGAATGTCGGACAGACGGGTCCGCGCGACATCCAGCACATCAGACAGGTTCAGCCACAGAATGGTGAGCATCACCTGACCCAGGGAGCGTAGACGAAAAACTACAGGCCACGGGCCGGTGCTTAGGATTGCGCCGAGAAGAAGCACTCCGAGGACACATAGCATCGCAACAGAGCGTTCAGCCGGGGGGACCCCAGTGTACCCATGGGCAGCGGCCCCATCGAGGGGAGGAAAGGCGGATGAATCAGCGAGCGGTCCCGAGAAGACAAGGGGGTCTTCTAGGACTTCGAGATCTCATCATGCACGTCCGGGAAGAAAGGTATTGGGGTTTGCCGTGGACGAGGGTCGGCGGCCTTACCCAAAAACCAATCGTCCCAGGAAAGCATGGCCGTCATCTCCGGATCAGACTCAGGCACAGCCGTATGCACACCGGAAGGTGGCAGCTGTGACGAGCCCTCACTTCCAGAAGACTCAAACCCACCTAGTGATACTGCAACAGATATGGCATCTTCCTCTGTAGCTTCAACTGAAACACGCGGGCCACCAGAGGGTAGACTCGCGGGAATCAGCAGTTCACTAGCGGGCACCGTCATTGAAGAGGGGGGCCGGGGTCGCGGACACATAGTCGGCGCCTTGTTCCAGACCGTAACCCTCAGGTCACCCTGGCCACCAGCCGAAGATGGGGGGGTGGATGAGGGGTTTATGATATTAATAAATACTATAATAGTGTATATTAATAATAAAAAAAATACTAATGAGAAATACAATATTGAATGAGAAAAAATATTACCATTGGGAATTGATTGGCTGAGAAATAGGAAGGTAATTTTAGAAGTGGTTATGGAAAAACTTATGAAGTAAAGACTTTTTTTTTCTTCAGAAAAACATGCACTGATGAATCATGCCCAATAAGATGAGCAATGTGTGCTAATAAGAAAGTAAAAACAGTCAATATGGATTTCATATCGAGTTCAACAAAGAAAAAGTGAAGAAACCATAGCACTTCAAAAGCTTGTTCTATTGCATCAGGCTATAAGAGCCTTTTCAAACTTTATTTTGTAAGAGCACACGTCGCACAGACATGCTCAAAGGTTGATCTGTGGGGGTTTTCTGAAGTGCTTTTCCACAAGTGACTTCCTTCGCGGGGTGTGACACGGTGTGTGAAGGATCAAAAGATGTGGATTAAAGCCCCAATTACGGAGTGTTTAAAGGGATTTAATCAGTTTGTACACGCTGTGTGAGATTCACCTGACATGTTGCAGTAGATTAGTTGAGGTTTGATGGGGCCGCTTCCATCCACGTCTATGTAGTAAAAGCCAGACGTGTTTCCTTTGTGTTTGTACGCCTCACACGACGCTTCATAAATGGCTGTAAACACAGAAGTAGCAGGTTAGTCAAACACAGAAGAAGTTTTCAAAATGCAGGTGTGGAGAGATAATGAGGTGAGGCTGTTGTCGTTCAGAACTGTGAATTACAACAGTAACATAAATAAACGAGTGCGCATTCACACTGTCTGTTTACAGATGAAGTTGTGACCAGTTCATGCAACATGTGTGAAAATGCAGCTCGCAGAAAAACGTCACTTTTTTCAGGCCCTGTAAAATGTTATTACATGTTAAACAGGATGGTAAGATTCCAGAACTATACATGATCAGGAGAAAGATCAAGTCAAGCTGCCCTTTAGAAAATATAGTTAGCTACCAAAAAAATAAGGCCAACATCTTTTTATTATAATATAATATATATAATAATATATATAATATTAATATATTAATTAATTAATATATAATATAATTATATTATAATTATTTGATCGCATGAATCAGTATTTATCTGTCACAAAATAAGCAGCATTAAAACTAATATATAAATAGATACACAAATTTACACCAAACACAAAAAAAAACCTAGGAAAATTGACATTTTATCCTTTATTCAAATATTATAAAAAATGTGTTAAGTATATTGCGTAGTTGTGCTTGGAGTTGATCATTTTATTTGTGATAATAACGCAATGAAACATGCCAAATTGTGCCGACCTAATTTTTGGCCAGGCTGTCACACAAAGAAATTATGAACACATGCGAAAACAAGAGAGAACCAACAAAATATTAATAACTGATTATGTTGTAGTCAATGCATGCTTTATTCTGCATCTTTTTTGCCCCCAAATTTTGTTAGATAAATAACCAAGTTTAGTGTTTTGTTCTTCCCACATATTTAAAATATTTAAAAACTATATTTCCTCAGAATTTGTGGAAAATGGATCATTTTTATCATTAATTGCATCAATAGTTTGCATAATCTTTTGTAATAGATAGGATATTTTTCGCATATTGTCATGGCATATCGAGCACTTTAATCCCAAAAAAGCAAGGAGAATTGAATTCCTCATAATATGACTCATGTAGAGAAAATATATAAAATATGACACAAGGTCATTTTGAGGTTGAGTTTTACACACTTATGGATTTACACCAAGTCTTAAATTAAGTGAAAAGGCCAGTTTTGGAGCCATAAAACAGTGTGGAACAGATTTCGGCTAAAATTAAGCACATGTCACTCAAATACTTAATGGCGGCAGCATGAACGACGTGCTCACACTTGAGCTGTTTTAAAAGGTGAACGTTATTGAGAGGGACTTTATAGTGCAACCTCATAATTAGATCTCATTTAAAGCTGCTGTCAGTCACGGGAGCGTTCATAGGTTTACAAATGAAAGCACATTTCTGCAGTACAGCTGAGTATATTTGCACACCTACTGAAATATAATTGCAAACAACATACAACACACGTTTTTGATTCTCCAGGTCCTTAAACAGAATAATATATATATATATATATATATATATATATATATATATAGTTCTGCTGTGGCTTTGTACGGAACTATTGTTGTTGGCGAAATAGAGCAAACATAGTCAATGTTGTGTTTATGATGCAAGTCATATACTGTATATATATATATATATATATATATATATATATATATATATAATACATACATACTGAACAAAATTATAAACGTAACACTTTTGTTTTTGCCCCCATTTTTCATGAGCTGAACTCAAACATCTTTAAAGACTTTTTCTATGTACACAAAAGGCCATATTTCGCTCAAATATTGTTCACAAATCTGTCTAAATCTGTGTTAGTGAGCACTTCTCCTTTGCCGAGATAATCCATCCACCTCACAGGTGTGGCATATCAAGATGCTGATTAGACAGCATGATTATTGCACAGGTGTGCCTTAGGCTGGCCACAATAAAAGGCCACTCTAAAATGTGCAGTTTTACTGTATTGGGGGGTTCGTGGGGGTCCGAAAACCAGTCAGTATCTGGTGTGACCACCATTTGCCTCACGCAGTGCAACACATCTCCTTCACATAGAGTTGATCAGGTTGTTGATTGTGGCCTGTGGAAGGTTGGTCCACTCTTCAAGGGCTGTGCGAAGTTGCTGGATATTGGCAGGACCTGAAACACGCTGACGTATACGCCGATCCAGAGCATCCCAAACATGCACAATGGGTGACGTCCAGTGAGTATGCTTTATTTTATCAATAAAATGCACCTGTGTTCGTTGTCCATAACAAACGCCTGCCAATACCATAACCCCACCGCCACCATGGGCCACTCAGTCCACAAAGTCGACATCAGCAAACCGCACACCAAAACGACGTCATACACGCTGTCTGCCATCTGCCCTGTACAGTGAAAACCGAGATTCATCCGTGAAGAGAACAACTCTCCAAAGTGCCAGACGCCATCCAATGTGAGTGTTGCCCCCTCAAGTCGGTTACGACGACGAACTGCAGTCAGGTCGAGACCCCGATGAGGACGACGAGCATGCAGATGAGCTTCCCTGAGACGGTTTCTGACAGTTTGTGCAGAAATTCTTTGGTTATGCAAACCGACTGTGTCAGCAGCTGTCCGGGAGGCTGGTCTCGGATGATCTTGGAGATGAAGATGCTGGATGTGGAGGTCCTGGGCTGGTGTGGTTACACGTCGTCTGTGGTTGTGAGGCCGGTTGGATGTACTGCCAAATTCTCTGAAACACCTTTGGAGACGGCTTATGGTGGAGAAATTAACGTTCAATTCACGGGCATCTGGTGGAGCTGGTAATCAGCATCTTGATATGCCACACCTGTGAGGTGGATGGATTATCTCGGCAAAGATTTAGACAGATTTGTGAACAATATTTGAGAGAAATAGGCCTTTTGTGTACATAGAAAAAGTCTTAGATCTTTGAGCCCAGCTCATGAAAAATGGGGGCGAAAACAAAAGTGTTACATTTATAATTTTGTTCAGTATGTGCATATATATATATATATATATATATATATATATATATATATATATATATATCATTTAGTAAGATGCTAAGGGGGAAGTGGAGTACTATAATAGATTTCCGCACCTATACTACAATAGACAGAATACTACAATAGATGAAATACTATAAGAAATTTTGCTTTCAATGAAAATAAATTAACCAGCAAGTAAAATAAAAAAGGAATGAAATATATTTAATTGTATATATATATATACATGTATGTATCTGTATAGAATGAAAAAAAAATATATATTGCTTTTCTGGGCTTGTGATCAGATTTTTATAAAGCTTTATTGGTTCACAAACTCAAATTGGTCCATAAAAATAAGTTCTCTGTCTTGTGCATATGAAATAAACAGATTGAAATAAACAGATTGCACATAGATTGTAATTATTTTCCTTGAAAGTGAAACCTACAGTAATCCATTTCACCCTAAGCACCTTAATTGATAGTTATCTTCCGCTGTCTGCATTACATCATGAAATCAGAGCTACGAAACAGATGCAGATGGTCATAATTAAAGCTCTGCTCTGTTTGCATGCAATATTTATGGCACCACATTTCTCACTTCATAACACAAATACATTCGGATGTTTAATTTCACGTACTAAATTAAGTGTAGAGTATATGATTTTGACCATTTGCTCTGAATGCAATGTCTACATAATACAAAATATATTTTGTTGAAAATGTGTCACAATGAATGTGAGCCGAAGAGAAAAAAGTTTGTAGCTCATTTAAACTCCAATATAACACAATTGGAACATACAATGTGATATATGGCATAATGAAGTGAGTTACACCACCATGTCAGTATCCCGCCTTCACAGTCGTTTCACACCAATTCAATTTTCATTAAAAGTTCAAAACAACGCAGACAAGAAAGTGCATCTACATACTCACTTAAACACTTTTAATGGCTCGAGTCTGGTGAGGAATATTAACAGGTGTACACGAGATCCAGCGCTGATTGACAGGGATCGTTCTGAATGTATTTAAAAGCTAATAATCAGTTATACATATTTTGTTGCTCTCTTGTGTTCATAATTTCTTTGTATGATAGCCTCGCCAAAAATTATGTCGGCACAATTTGTCATCTTTCATTGCATTATTGTTGCGCAATATGCTTACTAAACCTTTAACTCATTTTTAATCATATTTAAATAAAGGATGAAGATTCAGTTTTGGAGGCCAGACATGGAATAAAGTTTGTCTTGCAGATTAAGTAAACTATTCTCTCTGCATTTGACTCCTGATCTGTCCTTGACTTTAAGAGTGTAATGAAAGGCTTGTAGTGTGTGTATTTCAGAAGCGTTCTCACAGCTGTGACAGGTCGCTCCGCTGTAGCCCGTGGCAGAACAGTTGCAGTGAAACGTGCTCCATGACTGAGAGCATCTCCCTCCATGTTCACAATGACTCGGGGAGCATCTGGTAAAAAAAAAAAAAAAAAAAAGGACATGAAAAATCATATTTTGATGTTTGATCTCAAGGACAATCAGATATAGAGAAACAAAATCATTCAGCATTACACATGCAGCCTTTGTAGAGAGTTATACATGAAGTGAAAACCTTGCTGTTGGCTCTATCTGATCCTAGAGTTAGAAAAGCACATGGTGACATTTTCATACACACTTCAAAAGAAACATACAAGAAATGTTGACAGTACACTCTGAGAAGAAAAAATTCTATATAAGAAAACAAGTTCTGTTAGGCATTTCATAAGTTAAACTTTACAATAATGTTTCATTAGTTAACTACTTTAGTTAGCAAACTAAAAATGAACAATACTAATCTACATACAATACTAATCAAAGCTTGAGTACTGTGTGAGAAAAAACTGAAAGTTTATGGAGTTTCGGTGACATTACTGCATTAAACTACAATACAGTGTTGAAAATAATGTATAATAATGCAATGGGGGGAATAGAGAAATAATAATAATTAAAAATAAAATTATTTTAGCTTAAAATATCACGATAGTATTGAGTTCGGTATCGCGATTTGCATCGAATTGTGACATGAGTGTATCGTTATCCCTACTTTGTACAACCTATCACATCATCACATTCAACTTGTTAAGTTAACTCAACTAATTACCTCCAATTAAAGTTGAATTATATACTTTGGTTCATCTAATGAGTAACAGGTAGTGTTTTGAACTTAAACATTCTTGTCAAGGCAACTAAATATTGTTTTGCATTTAGTAATGCAAGGGGCTACAGTCCTTGTTTTGTCATCTTCATGTTTAATTTGTCAATGCTAACTGATTTAAACATTATTTGCCTCTTAAATTTAAAGGCAAACATTTTACTCCGGCAAATATATTGCGCACAAAAGTTGCAAGGAGATGCACATACTGTATACATCAACGCACAAATCTCAAACATGGTGATGCATATTTGTAATTCGGTTAAAATATGAACCACAAGACAGCTAAATAAGAGTGACAACAACAGCAGTATAAATCAAGCCCGTAAATGCAAAGCAATGATTCTTTAATAAAAGTTGCCACATAATATTTCAAGCTGCAATGCATGCTGGGAAAAATGTAAAACCACTTAGTATAGTCACAGCACACCTGGTTTGAGGAATCATTCATTTCTGGAGCTCAAATGCATATTCATGTGCACTTTTAGTGACATAAACGAGAAATGCAGAATGACAGTCGCATGTAAATCGCAGGGAAATAGACATTTAGACATTCTACTAACTAGAAGTAATTTTGCAATTACTGTAGGCCCTTCATGTCAACTATAACACGAATATTAGTAGACTATATTTTGATGCTCCACAACAGACATTCTACTGACTATAAGTAACTTTGCAACGGTCTACTAACAGTCTGCTACAGTCTACTAAAACTCATGTAATTAGTTAGTAGAATGTGTAAAGTGGACTATTGAAATAAAGTGTTACCGTTTTGAAGTACGCAAATCAATATTAAAAACTCATTTTAAGCAAATAATGACTTAAATTTGGGTCTGTTTTTCAAATTAATATTTTCTCTGACTTCAGAAGACTTGGATAACAAGAATGCCTGTTTACATAACTTGTGAAACACCCTGATGTTGACCAATTATCATGATCAAGTATACTTCATTACTATAATTATAAATCTGTTTGACTTCATTTACATAAAGAAGTCTTAAATATAGAAGCACAAACAGCTTGTTTAATTCAGAGAAAGCATGAAAAATGGCCATGAAAAACGAAATCACAGTTCAGAATGTATCTCGCAGAATCAGCAAATCGTTAATAATTTAAACAAAGAGGGATTATAAAATTGCATAGTTCCTGTGAAACTCTATTAATGAAACTGTTCAGCTTTAATTATTAACATGTTCTGCAGGGCGTACGCAAACTTATGACCGCAAATGTATGGTTCTGGTGCAAGAAACTTTGACAAACTCGTCTGATCACTTAGTAAAGTAACAGCACACCTGATCTGAGGAATCATTCCTGTGTGGAGCTCAAACGCCGCAGGACAACGCACACACTGAACTTTAATACTTTGTGTTAGAGGTTTCATCACACCATTAACCTCAAGATTGACTTCGCAAACAACACTAATAATCATTTATGCCACGGTGCCTTGATTTAGAAGCTACAAACTTTTGCTAAGAGCAAAGTAAGTTTAACCAAGTGACTCAAAGCAGCCTCTTCGGCCACAAATCCTTTCTAGTCAGAATTAATATCCTTGCCTGAGCCGAAAAACAATTTCCTGCCTCTCCCATCTCTCCCGGGAATGCCAGCGGGGTATTTGCATGCTCGCATTACTAGCGGTCACTTCACCGACGACATCTTTCACCAGATTTCCATTTGTGGCCACAATGATGGTCTAAGAGGATCCGTTCAAACACTCTTTGTTCTGCTTTAGGTGGCCGGGACAGATACACTCTCCGCTCCGGTTTCACGCTTTGTAGCCTTACAATCGGAACAGGATCGAGTGTGTTTTTCATTCCGTTTAAAAGGGACACTTCAAACCAAGAAAAAAAAAAAAAAATGAAACTACACTTTTTGGCTCACACGCCGACGGCATACTGAGAGGTACGTCTCTTTGTTGGCTGGGATCCCATCAGAGCTTCTCAGGCCCATCGCGGGGACACAACTGAACCACAGCGGTCGAATTCACACAGTCGGACTCCTCTGTTCTCCTATAATCTGTAATGATCAGACTTCACTGACTGTCACACACTGAGACCTACCGAGAAACATGCAGAAAGGATAAATGCCACCCAAACAGTTGCGTTTTCTCTGATGAGATAATCCTCAGAGACAGACAATACACAAATCATAAACAAAACAGAAGTAAAGGATCTCAGGGTCCATAAATAAAGACTGTAAAAATCGCAGCACATTTGTTTGACATTCATTACATTTCCTTTTTCTTAGAAGTCCACAAGAGTTTAGAAGTTTGGGGTTTCTGAAAAAGTCTCTTCTGCTCAGTGTCACGTGATCCTTCAGAAATCATTCTAATATGATGATTTGCTGCTCAAGAAACATTTCTGATTATTATCAATGTTTAAAACTGCTTCATATTTTTTAAAAAACCGTGATACACTTTCTCAGGATTCTTTGATGATAAGAAAGAGCATTGTAACATTATACATGTCTTTACTGTCACTTTTGATACATTTAATGCACTTTTGCTGAATAAAATTATTAATTTAAAAAAAATTCGTACTGCCCCCAAACGGTAGTGTAATGTTACTCAAGGTTTCTCACAACGTAAGATATTTAACAAGACCATTTTACAACTTCTGTGATGCTTAGGTAAGAAACAAGTACACAAACACAGTGTGTTAGAGGAAGAACAACATATACAATTTTTATGAAAGATTATGAAGACAAACAACATTTTTATAATAACATGCACTGATGAATCATTCACAATAAGACCATGAACATGAGGTCTCGGCTAATAAAAAATCGCTTGACATCTGGGGATATGATATTCCATAAGCATCTCTGCCTGAAGGACACATCTACGAGAGACAACATGGAAATAGGAGAAAAGATTTTTTGAAATCAAGACTTCAAAGGAAAAACAAATACTTCCTTCTTTCAGTCACATGCTGCAGTCTGCAAATGACCATTAAACAAAACTAGTAGTTCTACCAGAAAGACTGGGGAGAATAATGGCGTTACCAGTATACATTTATTAACAGCTCAGCAAGCACGATATGATATAAAGTTCTTTGGCTTAGGCCCCGTCCGAAGTACTGTACTGAAACAGTGGCGGTTTTAGGCACGGGCGAACCGGGCAGTCGCTCGGGGCGGCATTTTTTCATGTCACATGGGGGGCGGCACGACCAGTAAAAAAAAAAAATCCTCTGCGCCGCGAAGCGGTTTTCTATTATCTATCATTTCACTGTGTGGGGAATTGGGGAATTGGCAAACTGGCGCCCCTGCTTGCTGAGAAGGTGCCGTGTGTGACGCCGGTTTCACACTGCACGCGTTAGCAGCGCGTATTTTTTTCGGCACCCATGTTAACAGATTAGAGCATTCACACACACCACACGCAGCGGCGGCGCAGCAGCGCGTAGCAGGAGCACTGTATCAGCAATACTCTAATGGAATTAGTGGGCTAAAGTCAGTCACACCACCTCGACTTTCTTCCAAAATAACGCACATTTCATTCATAATATTATAAATGCAGGTCTATAGTTCCTGCATTTTTTTCTTTCTGAATTGTGTGAAAAGGCTAATAAAAATAAGTAATCCAAAACGGTTATGTGGTTCACCTCACCAAGGTGAATTGTTCTGGGGTGCGTTTCCCAAAAGCATCGTTGGCCAACTTTGAACGCAATTTCCATTGAACTCTATTGGTAACGATGGAACTTGCGACCATAGTTGGCTTGACAGGAAAAGGTCAAAGCCATCAGGTGCACAATTTAGAAAAAAAAGAAAAGAAGAAGAGGAGAAACGAGCAAAAGATAAAGGTATGCAACTATGTTATCTCTGTGGTATGATTATGGTATCCATGTTGTCATGAATGAAGGGCTAATGTTAATAGAGCTCGGGCGTAGACGTCATGGAACGGTGCATAGTGGGTAACGGCGGCCATTTTAGAGGTCATGCAAATGCCGGTTGGAATAAGGTAATAGCGTAACCGGCCGGTCTCCAGATAAATAAATGAGTTTATTGATTTAAAAACGATTGTATTGCTTCAGAGTGAACAGAACTGTGTCCATGGCAATGCTCTGTTTTTCGTGGCAATGGTGTGTTATATGTAGCAGTGGTCTGTTATCAAGAAATAACAGACCACATTCAACATTAGTATTCAACCAAGCCATGTAATAATAACAATTAAACTACAGAGCTCCAGCAATATAATAAAATGTAAGCTATTAGTAATAATAAAGCATTTTAACATTTAAGATACAGACCTACAGCTTCAGCAACAGAATACCATTTAAGGTCCAGTGCAGAGGAGACTATAGCTAGGAATTACCACTGCATTTGTGTGTTGGCTGATGCTTTCTAGAAGTGTAAGGTACAAATTATGCCATAGCCTATCAGTATTACACTAACCTAGTCTATTCACCAGAATCTAGATGAATAAGCGAGGTGACATTCCAAATTGAGAATTGATATGCTGATTTGGCTAACAGCTACATCAGTATTTTTTATTTAAATTAACAGCTTGCTCCCAAAACACAGCAACATTCTTACTGTTTTAATCTTAACAGCAGAACTTTAGTTAACTGCTAAATTAATACATTCAATGTAAATGTAGCTAGCTAGTTAACTCTGCCAGCTGAAAATCTATTGACCATGTCATAAAAATATCAGTTAGCCATTAGCGCTAACGGAGTTGACTACAAAGCAAAGCAAAAAGACCACCACTTATATGATTTATGAGGTGTTTGCCCTGTCGATCGTGAGATCAATTACAGCAGTTCACAATACAGCAATACTGAACCATTTTCATAAAAATAACCTAAATGAAACGTAATATTATCTAATGATCAACGTAATTACGTACTGCCTACTATACAATGCATATACTTCCATACCGTGGTTCCCACAATGCATCGCGACGTGACGAAACGATCCCGAGCTCTATTGTGGGTAACCCGTCTCTTACGTTTCTTAGCCTTTTTGCGATGATGCTTGTTATGCTTATACAACAATAATTAGGTTTTAAGTCAACAAACACGACATCTCATTTCACCATAATACTGTGCTTTGCAACAAAACTGGTAAAGTTCAGTTATTATTTTCAAATCTGTAGGTAGTTTCAAGTATTCTTTTCTTGACCTCAACTACAGCGGTACAATGACATTTTAATGACAAATTCAATTTGTACCTCTGTAGTTGATGTCAAGAAAAATATTCATGACACAGTTATAATGGCCTCATGATGACAGCCAATATTCTGTTCTTAGTGCAATAGTGTAATAATTAACTTAGATTCTCTTTAGTGTGTTTTCACATTTGTGTGAAAATATTTGTGCTATAGAATATTTATTCTATATTTTATTTGTATATTATTCTCAATGTTTTATATTATTGTTGCTCTTTGCTCTTGCTAATTTTTTTATATATCTGATTGTATATATTTCTGGCACATTTATGTATATAGTGTATATTTAAGTTCTGATAACTTACACTGTCATAGTTTGTGCAGAATTGTGTTCATTGTCTTTTGGCAATGTTGGATGTAATGAAGGATTTGTGCAATTGACAAATATCATTTTATCTTTAACTTATGTTGTTATAATAGAATATGACTGTTTGTGGATAATTTTGTGTGTGTGTGTGTGTGTGTGTGTGTGTGTGTGTGTGTGTGTGTGTGTGTGTGTGTGTGTGTGTGTGTGTGTTTTTTTTTTTTTTTTGGGGGGTGGCGCTCGAAGGTGGACTCGCCCAGGGTGTAATTCAATGTAGAACCGCCGCTGTACGGAATCTGTATATCCCGCCTGAGACGAAGGCAGGGGCGCAGCCGACCCCCCTTTAAGGGACGGGACCATCCTGGTGGTGGTGTTGGGAGAGAATGGGGGAGAATGGAAGCGTCAGCATCTGCGAACTCAAACATGTGTAAGTTTCACTCTTTTATAATATGAGTATTTAGAGCACAATTAGATAAAGGGAAGGTAAACAGTGACGTAATAATTGAGTCTTCCCAGCAGAACTTGCGAAAGCTACATTTAAAGCTATAAAATTAAAGTTAAACAGTTCAACTCAAAATGGCTGCGTTCTGCTCCATAGCCTTGCGCTCTCACTAGCTATTTGTGAATGAAATAACATGCCCTGTCTTCCACAAATAGAGGAAACCAATCAAAATGACTATGCAAATATATGCGAATTCAAAGACAACTGCTACAGTGACATCATCGTTCAGTGACATCCTCGTTCTGAATCTCGAATCTCGTACAAAGATTCTATAAATGTAAGACAGGGGGGGAGATTTTCAAAAAATGGAACTGAAAAGTAACATATTTCCCGAACGCATTTCTTTCCTGAATATGTCCATTGGTCAGAAAGACAGAGACATCTTTAAATATCTTAAAGTCCCTCTGAAGTAACTTAAAGCTACAATATGTAAGATTTTTGTAATAAAATATCCAAACTTCGACTTGACACAGCTCTTGCATGTACTTTATTAAACAGGTGAGCAAATGTACATAAAACTAATCAATGTTATATAGCTCAACATGATGAAATGTTAGAATATGATCGGTATGTTATTCTAATGTTGATCTAGCTTACTGCTAGTCTCATACAGCCAACAAACTAACACATAGAATAACAGTTTAGTGTGATCATGTGGACCAAGTGAAACAGCGCTGCGTTTCCTCACAAGTTTCATTCGTCTAATAAACTGACCCGTGTGAGTATTAATACAGCACTTGCGGGTAGTTCGGTAGAATGACCGACGCCGGACTCGCGTGTGGCGCTGATATCTGTCTCTCATTAGCAATCGCGCCCTGCTTCATACCACAGTCATGTTAAAAACATCAATGCATTCACTCATCCATAAACATTATTAGACCCATCAGCATCATTACGCTTATGCGTCATCAACCTACGACTTTGTTATTGTAAGAGGTTAGCAACCACTAGTGGCCAAAAATATTACATATTGTAGCTTTAATCCCTTTGATAATCAAAATGACATTTAAACAATTTTTCCAGCGAAAATCATTTCTTCATGGTTTAAAATAGCTTGAATGTAACTGTATATGCCTTGTTTAATTAAGTATATGAGGGACCATGAATATGCAAACTGGCCCCCGCCTCCACTCAATCACAGCCACAGTTTAAATCTGCCATATATGTTTGAACAAGAAAATGATTCAGGTCAAGAAGAGAAAAAGCAAATTATACAGGTTCATCTACAAGTCGATGTATCAGAATGGTGATGCTTTTTATCGCTCTCTACAACGTCGGACACATAACGGTAATTAATATATGATTAGCCTTTGGCTTGACTACGTTATCAAACAGCTAATAATGTGTTGCTAATGTTACACAAGCCATGTTCCCGTTCGCCATCTCAGATTCAGACAGGTGCCTTCTAAAAATCAGCATCATTAGAAACGCTTTCAACATCATAGAAAGTCAGTGGAGAAAAGCCCTGCATGGTTATATGTTGGTGACGGTAGGACACAGGCGGTGTCGAAGTGCGTTTTTTTGAGTCTTTGGTTCACTGCAGTTTTAAGGAGAAAATACTCATAGACACATAGACATATAAACAACATTAAAAAAGTGCTTTTCACCACAGGGGGTAAAAAAGGCCTCGCAAACACACCTAGATCAAACACAAAAACTCCCTCAGACAGAAACTGCCTCTGCTGCGGGACAGAATGGAAAATAAATCTATTCAAGCAGAATATGTGTGTGAGGGCAGCGAGCTCTGCACATCTGAACAGAAAAAAATGACACCAGCTCTGAGTAGCAGCTTGACAGCATCGAAGCGCACGTGCCCCGCGCTGCCCTTCCCATCCCTCACCAACACTCCAGCAGCCAAAGGTCGCTCGTCGTGACCCTAATCACAAAGAGGTGACACCAAACGCCGGCCCGCAGAGCTGAAGTCACCTCCTGAAAGACAAGAGCAGCAGGTGTGCAGGGGAACGCCACGCTTCTCCACAGAGCTTATTTGATACATTTCTCTGGGCCACAGGGGGAACCTGACAAGAGCTGGAAGGAGACAGACTTGCCCTTTCAGCCTGGGGGTCAGAGGTCAACCGGAGGATATTAGGTCGGACAGAAACCAGGCCAACGACGCAACCTTAAGTCAACCTCATCAGCCGCTTACAGTGAATAGAGAGATGAGATGCAGTAATGCAAACATGCAACGTTTGAAAACAGGCTCATTTAAAGCTGAAGTAAGTAATATTGTTAATGCTAAAAATTGCAATGAATTATGCAAAAACAAACACAAAATAATTAGTGCACGCAGTTTCCCACCCTGACCCTTTGGATTGGTTCTGAGTGCCATAATAATAAATAGTGATGCACCGAAATTAAAATTCTGGGTCGAAACTGAAAATACAGGATGCTGAAAAACTAAACTGAAAATAATTCCTCAAAATAACTGATCAAATTTACAAAAACATGTAAATTGCATATAATACAGTTTTTATATTAACTTTTTGATAATGTTTTTACTCCAATTTGTTGGCGAAATATAAACATGTAAACAATAATAAGCTGTAAAAACTCGCTCTCATGACAGATTCATTCAAACATTTATTAAATGATGAAGACATCACTAAAAGATATATTAATAATGAATATGCAATAGTGCAAATATTTATCAAAATGCAGCTTTCTAGAGTTATTTTAACTAGCTAACTATCGAGTTTATGTACATTGACTTGTTTTTCTGAGGTAAATGTAACATTACGTGACTTTGTTTACAAGCTGTTTTATTGATGACTCTCCGTAGTTGAAACACAGATTAACATGAGACATGATACATTTCAGTGAGTTGTATCGTATCATTCATCATGCCTTCTGATGATCATTCATGTTTATTTCATGCTGTAACTAGTAAAGCGGAAGAGATGATCCGATCTCGTGCCTCTGAACTGAGGAGTGCAGCGATCTGTGACTCCACATTAAAGAGCCACAAAACCATGTTTATTGTTTGAATTTTGTCATAAAATCGACAGGAGCTGAGATTTTGTTTCATATCAAAAGCAACAAAGCACAAAGCTTATTGTGATTTTTGGATTGGCAGGCTTGCTATAAATACTGTTTAGTGAAGTTTTATTCTGAACACGTCGCAACATCAGAGAAATGCTAGTTAAGCATCACGGTTTCAGTCAATGATTTCAGCCCTACAAAACCATTGTTTTATTCGAACATTTCCGGTAGAGGAAATTTCAGTGTAGCACTAATACTAAAATATTTGCAATGCGCCTTTCTTATACTCAAGATGCTACCACACAATGCAAAAAACAGCAAAATAATACATAATATGTGATACATAATAATAATTATTAAACATTAAAAAGCTGTAGTAAAAAGCTGTGTTTTGAGCGGTTGATATGTGACACCGTGACTGCACAGCATCACTCCTCCACAGATTCAGACAGCTGAATCGACTATTTCAAATGCAGAAAGCATGATGAACTATGCATCATGTCTTGATATATGGCTTTCAACATCATTTGATCATCATTTAATGAATTACTGCTGCCATGATCAATAGAAAGTGCAGGAAACATCAAATGAAATTCTGATTGGTGTTTTAGGTGGCCACTAATGGGACAATGTTAATTGCACCCGGCAAATAGCGCTGACTTCTGCGAATATGGCACAAGACTCATTTGCATACAAAGGAGGCGTGCTGAAGAGAATAAAAAAGACTTAATTTAGTGTAAAGATCATGACGCAGCACTGCTCCAGCATTCAGCACCTGCTTAAGCTGAAACACAACTGTTGAGAACTCACGCTTGTAGCTCTTACAGATCATTACTCTGTGTTTGAACAACCCAGACTCAACCAATGACTCTCTAAAAAGAAGAAACAGAGCATTATATTCATGCTAAATAATAAGTCTACTTTATTATCATTATAACTATTATAGTTTCTAAATGTCTGTAGACCGCAATGTGTTCTGTGCTTTTACTATTACTAATGTCAAGAACTACAGTAAATAATCATATGAACAAATATTAAAGAATCCTAAATCAGTAGGTCTCTACTGGTGGGTAACGACCCAAAAATGAGCTGCAAAATAAAAATGCAAAATAAAAAGAGTAAATGCAACAATAAAATGCATGAAACTTTATACCCCTGCATAGCTAGTAAAATACTTTTTCAAAAATTATTATTTAAATGGACATATCCCAACACATTGCATATCTTTCTTTGTTAATGAGGTGCTATAAAGGCTCCAGATGCTTCAATGAGCAATAAAAGCAGATTAAAATATCTTAATTATCTGCAATTATGTAATCAACCAACTTTGCATTTGAGCCATAAAACCTACCGTTCAAATGTTTGGGGTCGGTAAGAGTTTTAAAGAAATGTTTTTGAAAGAAGTCTCTTATGCTCACCAGTGCTGCATTTATTTGATCAGAAATACAGTAAAAGGAGTAATGTTGTGAAATATTTACTGTTTTACTATATTGTAAAATGTAATGTATTCATTTGATGCAAAGCTGAATTTTTAGCATCAGCATCATTACTCCAGTCTTCAGTGTCACATGATCCATCAGAAATCATTCTAATATGCTGATTTGCTGCTCAAGAATATAATTCTCTATGTTGAAACAGTTGTGAATCAAATATTTTTGTGGAAACTTACAAATTTTCTCAGGATTCTTTGATGACCATCAAGTTCAAAAGAACAGCCTTTATTTGAAATAGAAATCTTTTGTAACATTATAAATGATCAATTTGATGCTTCCTTGCTGAATAAAAATATTAATTTATGATCCCAAACTTTTGAACGGTAACTTATTTACTTAAAGAGCATTTTCAAGCCCTGCTGAGTGAAAGAAAGATGTAGTGGTGACACTGAAACAATGAAATGGAGGAAAAGTGCTGTGGTATCTGTCAGGAGTTAACAAGCAATAAAAAACTAACAAAGTCCTTTTAGGCAAGTCATGCCACTCGGCCGCCATCTTGGCAACGCCTCCGGGCAGCTATTTCAGACTAACAAGACCAGGCTCCTATCTAAATGAATGGGCAGAGAGTCAGAACTGCACTTTCACTGGTCACCGGGACATAAAAACTGCATGTATAGAAACAGCTCTAAAATATGCTAAAAATCGCTGAAAAGGTTTGATGACTTCGCCCCAAAATAAGGTTTAAAACACCGTTTCCCCACAGGTTATACTTTTATACACAGGTTTTACTACGCATGCGCAAGGGTTCTCTCCCTCTCTGACGTGTGCGCTACACGGTTTGAAGCACAGTATGTGCACGCTCTTGCTCGCTCGCTCTAGATTCCGGGATATTTGAACTAATTTTCGGGCATCAGGGAGCCGCTATCAATATGCCGGAGACTCCCGGAACTTCCGGTAGACTTGGGATGTCTGATATTTACACAACACACACTGCATATCAAATTTGCCGCCTTTTCAAACCGTAACGTATTTTCAGCTGTCGCAAACCTGAATATAGTTCAGAAATAATTTTCAAAATAGTAGTCAATAATACAATTCTTCTCATGCACACAAGTGCACCAGTAAAATGCAAAATGAGAATTATACGACAGGTGGATGATAAGTGGGGCACTAGAACAGGAAACGCTGCAGAACGGGACGCTGTGTGACTCAAACCCATGCAGCATTGTTGAAATAATGAGGTACTTCTGCATAAACACAAAACACAGATCTGTGGGCTTGTGGCTCTTTTTCAGTGGTGGGAGGGTGTTTGAATGGATGCGACTCAACGGTGTGCATGATAAATAGTTCAACTTCACACCTATTTCCTCTTTCTGTTTTGTTTCTTTTTGTGGCTATGCACTTTTGCAGTAACAGAATAAAAACAGGTCTTATACACGTTTCTGTATGCTGATTATCATCAGAAATCACTATAACTACTGCTCACAATTAGTGTTAGTTATTAGTAAAGTATTTAACCTTGAGTAACTCATCTCCACCACCCAAAACACCCTAGCAAAAAGTCACTGTAGTAACAACAGCAACAACCCTCAAACCGAGACAGTGATTGGCTCTTTACACAGACTTCATGTCAAGCATTGGTCATGATACTCTACACTTGATATGTTCTTCTTATCAAACGCACAATAAAAGCTGTATTTCTGCAACCTTGAGCAGGAGTGTGTGTCCACATGGGTCTGAGATTCAGTGAAAGTGTCGACAATGCAAAAACTCCCTCTTTATTCTGTCCATTATTCACCTTTACAATAACACTTACTCAGCACTTGAGTCAAAGTGAGCACTACATCACACACTGTTCCTCTCCGAATCACTGTATAATCATTCGACACACCAAAACAACTTCCTCAGGTCAACCTTTAGCCTGGCACGCTATTTAATGACAGAAAAAACGAATCAATGAACAGCAGTTCGGTATGGAAAATAAAACGCAGCATGCATAGATACATGTTTGAACATGTTTGCATGTTTAGTTCAGCAACTGGTATCCAGTACCTTCTCAGAATTACCTTTCAATCCAATTTTGTGCACAATTTTCTGAACATTTCATTTAATTTCATTTCAAGTCAGGTAGTAGATAGAGGAATAAAATAAATTCTAAATGCAAATAATAAACTGCAACTAACTATTTAACCATGCTTAGGACAGTAAAATAAACAATAAATAATTAAATTAAATTAAATACTTATCCCAACACATCCCATATGTTTGATTACCCATGTCATGTACTTTGAAGAAGAAAATTCTGTTTTGAATTCAAAACGCTCCAGATGCTTCAATAATCGATATTCTATAAAAATAAGATACAATTATTTGAATCATCTTTTTATTTATTTACTTATTTGTTTTTCATATTAGTAATGAAAGGTCAAGTCTAGTATATTACATAATGGGATACAGTATCAATGCATACAAATGACATGTAAAATAAAATGTAAAAATGAGTATGCAAAAGTATGCAAATATACAAATGTTAACATGTTTGCATATTTGATTCAGCGAGTAGTATCAGTTATCTTCTCAGAAAAATACGTTTTTCTGCATTCTAAATACAATTTTCTGAACGCAAATAATAAAATGCAACTAACTGTATAATTGTGCAAAGTTAAATAGCTAAATACATAAATAAATAAAAATCAATGCATACATACATTTTTGCACAGTGTACATACTGTATACTGCTGAAATGGTAAGAATAGCATGGCAGTGTTTTATTCTGAACACATGCATTGAATAATTTGTACTACAACACAGTACAAGGTCAACTGTTGTCATCCAAACCAAACCCACCGACAGCAGCACCATCAGCGTTCACCGTAAGCACACCTCAGCTCTCTGCTTCCCTCATATTATCTCTGATCTGGGGTTAATAAACCGCTCTGCTTCGGTCCAGTCCACACTTAGACTCATTTTGCACAGGGCCCGTGGGTTCACACGAGGCACATGTAAAGCCAATGAGAGCTGCTGCCATCCCATATTTCTTAGTTATGGGCAGCAATGTTATTTGAGAACAACCTTTTCCAGAGGTAATAACCCTCACATTGGAGCTGGTGTTTCTGCATGGAGTGAGAGGACATCACCCACGGTCTGCCCTCGTCTCTTTCTTCTGCAGACTCAATAACACTGTGTGCGTTAATGAGAGCGGAGAGCTACCGAACTCCATTCAACCTTTCAGAGCACAACCAGGAGTGTGATACTGACGTAAACTGCATTTCTAAAAGTGTCAGCATGATTTATTCATTCCGGTTTTACAGTACTTTATAGACCATGTCAACAGATAAGGTAATTAAATTACACTGTTATGATAGATTTATTATAAAGTATATTTGAGACTATAGACTGTATAGTTCTGGCTATGTGAGACTATAGTTTGAATCAATCCCTTTCCTTTGTATAACACATTTACAGTACAGTACATAACGGCTCTTTCGGCATTATCCAGAACATTGTATAACCATTCGTCTCATGTGTTTTTGAGAGGGTGCGTACATGTCACATTTCACAATACCTTAAACTTTATATTTAATTGTGTATTTACTCTATTTTTACATTTAGATTTCTTTTGCCTAATGCTACTTATACATAATATTGTTTTTAAATCTAATATCGGCCGATGATACGATACCCTAAGTGATGTAAGTGTCGCAGAAATGACACACTTTGACTTTAAAATATACGTTTTTTTTTAATTAATAAAATTATTGTGGTATTTTTTAAATTATATTTCATGCTTTTTAAATAATTAAAAAAAAAGAATAAAAATGCCCGGAAGTCTTACATTTATGTCACAAGGATGAGTCTGTTCAAATACTGCATTGGCTTTGCAAACCTCAAAACACAATAAACCAAAAAAAACATTCAAACAAACAAATCCCAGAAGTCTTCAGAGCTCTGAACAAGTGTGACAGACGAAAGCGAGACCTTTCAGAATGTAAACGAGTACCTAGAGGCAATACAACTTTCAGAGAAAACAAATCTACATCTGCATCAAGTGTCACCAACAGTACTTAAAAAAACAAAAAACAATATTCACTTAAGATATAATTGTGTGCGCCACAGGTTCCCCTTCACTTTGAATTGCTCGGTCACTGCAGTGCATTTAGCGTCTATCATAAGAAAGAAAAAAGCCTCTTCTTCAGGAGATTTACTTCAGTCTCAAAGCAAAATAAACCTATTTCTGCCTCAAGCCAAACGAACCAAACATTCACTGACATGAAACTAACAGCATTGAACAGGACAGAGAACAGGTTCACAGAATACTGCAATATATACCCAAAACAACTTACTACAGTAGCTATAAATTCAAATAGTATGAGAAACGGTGTGTAACGAAAAAAGAGTCACTATTATTGTCATTCAAGCAGTGATTTTGCAATCCAGTTTTGTGTAAAAAATATATTATCTTTGGGAGTCTGACTAACTAGAAAGTTATACAGTAGCCTATACATACTGCATACTAGTAATAGACAGATATATCCACATGGCCAATATTTGGCCATTTTGAGATTATTGGCACTGGTTGAAAACCATTTCTACTTGGCAAAACAGAAGAATTACATCCTCTTTTAGTGCAGTAATTTACAGTCAGCCTTGTCAATGGAAAATAAACAATTATATGGTATAAAGTAAGCATTCATTTTAACAATTTCATCTCACCTGCCATTAGAAAATGCATATCTAAAATGCATAACTAGGACTGCAAAAATACAGTATGTCATTTTTAACTAAATTGTAAAATAATCATAAGAAAACAGTAGGGTTAGTGTTCCATTTTGATTGATCAGATGGATAAATATTCAAATGAGGGCAGTTTCTCCCTGAGGCTCATCATCTGCGTCTTTTAGCAAATCAGTATTCTCTGCATTTCCATGGTTAATTAATCTCTATGTTTACATAATCAAGCCTAACGCATCTATTTGGCGAGGAAGAAAATGGAAAGCGGAACGTTTTGCGAGCTCACATAAAAGCGTAATTGACAGAAAGAGTGCTTACCTGTCAACTATCCCACACATGTCCATCTGTAGATCGCTAAAATTCCCAAACAACATCTGCTGCACTTTGATAAGATCCACTAAACCAGTGTCTGTTTGGATGAGGCGCATGCATCCTTGGAAAACATTGAACGGGTTTCTGCAGACAGTGCCGTCTTCCGTGTTCGGACATCCTGCGGACAAAAACACTGATTTTCACCTGATGCCAAATATACACAAAATTTTTTTTTGTATAATTAATATACTATAGAAAACTATATAAAAACCAGAGGTATTTCGGATTGCATGGAAGGAGAGCTCGATTGCTTATAGAGAGGCTTTAAAAGCTGCTAGATCTGCTTATTTTTCAACCCTATTAGAAGAAAATAAACATAATCCTAGGTATTTATTTGAAAAAGTGGCTAAACTAACGAAAAAGAAAGCTTCAAGCCCAGAAGTTTCCAAGAAACACAGCAGTAATGACTTTATGAGCTTCTTCACTTATAAGATCGATAATATCAGGGACAAAATTATAACTTTGCAACCGTCTACTACAGTATCGCATCAGGGAGTGCATTATAGTCTCCCTGAAGAAAAATTTGATTCATTTGTTGCTATAGGAGAAGAAGAATTTTGCAAAATTGTTAACTCATCTAAATCGACAACTTGTATGTTAGACCCTATACCGACTAAACTATTGAAAGAGATGCTTCCAGAGGTCATAGATCCTCTTCTCAATATCATTAATTCGTCTTTTTTCTCTAGGATACGAACCAAAACCCTTTAAGCTGGCTATGATTAAACATCTTGTTAAAAAAACGCAACTTGATCCTACAAAATTAGTCAATTACAGGCCGATCTCGAATTTTCCTTTTCTGTCAAAGATATTAGAAAAGGCAGTATCCACACAACTGTGTTCCTTTCTTGAAGGAAATGCAATCTGCGAGGATTTTCAGTCCGGATTTAGACCGTACCATAGTACTGAGACTGCTCTCATTAAAGTCACAAATTATTTGCTCTTATCATCCGATCGTGGTTGTATCTCTCTATTAGTGTTACTTGATCTTAGTGCTGCATATGACACCATTGACCACAACATTCTATTAAATAGACTAGAAAATTAAGTTGGCATTAGTGGAATTGCACTAGCATGGTTTAAATCAGACTTATCTGACCGTTATCAGTTTGTAGCAGTAAATGAAGAGATGTCTTATCGGTCAAAAGTTCAGTATGGCGTACCACAGGACTCAGTACTAGGACCACTGTTGTACACTCTGTACATGCTACCGTTAGGAGATATCATTAGGAAACATGGAATTAGTTTTCACTGTTATGCTGATGATACTCAGCTCTATATTTCCTCAAAACCTAACGAAACTTACCAATTCACAAAATTAACGGAATGCATACCTGATATAAAAAATGGATGACTAGTAATTTCAAATACTACTAAATTCTGAAAAAACAGAGATTCTAATTATTGGACAAAAAACTTCCACACGCAATAACCTAGAATACTGTTTAACACTTGATGGCTGCTCTGTCAAGTCTTCGTCGTCAATTAGGAACCTGGGTGTGCTCTTTGATACCAATCTCTCATTTGAAAGTCACGTGTCTAGTATCTGTAAAAGCGCATTTTTCCATCTTAAAAATATATCTAAATTACGTCATATGCTCTCATTAACAAATGCAGAACAATTAGTGCATGCGTTCATGACCTCACGACTAGATTATTGTAATGCTCTACTGGGTGGTTGCCCTGCACGCTTAATAAACAAACTACAGCTGGTCCAAAATGCAGCCGCTAGAGTTCTTACCAGAACCAGGAAGTATGACCATATTAGCCTGGTTCTGTCTGCATTGGCTCTCTATTAAACATCGTATGCATTTTAAAATATTGCTGATTACTTACAAAGCACTAAATGGTTTAGCTCCGCAGTACTTGAGCGAGCTCTTAACCCATTATAGTCCTTCACGTCTATCGCGATCTCAAAATTCTGGCCAGTTGATAATACCTAGAATATCAAAATCAACTGCTGGCGGTAGATCCTTTTCCTACTTGGCACCAAAACTTTGGAACAATCTTCCTAACATTGTCCGGGAAGCAGACACAGTCTGTCAGTTCAAAAGTAGACTAAAAACACATCTCCTTGGCTTACCATGTACATAACACATTATAGATTGCTATAATTCAATGTTAGGCTGCATAGTTTAGATCAGCCAGAAACAGGAACACTTCCCATAAATCCTGATGTACTTTGTTAATCATAAGAAGGATGGCGTCTACGCTAATATTAGTCTCTCTGTTTATCCCAAGGTTTACCGCAAACCGTCAGATCCAGGCCATATCCAGATCTGATGAAGGACCAGCGCCTGGACACGACGACAACGCATCCCTGAAGTGCCAGCCTCATCAACACTGTGAAGGCCTCAAGGACACCTCAACAAACTCATCTCATACAGGCGTGATGACTCCGAACTGATGACAGATGAACTGGATAAATATTGTGAAAGTTCTGATCTAATCTGACTTCTGACCTATTATGCCTCCTAAATCATAATCATACACTGTTCGTTTGTTGGCCAAAGGATGACTGGCCCCCTGACTGAGCCTGGGTTCTCCCAAGGTTTTTTTCTCCATTCTGTCACCTGATAGAGTTTTGGTCCCTTGCCACTGTCGCCTTTTTTCGCCTTTATTCGCCATTGGCTTTTGGCTTGCTTAGTTGGGGACATTTAACATTTAATTTTGAATTTAACAATACTATTACAACTTTACTTTCCTTTTATCTCTGTAAAGCTGCTTTCAAACAATTTGTATTGTAAAAGGCGCTATATAAATAAAGGTGACTTGACTATAATAGTATATTAATTTGCAAGTGTGGCCATACTGTATGTGTGTGCATTTGAGTAGGAGAGAGAGCAGGAGAAACCGAGTGTGTGCTTTCCGTACATAATAAAACGTCATTTTCTGGCAAAAAAACATGGACATAATTTGTCGTTTTAATCCTATTGTTTATTAGTGGCAAACAGGGCGGGCCCGGGAGCTGTGGGAACGGAGCGAGTCCCATGGAAGAGCTCTGGAAGTATAAAAAGAAGGAGTGATGACATTGAAGGATGAGAGAGGACCAGGCCTGGGACATTTAGTTTGTGCTTTGTTATGTTTATATTAGGCAGTCGCCTGGAGGGGTTGGTGCTTTACTTTCGTTTAGCTGTTTGTTTATTTTGGTCATTAAAATTATGTTGAACGTTTGCCGGTTCCTGCCTCCTTCCTCCCTGAACTTTAACTTTACTAAATTACTATATTTATTTGCTTGATCAGTGTCGTTGTGGGTTTTGGTTCTTCTGCTGTTGTAGGCTGTTAAGACCTTTGAAATAACTGAAATCATTTGGCAAAGTGATATGGACATATGGCAGGTCCAGACCTGCCTGGAAATACTTGAACCATGCATTTCGCTGAAAATAATTGCACATCTTAGAACCTCAGATTCAGATTCAAGCATTCAACAGCCCCAAAGTGTAAATGTTCTTTCTCCTTGTCTTTTTTTATATCAATGTGGTACACAATAATCATATTCAAATCTATGTGATAAACGAGTTAGGTCAAAAGTAATCTAAAAGTAATCAAAATGTAGTCCAATAGATTGTGTAATCCAATACCATTTTCATGTAATTGTTTATCAGTAAAGTACCATAATTTACCCAGAACTATATACTGTACTAGGGGTGTAACGATACCCTCATGTCACGATACGATATTATTGCGATACTCCAAGACATATGATAAAAGGTTAGCATAAAATTTTGATGTAGCAACTGTTGATTAAAATTCTAAATTTGGAATTACATTGGATGTGTAAATGAATAGGCTTGGACTTGTGCTGATAACCCAATGCACAGGACAATAGAGACACCAGAGTAAAAATATTCATGATTCTGAAGCTGAAAATACAGAATTATTTTAGATGAATATGCTCACACTCTTTCACTGACTAGATATATTTAAAATAATGTAGGACACTTTTTACTGGAAACATAAGACATTTGGCATTATCGGGACCCACAAATATTTTGCCATTGCATTATTATACATTATATTCAACATTATACATAGTAGTTTAATATAGTACTGACACTAAAATTCTGTAAACTTGAATTTAGTCACGCACACTAATTTTCATTTTGGGTGAACTATCCACGATAAAAATTGTCACTATCCAAAATACATATTGTTTCACTTTTGTATTGCGACATATTGTGACACGGTATATTGTTAAACCCCTACTATATACATAATATGTGGTTTGACTGTGATGTGATGCGTGCTCTCTACAGCGGCTAAGGGAAAAACATTGCAGACGAAAGAAACTGCCATGCATGTGTTACTCTCTCTCCAGAGTCTGAGCTAAAGGCAATTAAGCCAGCAGCCTCCAGGAGCCGAGAGCCATTCACCGCCAAAACGCTTGAAAGGTAAACGAATGTGCTTTTCTCAGCGGAAGGTGTGATGAGTGACAAGGCGGACTGATTAACAAGAAGGATTGGGTTTGTGTAGAGGGAAATTACTCTGAGCTAGCTTGTTGCTTTGTGTTAGCAGGAGGCAATGAATGGCTAAAGGTTGCTCTTACCGCCTAAGAATATCTCTCTGTCAGGAGCGACGGGGAAGGAAGTGGTCGCCGCAGAGCTGTCGGTTTGGTCCAGAGTGACTGTGAGACGCCCTCGACGGACAACTAGCTCCACCGAGTGCCACTGACCATCATTTAAATTGGCACCTGTGGAAAAAGAACCAGCATTGTGGAATAAGGCAAAAAATAACAGGCACTCAGCGCTGCATTTAGGGAGATTATTTTTACATAAACCTCAAAAAAAAAGACAGCTTTCAGCATTAGACTTAAAGTATATAGGGAATGGGATACTAGCAAAGTACTAGGGCTATTTCAGCAGAATGCCAAACTGTGTACATTGTGTACTGTATTTATATTTTGTATGAATGAAATACCTGTATGAAATCTGCCAAAAGCTAGAGCACACTTACTGAATACGGTAAAAATACTGTATCCAACAACGCAAAGCTCATCTTTATTTTATTTGCAGTGTGTCAAGTGAACCTGAAAGCAACTCTTTCTTTATGCAATATTTGATTTGCCAAAAGTTTAGACATTTTAATCACAAAATTGGATTATTTATGCATTTATATATTGTTTTGTAGTATGTTGTACAGTATGCAAACGTAGTGCATGCACAGCATATACATTTATCAACGGTGCAAAATCTTATCAGGCCATTTACACAACACCGTTTTCAAACAAATAGGGAAAACTTTTTGTGTTTTGGCTGTTCATTTAAATGACAAAAGTGTTTTAGGGGCCTGAAAACGGTTTCAAAGTGCACTTTTTTGAAAATGATAGTATCATCTCCGTGTAAACTACAAAAGCATGAATTTGTGAAAACAGTGATGTCAAGCACATGCTTATTACATGTTCAGTCTATATGTGCGTAGTGTTTCTTTACAAAGTGACATCGCCAACTACTGGCCTGGCAGCAGAATACAGCGTTTTTAGTCTTTTTCGCAGATCTGTGTGAACAAGGATCGTTTTGACAACGTTGTCGTCTGTATGCGAAACTTTTCAAAAATGCGAAGGGAAACTTTTCAGTTTTTAATACATCGTTGTCATGTTAGATACATCCCATAATGCAATGTGCTCAATTTTACTATCTCTCACCAGGGTTATTATTGTGAACTAAAACTAAAACCATAAAAAAAACATTTTCATTAGTTAAAATAAAATAAATATTAAATGAAACAAAATAACAAAATTAACTTATTTTATCAGTCTACCAAGAGTTTTGAACATTTAATTTTTATTTATTTATATATAAATAAATAAATAAAATAAACATTTATTTCCAAGATGACGCCTGGCTACCCACCAGGTCATGTGAGAACAATATATCATGCTTCTGAAATGTTTGTGCTTGCATACTGCATACTATTTTGATTAAATAGCAGGTTGTTTACTATAAAGTAATTCACTATTCTGCATTCATTGTCACAATAACTAGTTTTAGTCAGAAAACTAAAAACCTTTCCGGATGTAAACGAAGATTTTTATACATATTGCATTTTTTTGATTTTCTCATATAAACATGTTTATAATTCCACATGCTGCCAATTTCAGAGCAGCAAGTGCCATTGATGTTGACTTTGTGCTAACCTTGACAAACAATGTTTTTTGGCTTTTACTATCAAATAAACAAAACTATATCTGAGTTCAACCTGCTGTGATGTCCATCATGATCCGTCCGGTCTTATGGATCTGTAGTCGTGCTCTCGCCTCGCTCAGATAAAGCCACAGCGTTCCTGCATTATGGTGCAGGTCAAAGGTCATCAGCAGGCCCACTCTGTTCCACGTTCTGAATTGCAGACTGATCGACACACTTTCTCCACTGGAGACCCACGGCAAACCGAGGAAACTTCCAGGACTGGCAAACGTCGCTGGCACATCAATGGATTCGGTGCATGTAAAGGTGACATTCCCCTATGAAACCACAAAATATTGTAGTATAACCAAGACCATTTTTATACAAGCTACATTTGTGAGAGTAAAGTACCGCAGCCATGACGCCTGCCTCATAAATTATGCATTTGGTTTCCTGGCTGTTCCTGATACCACTATCACGGTCATTACGACAATGAATTAAAGAGTTGGTAATTGGTTTAACCCCCAAATTCCCAAGACCGTGGGTGTAAAAAAAAGAAGAAAAAAAAGAGAAAAAACCTTGTATAATGGAGGAGAAAATGGTACGGGTCACAGAAATGCAAAGCTCTTATTATGGAAAAATTAGGCAGCCAACAACTGACAATTGCTAAGAAGCAAAACAAATAAAATAAATAAAAAGCAACACGAAGCTGTAACTGTATTAACACATGGTTTCTGCTTACTGCAATGGCCACATGCTTCTCTTTGGCTCGATTAATCACGCTGATATCGTTGTAAAGCACATTTTCCAAGCAGCCATTGAAGTTTCTTCTAGAATGGGATTTCTGGAGTCCGGCCAATGACGTACCACCAAAACTGATCTTGTGAAAGAAAGACAGATTCGTGTCAGTAAACACACAGATTAATGGAGTGTTACTCATTTAATATAAGCTTAACTCTATCGACACACTGTCGATACTGTATTCATCAACGCAAAGCTCATCTTTATTTTATTAATAGTGTGTCAAATAAACCTGAAAGCAACTCTTTCTTGATGCAATATTTGACTGGGCAAAAGTTGAGATATGTGTCACATTCACCGCCTTCTTCGTCTGTGTCTTCACTACACTTCCCAGAATCCCCTGTCATCATCACCTGCACCTGCGCCTCATCACCCTCATCATCATCATCACCGTCACCTGTTGTCCTTGTCATTATCTGTGTATTTAAGTTCCCCTCTCACTCCTTTTCATGGCTGGTTATTGTTTGTGCACTAGCACACTGTTCTGTTTATCTGGAAATTTACTTATTGGAATAAATCCTTGTTATTTTGTATCTGCGCATACCGTCATCTTCATTCATCCACCATCGAACATGACAATATGAAGTTTTAAAAATGTTTAAAAATAATTAAAACTCATCCATGATTCCAAAAAATCATTTACATTTACAGTAATAAAACGCAGTAATACTTTAAACTGTAAATAGTAAAATAGTTTCAAAAATATAGCTCCAAGACTTAAGTGTTAACATGAGATTAGAGTGAGAAAATCCCTTAATAACCTTGTCAGTATCAAGTTATTCACAAATAAAAATATATATTATTTTAATATCTATATGCAAACGCATATATTATGAAAATAATAATCATTTGTAGTACTATTAATAATAATAATAATTATTATTATTATTATTATTATAAATTATTTATTTTTATATTTCTTATGTAATTTTTACAGCTATATTCATATATTCATTTATTAGTTTTTATATATTATTATTATTATTATTTCATACATTTTTATTGTTAGTTTTTTTATTTCTTATGTGCGTTTTTATGACCCCAATTTATTTTAAAATCAATTTTATGTAAAGCATTTTGAAGTATTATTGTGTATGAAATTTGCTATAAATAAACTTGCCTTCCCTTGAACATGATGTGAACATGATGCTAGTTTACTGTAATATAAGATATGTGTTGAAATGAACATAAATTAGCAGTGTATAAAGTGAATAAAGTGAAAGCTCTCACTAAACTAATTACACATGGACATTGTAGTTAATTTATGCTGTATGTATGTGTGTTTTGTGTGAGCAATTTAAAATGCTATGAGCTGCTCTGCAAATTATTGGAATAATGGTGTGAGAGGTCCTGAAAGCTCACCTCGTTAATCTCAGAGTGACTCGAGTACTCGGGGAAATGTAACTGCTGGGTGTTTTTGTCCACGGTGAAGTTAACTAGTCCTCGAACCCGCTCGATGGTGACGTGGTGCCAGTGCTGGTCGTCCAGCAGACTGCCTAGTGACCCGGGAGGGTGAACATCCCCCAACGAACCCCTGCCTGAATCAAACACAGGATCGACTGTCGGTTAGGACGGTTCATTGATGTTAAAGAGTTTGGTTAAACCTTTAACGTCTTTCAGCAGAAACTGACAGAAAAAATGTAATGACTATTTCTATTTCTGAGATTAACTGGATTAACATGGAGGTCATGTGACAATGCAACAGTTTGAAACATTTGTTGTTTTAGATGTATAGTTTAAAATTTTTATACATTAGTATACATAATTTACTGTCCAGTATGTGGCAAGCAGTTTGCAGAACATCACAGATTTTGCAAAGTTAGACACGTTCCTGTGTCAACATATTTTGTTCATCATGGAACAACATTCCAGTTCGAAAATGTATTCCTACCCCTAAACCTAACCTTACTTTTTAGTTATCCCTAAAATCAGAGGGAAATGCTAGGTGAAAAATAATGATGTAGAATCACCTAACCCTTTTTTTAAGCCTAAACTTGACATAAATTGTAAACTTGCCCTTCAAATCTGATTGGTTGATTTGAATGTAGTTGATGTTGAATCCAGGAACATGTTGCTCTTGGTAAAATCAGGTTCTGCCAACTTTCAACTTTCAACTTTTCATTTTCCGAACCTAGCCAAGTATAATTATAACCATGTTTAATTTAAGAAAAAGGAGATTGAAAATTGCACGGTTATTACTGTTAACTACAACTAAAACCATTAAAAAAGATAATAATATTTTATAACATTATAAAAAATAATAATACAATAATAATAAAATATATATATATATATATATATATATATATATATATATATATATATATATATACACACACTGAACAAAATTATAAACGCAACACTTTTGTTTTTGCCCCCATTTTTCATGAGCCCTCAAAACTTGCGACATCTGTGGCATTGTGCTGTGTGATAAAACTGCACATTTTAGAGTGGCCTTTTATTGTGGCCAGCCTAAGGCACACCTGTGCAATAATCATGCTGTCTAATCAGCATCTTGATATGCCACACCTGTGAGGTGGATGGATTATCTCAGCAAAAGAGAAGTGCTTACTAACACAGATTTAAACAATATTTGAAAGAAATAGGCCTTTTGTGTACATAAAAAAATTCTTAGATCTTTGAGTTCAGATCATGAAAAATGGGACAAAAACAAAAGTGTTGCGTTTATAATTTTGTTCACTATATATAAATATATATTTTTTTTTTCAGCATTTCTCATTTTTGTACTAAGTATTAAGTACTAAGACAACCTAAAATATATGCCTGCAGGAAACTTTCATTAGGAACGTGTCACAGAATGACAGCGCAGCATAGTAACAAAGAAATATTACACTAAAATAGCATTTTCTTGTAAAATGTACTCCAATAACCTTTGTTAAATTTACAACTTTGAAGAGAAACATTTTTAAAGTTGCCATGTCTGGTTGACAAGGAAAGAGTTAAGGTGAGGAAAAAGGGTCTTTAATAATCCAAACAAGACTTAAGGCATAATTTTTTTTTTTAAATATTAACAAACTATAATAGTATATCAGTGACACTAAAATAACACATACTCACAGACACTGAAATTTAGACCTACGGAAAACTTTCTTTACAAACGTGCCACAGAATGACAGCAGAGAAGCTACATGCATGTTCTCCCTTCAATGTTTAACGTTACACAACACATCTATCAATTATTCATCAGAGTTACAGTGACGTGCCATCGGTCGAGCCGCTGGTCAGTTACCATCAGAATATAAACAAGCTCTGCTTTGTTTTTATGCACATGCGAGGACGGCTGTACGCTCTGATGTCATTTAACATTTAATATTTCGCTGCTCAATATTTCATGATCTTTGTTCCTTTTAGAAAGCATGTGGGATGGCTGATCTGCTGCTCTCAGCCTTGACCTCTCCTGTTCGGTCATACGACAGTGATACTCATATTTGAGTTTGAAGAGCGGCTCTAATTAATGCCACGGGCACATGGAAAAATAATATATGACAAGACCTTTTCAATCTGTCATCATCTGACATTGAAAATTTGAGAAACGCCTGTCCTCTTCTGTTATCTCGATAAAAGTGAGCCTGAATTTTTGAAAATTTTAACTTGAGGCTTTAACACTGGACATCAAGTAGCGACCTAACAAATATATTCTTAATATCTTCCTTAAAGTGGGCCTATGTCCCGCTCCTTACTATAACCACCAGTTTCAACACACTACTAACAAACTCAACCAGGCCCCGCCCCTTTATTCTGTGTATTAATTATTTAAATGGGGAATATTGTGAAGTGTTCGTTCAAGGAAGAAAACTCAAGACTACAATTCAGGGAGTTCAGAAACACTGACACTGATATAGAGAATAACTCCCGCTGGAGGGACTTTGTGTTCTGTACCTTTGCAGAGCTTTTTCATGCTCAAACAGCAACATTACACACTAAAGAAAGCGTAATGAAGATTAAATATATACATTTATTCTCTGAAACCGCCATCCTAAAGATATTTCCTAAAGCTTTAAACAAACCTTTCTGAAATGTTTACTACTGTCACCTGAAAGTCACCCTGTTTATGCAATAGATACATTTGTCTCCCCAAAACAGTTCTTAATATAACCATAATAACACACAGTAGAAGTGCTGCCTGAGTGTCAAAGCAGTAGGTGAAATAAATCTGCTCTGAACATCTCAGCATCTCCGTCAGAATCACAGTTTATTTCACAGATCTGGAGCTAAGAGCGCTGTCTACTTTAAGCAGTTGAAAAGTAAGGCTTTGAGGCTTTAAAAAGTTACAGTTTCACGCCAGCCAGTCACGGGTTGTGCAATAAGCATGAAGGGTTTTAGCAGATTGTCTCTTTGATGTTAATTGAGCTTATGTTGCATAGATGTTTGATATTCATATATGCCAATAAATTAAGTGTTATTTTAGTATTACTTGTATAGTATTTATTATAAATACTTTAAATGAGCATCATATTTTCAGTTTCCATTGTAATTTTTTTAGTTTAGGTTTTAGTGATAATCTTAGGTGCTTTTGTCATTTTTATTGTTTTTGTTTTTTTATATATTAATTTTTATTTCAGTTTAAATGTTAGTACTTCCAACTAGTACTTCAGTTAGTTGCCACGGCAAAAATTCAAATGCATATCCACTGTGAATGTATTATATGCATATTTAATGCATTTAGCTTGCAACACATGCTGCAAATAGACATGAAAGGAACACAAAATCAAAACGGATTTACTTTCTTAATTCATGCTTCTGGTCTTCTTTTGAATGACTCATCAGAAAACTCATGGGTATGTCAAAATAAATTTCTGTGGCAACCTGCAAAATAAACATAATATTTATATCCAGATGGATATATGGAATTATGGAGTATTGGTCAATGCCGTCAGAACATTGTATACATAAATCCTAACAAAGTTTGGGGCAAAACATGAAGCACTGGTGCACAACATAAACAGACATTTTGATGAATGCCAACTACCAGCAAAATAAAATAGTTTGGGATATGGGGCATAAATCTTCATGTCACAGCTTGTTTGCAGATGTATTATTCGGCACAGACAGCAGTGAGTGTTTGCCAGCGACTAACATCTGTCTCTGCATCAAAAAACAACATTGCATAAAAAAACCCCATTCAGCACGTCTGACTCTTTCTGATTATCGGACCTTTGGCACAGTTTGTCTTCCGATATGCTACATTTCAGTCCATTGGTGCTGGATATCTATTTAGGCTTTAGATTGTGACGTCAGAATATTTCAAGGACTATGAAGACAAAATGAATCCACTACGTTTCTCAAACAACCCTCTGAAAATCTTTCAAATATATAGTATAATGCTGCAAACTTGAGCTAATCCAGTCAACAGAATATATAAATTTCAACTTGCACACTAAAAAGCACACTACCTCCTGAGATGTGATCACTGCTTCCTCCAGTGCTGTAATCTTCACATTTACAAAGGTCAAAGTCAAACGTAAATGGCAAATCGAATAAGTGTTTAATAGTCAAACCAGTGCCGGTCCTAGACGTCTGGGGGCAATAAGCAAACTATTAAGGAGCCCCTGTCAGTGTGTTCATAAAAACCCCAAAATGTTTCACTGTCAACAAACAAGAGTGAGTAGAAACAATAATACAATAAAAACAAGAAAATTACAAAAAATAGGAAGAATACAATAGAAAAAAGATACAAATTAAATAAACAATTTAGCCTACTAAAAATAATAGCCTACAATACAGAAATTGAATAATCAAATGCAAAAATTAAACTGCATATTCTTTTTTTCTGCGTATTCATTTATTATACATTGAAATTAGCAAACCCGGCAAACCCGACTGTATAGTACGAGTAGGTTTGACTGATTTGGATGTTACTTAGGAAGGGCAATAATGCAAGGAAAGGATTAAAGGAAAAGAAAGGAACAGAATGCGGCATTGTGTTTTCATAATTGTTGAAAGTCAAAATCAAAAAGAAACGTACTCGGTTACTAACGTAACCTCTGTTCTCTCTAGAAGTGTCATGGTAGACACATTCTCTGTACCTTCTCGTCTCGTGTTTATTTTGTGGTATGAATGCACGTGTGTAGTGGGCGTGAGTGTATGACATCACCTGATCCACTTCAGCTGATCCTCATCCACTTCACCAGCTGCAATCAATCTCACCACTCTACTTATACTTACCGCTGTTCTTCAATCCTTGTCAGATCGTTGTTTGATGTCGTTCGTGTTGGTGTTCCGGTGTCCAGTTCCTGCCTTGTTTTCCTGTTCCTGTTCTTCGTCTTCGTCGCTGGATTTTCGTCTGCCGTCTCACCGTCACCGCACCTCTGCACTTCATCACGGATCCTGACCACCGAAGTCCCTGTGTCACCTTTTTACATCTGCCTGTACTGCTTCACCTTCATCATTAAAATACCTGTTTACTTGCTATTGGTTCCCGTCGTTCATCACACACCATGACAGAACGATCTGACCAGTAAAGGGAAGCAGCGAGTACGTCTCAGAGAACAATGGAGGAGTTTATTCACCATAGCATCAGAAGAATGGATTCTCAGCAGAGAGAGATCGGCGACACGGGCCGCGCAGTACAGGCTTTGGTGACGCAGGTGTCCGAGCTCACCCAGCAGATCCAACGCCTACAGGGTCCCACTGCGCCGCCCACACCGGCCGTTCCTCCCACACCACCAGAGAGACCCTCCCAGTCAGAGCCCCGTCTTCCGGTTCCAGAACATTATTCCGGTGAGCCAGCCTTCTGCAGAGCATTTCTGACCCGCTGAACAATGCATTTCGCTTTGCAGCCCCGCACTTTCGATACAGAACAGGCTTAAGTGGCGTTCATCCTCACCCTGCTGACTGGGAAGGCTGCGCTTTGGAGAACGGCGGTGTGGGAGAATCAACACCCATGCTTCGCCTCGTTCCAGACCCTCGCCGCCGAGATGAGGAAAGTTTTTGACAGGGCTGTCTCTGGAAGGGAGGCAGCCAGAAGCCTGGCAGAGTTGCAGCAAGGAGAGAGATCGGTCTCCGACTATTCAATTGAATTTCGGACCCTGGCGGCGGAGTGCGGCTGGAACGAGGAGGTGCAGTGGGATATGTTCCTGCATGGGCTGGCTGACCACGTCCAGAGGGAAATCTACGCCCTGGATCTACCCATCACTCTCAACGGGTTGGTCGACTTGGCTCTGCGGGTGGACGCTCGGCTGTCTAGGGTCGAGCGCCGAGTCCCGTCCACCCGTACCTTCGCAGGGACCGACCCTCCACGATCCAGCGGCAGGGACGTGGTCAGCCCTGTCTACGATCCCGAGCCCATGCAGGTGGGTCGAGCTCGGCTTTCCCGGGAGGAGAGGGAGAGGCGGAGATCCCAGGGCCTTTGCCTGTATTGTGGAGGAGCGGGACATTACGCATACAATTGCCCGGTAAAAGGCCAAGCCCGACAGTAAGATTGAGGCTACTGTCGGGTGGGATCTCCGCTAGGAAGACCTCATCATCGATTACATCTACCTCCACGCTCCTTCCGGTAAGACTAAGGTGGTCAGTCCAACAGCACGACTGCCATGCACTTCTGGACTCTGGGGCTGAAGGTTATTTTATGGACCACACTTTTGCACAGAAATTTCAAATTCCCCTCAGACCCCTCACTCACAGAATTGCTGTTCACGCACTTAATGGACAAGAACTTCCCACCATTTCCCTTTGCACTAAAGACATTACCCTTACCACTTCCGGCAACCATTCTGAGACTATTTCATTCTACATCATGGATTCACCTCTTGCACCCGTCGTCCTCGGACATCCCTGGCTCATCCTTCACAACCCCCGAGTGGACTGGCACCATAGATCAGTACTGGAGTGGAGCAAGGAATGTCATAAGTCTTGTCTCGTGTCTGCCTGTTCGTCTGTGCCTGTTTCTGTGTTTCAGGAGGAAGCAGGGGATTTGTCTAACGTGCCCGCGGAGTACCTGGACCTGAAGGAGGTGTTCAGTAAGTCTCGTGCTGCTTCTCTCCCTCTGCATCGTCCCTATGACTGTGCTATAGATTTACTGCCAGGTAAGTCTCCGCCTAAGGGCAAGTTATATTCACTTTCTATTCCAGAAAGGGAGGCTATGGAGAAATATATTTCTGATTCTCTAGCAACAAAGTTCATTCGCCCTTCCTCTTCTCCAGCGGGGGCGGGGTTCTTTTTTGTGGGGAAGAAGGACGGTTCTCTGCGACCTTGTATTGATTACCGGGGGCTGAATAACATCATGGTAAAGAATACTTATCCTTTGCCGTTGATGTCTTCAGCCTTCGAGAGGTTGCAGGGAGCGTCCATCTTCACAAAATTGGATTTACGTAACGCTTATCATTTGGTTCGCATTAGGGAGGGGGATGAATGGAAAACTGCGTTTAACACCCCCAGGGGGCACTTTGAATATTTGGCCATGCCTTTCGGGCTGTCCAACTCCCCGGAAGTTTTCCAGGCACTGGTCAATAACGTGTTGCGAGATATGATCGATCAGTTCATATATGTGACCCGTCACAGAAACCAGGGACACAAGTCGGCAGCACAACTTTCGAGCAAAATGAGAAAGAAGAGTTTTTTTTCAAAATTGGTGATTTTCAATTTTTTGGAGAATCTGTTAATTGAAATCACGAAGAAGCCTCTCCATGTTTGAGATAGCAGTATTGGTATATTTAAAAGCTTACATTTTGAGGTTGAAATCGGCTTGTTTTCGGAGATTCTAGCATGCAGTAGGGGCGTGGCGTGTCATTGTCTGTGTGTATTTCCATACTGAATAACCCGGCGCTTTTGCCCCCGCCCTCCAAGTCAACCACATGGCTACTTATTATGCTGTGCTCTGGCCGGCTCTCTCTGATATCAAAATTCAATGAAGATGGATGCCGCAAAGATTGTCGCAGACGAGATGAACCGTCTGGCAGTTACACCGAAAATGTTTTCGCCGCACTTCGTGGGCTCGGGAAACTGAACCGGAGGTATGGGCGCAGCGCGCGCGCCCTCAGTGCTTCAATACGGCGGCTCGGCTCGCTGACAGCGGTGGCTGGCTGTTTCATATGTGACGGAGAATCGAAATAGAGGATGCAGTTAAGACCTTTGCTGCGATGAAGGCCTGCCGTGCGTGTTTCTGAAATGTAAGTTAAGCTTCATTTGCTCTTTAGTCGTTATTTAAGATGCTGAACCTGCTGATGATATAATGTGCTTGCGGACATTTCATTTGTGTGTGTATACGCAAATAAGAAAGTGGTGTAAAGAGATTTGCAACAGTAATTTGAGGAGGTGAAATGTGATTATTTGGAAAATTGCAGAAATGACTGCTTAAAGAAAAATGCCAGCAGGCATTTGCCTCCTACATAAACTTTAATATTGTTGACATTTTGGGCACACGAGCGTTGCGCACTATTTGCGCTATATGTAGGCCTATGGCTTATTGGTCTTTGTTTGTTGTTGCTGGTTTTGCGTTATATGTATATGGCATATTGGTCTTTGTGTGTTGTTGCTGGTTTTGCGTTATACTGTATGTATATGGCATATTGGCCTTTGTGTGTTGTTGCTGGTTTTGCGTTATATGCAGGCTATATGGCATATTGGTCTTTGTGTGTTGTTGCTGGTTTTGCGTTATATGTATATGGCATATTGGTCTTTATGTGTTGTTGCTGGTTTCGCGTTATATGCAGGCTATATGGTATTATTGGTCTTTGTGTGTTGTTGCTGGTACGTTGCAAATAGAGGGGCAGCACAATTGTTTTTCACCCAGTGCGGCAGAAGTGCACTCATTCGAAGTGTAAAAAAAGCTGTAAAGCACATGGAGGAGCTTTACAGGGGGTATGGCTTATCTAAATGAGATGTAAATGAGCCCTATTGTCACCCCCAGCAGCAGAGACAGGTGAGAACTGCACAATCTTTAGAGCTCGTTTTCTCCTCTTTGAGCTTTTTTAAGTGCCTACTTTAAAATGGCCACAACTTCTCCAAATATTATCAGATTTCCACATGTTACACATCGTTGGAAAGCTTGGATATTACACTCTCAGAATCTATGAATAACTCAAAATGCCCCAGAACCGACTTGTGTCCCTAGTTTCCGTGACTGGTCACATATGTCTACCTGGATGACATATTGATTTTTTCTTCTTCTCTCCAGGAACACGTGCAACACGTCAGACGAGTGCTTCAGAGGTTGCTAGAGAATGGGCTTTTTGTCAAGGCGGAGAAATGCGACTTTCATGCGCAGTCGGTCCCTTTCCTAGGGTACATCGTTTCGTCTGAGGGAGTGCGGATGGACCCTGAGAAAATCAAGGCTGTGGTAGATTGGCCAAGCCCAGATTCCCGCAAGGCCCTGCAGAGGTTTCTGGGATTCGCTAATTTCTACCGGCGTTTTATTCGCAATTTCAGCCAACTAGTCGCACCTCTGACTGCCTTGACCTCCCCCAGAACGACGTTCAGGTGGTCAGACACAGCTGAGGCTGTGTTTTCCAAACTGAAAGGCCGCTTTGTTACAGCCCCCATCCTTGTCGCCCCTGATTCTTCACGTCAGTTCGTGGTGGAGGTCGACGCGTCAGAGGTGGGAGTAGGCGCAGTGTTGTCCCAACGCTCCTCCACAGACGACAGGATGCATCCCTGCGCGTTTTTGTCTCATCGTTTATCCCCAGCCGAACGCAATTACGACATTGGTAACAGAGAGTTGTTGGCAGTTAAGTTAGCGTTGGAAGAATGGCGCCACTGGTTAGAAGGGTCGGGGGTACCTTTTATTGTCTGGACTGATCACAAGAACCTAGAATACATTAGAACCGCCAAAAGATTGAACTCCAGGCAGGCTCGGTGGGCATTATTTTTCGGTCGCTTCGATTTTTCTCTTTCATACCGTCCGGGTTCCAAGAACGTCAAACCCGATTCATTATCCCGCACGGTCGTAGATCACGTTTTTCGTTTACATGGCCTTCCGATTGACGTGGTTTCCAACAGGGGACCCCAGTTCGCGTCCAAATTTTGGCGAGAGTTTTGCAAATTACTGGGGGCGACTGTTAGTTTGTCCTCGGGGTTTCATCCCCAGAGCAATGGCCAGACCGAGAGAGCCAACCAGGATTTGGAGAGAGTGTTGCGATGTTTGGTTTCCAAGAATCCTTCCTCTTGGAGTAAACAACTCTCCATGGTGGAGTATGCTCACAACACGTTGCCAGTGTCGGCTACGGGCCTATCTCCATTTGAGTGTAGCGTAGGTTACCAGCCACCAATTTTTCCCAGTCTGGAATCCGAAGTCGCGGTCCCCTCCGCTCACGCCTTTGTTCAGAGGTGTCACCGCACCTGGACTAGAGCCCGTGAGACTCTACTCCAGGTGGGGGCGCGCACTAAGGCTAAGGCCGATCGCCACAGGTCGAAGCCTCCCGTATACGTCGTTGGTCAAAAAGTGTGGCTTTCAACCAAGAACATTCCTCTTCGCACCGTCTCTAATAAACTTGCTCCCAAATTTATTGGCCCGTTTACTGTCACCAAGATCATTAGTCCGGTGGCAGTCCGCCTAAAATTACCTCCCGCGTACAGGAGGATCCATTCCGCCTTTCATGTGTCAAAGATCAAGCCCGTGTTTCATTCTCACATTAATCCGCCTGTCCCGGTTCCTCCCCCACCGCGACTCGTAGATGGGGAGACCACGTATTCGGTTAATCGTATTCTGGACTCTAGGCGGAGGGGACACGGATTTCAGTACTTGGTGGACTGGGAAGGTTACGGTCCGGAGGAGAGAAGTTGGGTGCCTGCTAGAGACATACTGGATCACTCACTCATCGATGATTACAATCGACAGGGTAAGGAGTCTGAGAACGCCAGGAGGCGTTCTTAGGAGGAGGGGTACTGTCATGGTAGACACATTCTCTGTTCCTTCTCGTCTCGTGTTTATGTTGTGGTATGAATGCACGTGTGTAGTGGGCGTGAGTGTATGACATCACCTGATCCACTTCAGCTGATCCTCATCCACTTCACCAGCTGCAATCAATCTCACCACTCTACTTATACTTACCGCTGTTCTTCAATCCTTGTCAGATCGTTGTTTGATGTCGTTCGTGTTGGTGTTCCGGTGTCCAGTTCCTGCCTTGTTTTCCTGTTCCTGTTCTTCGTCTTCGTCGCTGGGTTTTCGTCTGCCGTCTCACCGTCACCGCACCTCTTCACTTCATCACAGATCCTGACCACCGAAGTCCCTGTGTCACCTTTTTACATCTGCCTGTACTGCTTCACCTTCATCATTAAAATACCTGTTTACTTGCTATTGGTTCCCGTCGTTCATTACACACCATGACAAGAAGAGGGAACGAGTACTGCGTAATATCTTACTCTATGGGGAAAACCTCTTTTCCATGAGATATTGAAGCCAAAAATTATCCTTAATTTTGAATTAATGTAAAACGCGTTGCAGCAGCATGCAGACATAGGCAAGATGGCTTGTGTGCCTATTGGCTGACCTGCGGCAACAGCAGCAGCCTATCGAGAGAGGCCCTGCATGACGCCATATCCAATGGGGGCGCTTCGCGCCCACTTCGTCACGTCCCGCCGAAATAGGTGTGGCCTTGACCTATAAATATAGCTCGACAGGCTGATACAAACTGGTTTTTCATCGCAGAAGCGAACCAGAGCATATTGTAAGCATGGGAAGATACGCAGTACTCGTTAGGCGCAGTACGGTTAGCGGGTACCCGTTGATGGCCCATGCATGTAGGGACCATATTTCTGGACGAGGATGCCAAATCGAGCGCCCTTGGCCTGAGAGAGGAGGTCTTTCCTCATTGGTATTGGCCACGGGGCAGTGCTGGTCAGCTGCAACAGGACTGGGAACCAGTCTGGTTCGTCCAGAGCGGAGCCACAAGCAGCACTGGGCATCCGTTTTCCCTGATTCGTTCCAACACCTGAGGCAGGAGCGAGACGGGTGGAAAAGCATAGAGAGGGCAGCAGGGCGAAACGTGGGCCAGCGCATCCCTGTTTTTGGAGAAAAACTTCGGACAGTGAGTGTTTTCTTGGGACGCGAACAGCGGGTGCAGCGACTATTCTCCTGCTGGAACATTGTTTCTGGACAGTCTGTCCGGTCCCAGATTCAGGCGACCAGGCACATGGGATGCTTTCAATGAAAGTAGATTGTGCTGAGCCCAGACCAGGAGGCGTTCCATCAGCCTGTAAAGGTTTTGGGACCTGATGCCACCCTGGTGATTTATATATGCCACCACTGACATGTTGTCCGACCGGACCAAGACCTGGTGACCTTTTATCTGGGGACAGAAGCGCCTCAGCGCGTTGTCGACTGCCATCATTTCCAGGCAGTTTATGTGTAGAAGCTTTTCCCGTTCTGACCACTGGCCAAAGAACGGTCTGCCCTCGAGCAGCGCTCCCCATCCCGAGGTGGAGGCGTCCGTGGACACCACCTTCACACTCGAGAAAGTCCCCAGGCTCACACCTGACTGATACCAGTTGGTTGCTTTCCAAGGTTCCAGAGGTGAGACGCATTTCAGATCGACCTTGAGGGGAAACAAGCCGGAGGCCCATGCCCGATGTGGAACTCGCGCTTTCAGCCATAACTGCAGTGGGCGCATGCGAAGCAGACCCAGCTGGAGTACCGAAGATGCTGAGGCCATGAGGCCCAGCATTTTCTGAAACCTTTTGAGCGGGACTGAATGTCCAGTCCGGGCTCCGGCGACAGACGCGCTGTCAAAGACAGCGAGTCCTGTTCTGTGCCCAGAAAAGAAATTTTCTGACTGGGAGAGAGCAAACTTTTCGCCCAATTGACTGTGAGACCCAGATTCTCGAGATGCTCGAGTAATATGGTCCTGTATTCTATGAGCTCTGAGTGTGATCGAGCTAGAATCAGCCAATCGTCCAAGTAGTTCAAAACTCGCATGCCCCGAAGTCTCAGGGGTGCGAGAGCCGCCCGCGTTCATGCACATCGTAAATGTACGGGGTGCCAGGGACAGGCCGAACGGCAGGACTGTGTATTGATATGCCTGGCCCTCGAAGGCGAATCTCAAGAATCGCCTGTGACGTGACACTATTTGTATTTGGAAATAAGTGTCTTTCAGATCTATTGACATAAATCAGTCCTTCAGGCGAACTTGCGCAAGGATTTTCCTGGTTGTAAGCATTCTGAACTGGCGTTTCACAAGCACTCTGTACAGCCGTCGCAGATCTAGAATGGGTCTGAGACCCCCGTCTTTTTTCGGTACCAGAAAATATCTGCTGTATACACCCCCTTCGCTCTGAGCCTGAGATCTATGGAGCCTTTGCTCAGTAGTTTCGCTATCTCGGCTCGAAGTAGATGAGCTACCTCGTTCTTTACCGTAGTTTCGGCTCGCTCTGTGTAACGGCGGGGACGTCGAGCGAACTGCAGCGAATAGCCTCTTTTTATAGTGTTCAGCACCCATTCTGACACCCCGGGAAGCCACGCATTTGCATGAATAGCTAGAGGTAGAATGAGATCTGGGCTCTGGCCGCAACGTAGTGGAGACCAGAGAGCTACGGTGTGCTGAAAAGTAAACACTGTGTTTGCAGTGTTCTAGGCAGGGGGCGTGCTGATCACAGCGGACAGCCTGGCCGCACTCGACTTCTCTATGACAGTTTGTGGAGAGAGAGCGAGCGGGACAAACCCCGTGGGATTTAACCCTCTGAGGTCGACTATCGCGCGGGCGTGATAGTCTCGCTTTTTTACTTATCAGTGCAAAAGAAACTCAAAATACTCTGTTGATTTTGATCTTACATATTAAGCGTTGTACATCATTAGATCCTGATAAGTGTCTATTTTTTTGTGTGGATACTCACAATAAAAACAAAGTGTTGTGCTTTTCGCCAAATAAAGAAAAACAAACATGAAGGCGCAAATGATCAAAGGCAAGCCATTCAAACATGCCAACGCCCAGCAGCTGGATTATAAAACACATCGTGTTTAGTAAGTATCTTACTACAGCTGTGTACACAGCGTATCCCTACGCTGTGAGCAATAATACTATCTAATAACCCTGGAAAATGTACCAGAAGTGCTGGTAGTTTCAATTCGAGGAGCAACGGATCCAGCTGATGTAGTAAGTCATTTATTCTTAAGTGCTTTGTTCTAATCGCGATATTGAATAGTGTCTGACTGTAAACCGCAAAAAGACTGTTTAAATATGAATTGCGTGTCTGTGTGTAGGCTAAATGATGAATGAACGGCACAGGCGCACACGCTTTGTTTACTACAGTTATACAGCGCGTGTCTGTGCCGTTCATTCACTCTCGCACCTACATTAGTAAACGTTATGTTTACATGAACACATCCAAACTATATTGCTATAGCCTACTAAGATGAAAATAGATTGAAATATGTTGAAATAAAATGTCTGTATAAGCAACTGTGGCGAACAGGATGGCCGAGGGACGTGAGAGAACGGCGCGAGGCCGGTGGTGCGATTGCTAATGAGCAACACATGTGAAGCACACCGGTCTCGCATCTCTCACGGAGGAGCGGAAGCATAAAGGAGGAGCGACGACGTCGATGATCGAGAGAGGAACAGGCCTGTGTTTTAGTTTTTGAATTTGTATTTTATTTTTTTCAGCAGTCGTCTGCGAGGGGCTGCTGGCAGTTCTTTATGTTTATTTTGGGTAGCCAGCAGTTGTCCGAGAGGGGCTGTTGGGGGTCTTTTTGCTTGTTTGTGTTATTTTAAATAAAGTTTATTTAATTGTTCGCCGGTTCCCGCCTCCTTCTTCCCCGCCTCCTTCTTCGCCTATTTTCTATTTTCAACATTGCTACAGCAACAAACTGCAAATTCACATGTATATGCTAATATATCATACACAATATGTTACAGACTAAATATGAATGTTTAGACAAGATTTTGTGATTAGTTTTGGATAGATTATAAAGTTTTGACTGTAAAAAAAGACTACTGTCACATTAAATAGGTACGCTTTTGTTCACCACTTTCTGCTCATAAATATACTATAGTATGATGTTTTGTCAAAAATAAAGTAGGTATATTAAATTATTAACTAAGATGTTATTATAGTGTTTGTTCCAATATTCAAACTAATGAATCCTTACCTTTTTTAATACGTATGATAAAATGAATACTTTTTACAAAGAAATACACTTGAAATATTGTTAAAATTGTAATTGTTGTTGTAATTGTAACCTATTTGTAATTGGTTACAATTTCTAATTGTAAAATATGTATATATAGATAATTTCTTTTGTCCTTGAATTCTTTGGGATCCTGTGACACACCTGTGTGAAAGGGCTAATTAATATGCATCTCATTATGTATGTGGCACATTATCCGGCCTTTGTCTTCTCAGGTGTGAACACGCCTCCACGCATATTGCCTTTCCAAACAAAAAGTGTCTTATAAAATTTAAATCAATTTATTGTTTTGTGTAAATGATTAGGCAGGATGATTTTCAGATCATTTTGAAGCAAAAATTCCAGGAAACAACAGTCATTAGTCAAAAGTCTTGTGGACACATATTTAGTATGTGTTTTGTGGCCTTATTTCAGACACTTTAAGTTTTAGTTTTTTCAATAACCACGCATAAACATTATTCTCTAAAAAATACAAACATGTACATACATGTTGCTCACATATTACGGTAGCCCTATTTGTGCTATATAGAGTGAATTTACACCTTTGCCATCAACATGTTTATAAATAACTGAAAAAAGCACAAATGTCAGAGCATGTCAGAACATCTCAAGGACCCCAAAAACCCCTTAGACCTCAGAGGGTTAACATGTCTGTGAGGGAATGTGGGCGCGGGGCAGCGGCCACACTCACTGCAGTGAGAACACCGTCGGCCTGAGCTGACTGAATGTGTACTGGTTTCGTTTTTACAGAAACCGTGGGACATGCATTTAGGTAGTGTTTGTGGGAATTTGAACACCGTCTTTTTCCTAGGGTGGCTAGGAAGTTTTTGAGACCTCGGGCTTTATCTCAATCCTTGGCCTTGAGCCTGCCAGTGCTGAGAAGCGGTGCTGAGAAGCGGCGGCGGGGGGCTGCGGGTGCGGCTGAGAGCTCCGAGCAGACGGCTGTTTTGAGCGACCTGCTGCGGAACTAGAGCGCTTCGGCAAGAAGTGCTTCATTGCCTGTGACGTCTTTTGAACCTCGACGAATCGGTCCGTGAAATCCTTGACGGCAGATCCAAAGAGGCCAGCTGAGGAGATGGGCGCGTCGAGGAACACAAAGCGCTCAGAGTCCGTCATCTCTGATAATGTCAGCCATAGATGTTTCTTAGCCACGGTGAGAGAAGCCATGTCTCGTCCAATGGCCTGTGCAGCAGATTTTGCAGCGCGTAGAGCCAGGCCTGTAGCGCTTCTTAAATCCGGCACGCTGATAGCCTCCGGTCCTTCCTCGTCCATTTTACGGAGAAGGTCGGCCTGGAAGATCTGCAGTATGGCCATAGTGTGCAGTGCTGATACAGCCTGCCCAGCGTCGGTGTGAGCGCGACTGTGCATGGCGGAAGTCACACGGCAGGGTTTAGAGGGTAGCACCTTCGGAGCACGCCAGCAGAGGTCTAGCAGAGGGCGGGCAAAGATGGGCTGCTACAGCTGCTTCCACTGGAGGAAGAGAGAGGTATCCTCTGTCTTTCGCACCGTCCACTGTGGAGAATGCTGCAGAGACAGAGGTAGGCATTCTGGCCGAGAAGGGTGCGTTCCAGGACTTCGCGACTTCTTTGTGAAGCTCAGGAAGAAAAGGTGTGGGCCTAGACTGTGACGGGGCGTGGTCTTTTTGCAGGAAGCATCCGTCCGGCCGGTTGCACGCAGGCTGCGCGGGCGCCTCCCACTCGAGGCCGAGGTTGTCGACGGCCTGTGAGATCAAACGCATCAACTCTGATTCAATGCCAGCCCGTTTCCCTGAAGGCTCACGTGCAGAGTGGGGGAGGTCCACAGAGCTCGCCCAATGCCAGGATAGAGCAGCAGGCCTCGGCTGTCTCGTAGATCTCAATGGCGGAAGCGGCGGCAGACGACGGCGGCCGTTGTCCGTCAGTGAGCGACTTGAGCGATGCCGGCGAAGCTGGCGGCACTGCAGCGGGCAGAAGTGCAGGCTCCGAGAAAGATGCCAGGCGAGCACTCAGAGTCACCATAGGCATCAGCTCGCAATGAGGGCATCCGCCGTCAGCAAGCACGAGAGCCGCATGATCCTCACCCAGGCAGGAAACGCAGATGACATGGCGGTCCCCATCACTGAGTGCGGCTCGGCAGAAGCCACAGGAATTAGGCATCTTGAAAAAGACGCTAGCTCTTTTAGAGAGAGAGAGAGAATGTGAGTCGCGGCGGCGAACACACACTCTCAGCAGAGGTAGAAGGATATAACGCCAGAAAGCATAGCAGGTACAGCGGATGAAGGCGGCGAGGTGAAGTCCAGCGGCTTCAGACTCAGAGGCTCGTCCCGCAAAAGGCTTGTTCTCAAACGGCGCGGCTTCTCACTCTGGATCCAGTGATGCGTGAGCTTCGCTGAAGAGATGAAAAATTATTTTGTATCAGCCTGTCGAGCTATATTTATAGGTCAAGGCCACGCCTATTTCGGGGAGACGTGACGTAGTGGACGCGAAGCATCCCCATTGGATATGGCGTCACCCAGGGCCTCTCTCGATAGGCTGCTGCTGTTGCCGCAGGTAAGCCAATAGGCACACAAGCCGTCTTGCCTATGTCTGCATGCTGCTGCAACGCGTTAATTCATTCAAAATTAAGGATAATTTTTTGCTTGAATATCTCATGGAAAAGAGGTTTTCCCCACAGCGTAAGATATTACGCAGTACGAGAGAGCCTCTCGTAAGAGAACTAAAATTCTATTACTCACACAACCCTTTAGGTATTAAATCATCTTTGAGAGCAAGGGGGCCCCTGGTGGTCCAGTCTGGTACTTCGCGTATAGGGAGGTACTTCGCGTATAGGGAGGACCTGCACTGTGTCTAACTCATATACAGACATGAAGCATGTAAGATGTACAATCATAAATGGAGACAAGAGGAGAAAATACAGTGTAGAACAATCGGTTTCACCTTTGCAATGAGATTACATGAAGTTTCATGCTTCTCCTGAGTAAAGAAAATATGAAACCAACGAAAAAATGAACTAAAGAAAAATATTTAATCTTAAGGTGCAGCAGTAACATAACGTCCACTAAATAGGCCTATAATAATTTTATTTATTTATTTGTATTAAATGACCACTTTAAACACAGACACCAAATTTCTCTAATTCAAACATTGGGATTTATGCTTAACATGCCAATACATGAAAAAAGCTGGGTAAAAAAAATCAGTCTCACAATTTCGCAAACAATGACAAAGAAACTGCAAATAAGATTGAATTAAACTAACCAACATTGAACGGGATGATCCAAATATTGAATTAAACTTATACATTTGCACATTCTAGTCATCTATTATTCATTATTAAGTTTCTAACTTAACACATGCAGGTATTTCCAGCCTGAAGGGATTGATATTCAACGTTGGCTCCTAAACGTTTAATGTCTTATAAAACAATCCAGAGTGAATGCAATGTCCTTTCGGAACATTAAATCTCATCTAAACACAAGAAAGGCTCGGCCATCGTTGGATGGCAGACAACAGCAGAGTGCCATGTGTATTTTTGACAAACAGAGGCGAGCCATTATCTGAGAGAGGACGAGAGACCACTTTAGCACTTTCAGAAACACTACTAATAAATGATGGCAGGCATCTTCGATTTGCTTGAAATTATGGTGAGAGCAAAGTGTGCAGAGAGAGCAGCCGTTAGACTTCAGTTACTTTACGATGGAAAAGCCTGACAGCAGCAGGATGTGCCGAGATTTACAGATGCGAGGCATTCAAACTCCTCCGGTCTGACCCAACTGAGCTCTAAGAGACTTTATAAAATACAACTGGTACACTGTAAAGCTGAGATATGAAGAAACTGCGCAAGCTCGCTGCTTCCTCCAGTGCTGTAATCGAAACATTTCCAAATGCCAAGTCAAACATAAATTGCAAATCGTACACAGAGGAGTAATTGTCAAATTTATACAGACATGTAAAGGAGAAAAAACAGAAATCTCCTTTATCTCAAATTTTTCTCCTCCGAGACAATATTGATATTACACGGGGAGACTTGCTGCCATGTTTTTCCAGTAATCTCACATGTGTCTCCTCTAGAGTTTCAGAAGAGATCTCAAACTGTGCTCAGATTTAAAAAGATGCTAAAGTCTGCAAACAAAAGCAGAGATCTCAATATGAGATCCACATTCCACATTATTTTATAGCTCTAAACTCTTACTGGATGACAAGAAGTAAACAGTATTTATTAATTTACATGCATTTATTCAGTTAAAAATAATCTACTGATTATTGTTTGTTAATTTTAGCTTAGGTCCATTAAACCTACAATATGTAATTTTTTTCCGGCGCTAGGGGTCACTAACCTTGATGACACATAAGCGGAATGATGCTGAAGGATCTAAAAATGTTTATGGATAAGTGAATACATTGATGTTTTTAACATGACTGTGGTATGAAGTAGAGTGCGGATCGGGCCGAATTTTTTTGTCCGAGCCCGGCCCGCGTCCGACAGAGCAGTAACCGAACCCGACCCGAGCCCGACAGGCATAAAGATATTTATGTCCGAGCCCGACCCGAGACCGACAGTTAAAATCCCATTTTTTTTCTCATACTAATGACACATGTGCGTTTGTTTGTGTGGAAAGCCTGGTTTTATTAAGCAACTGTAGGAAGACATTCGGAAATGTCAGCAGGATGAGTGATTCAGCGCGCACGGAGAAACAAGCGCACTTAACGCAGGCGCGCATGCACGTGTTTCGTTGTCACGGCTACATAAACAAATTTCCGCACACAGGAAGACAGATGTTATGGTAATATTTTACATGTATTTTAATCACAAAAACGAACGTTTGCATCACGTGAAAGCATCAGGCACATTGGCTACCAACATAATAAGCTGTTTTAAATTTAAAATGTTCAATGCCATATCGCGCTGATGTGACCGAGCCCGACCCGAACCCAAACATAATTTTTAAATATCTGTCCAAACCCGGCCCGGCCCGTCGGGTTCTGTCGGGTCCCGTCGGGCTCGGGTCGGGTATCCATCCTCTAGTATGAAGCAGGGCGCGATTGCTAATGAGAGACAGATATCAGCGCCACACGCGAGTCCCGCGTCGGTCATTCTACCGAACTACCCGCAAGTGCTGTATTAATACTCACACGGGTCAGTTTATTAGACGAATGAAACTTGTGAGGAAACGCAGCGCTGTTTCACTTGGTCCACATGATCACACTAAACTGTTATTCTATGTGTTAGTTTGTTGGCTGTATGAGACTAGCAGTAAGCTAGATCAACATTAGAATAACATACCGATCATATTCTAACATTTCATCATGTTGAGCTATATAACATTGATTAGTTTTATGTGCATTTGCTCACCTGTTTAATAAAGTAAATGCAAGAGCGGCGTCTCTGTCAAGTCGAAGTTTGTCACGGACGTGGAGCTCTCGGCATCTCGAAAACGCCACGCTGATATTGATCCTCGTTTTAGTTCTCCTTTTATCCCAAAATCTGCTTGCCATGGTCCATAATGTTTGAACGAAACATAGCGTGCCGCTAGACTGAACGCTGTTGTCCACGTCTGTCGCCATGGTTACTATGGCAGTACTAGTGGAAACCAGGGATAACGCGGATATTACGTCATTGACAGGGACAATGGTCGGGCACTTTTTCAAATTGTGAATTTCTCTGAATTTACAAATTCTTGGAAACATTTAGGATAATGGAAGTACACAATTGAAAGAAATATATAACACTGTGCAAGTGTTTTTTTGTGTGGATATTTTGAAACAAAATTCTTACATATTGTACCTTTAAATGATACGAACATATACAACTGGTGATTTTAATAATGCATTAGTAAATGTTGAAATTAATATTAACTAAGATTAATAAATGCTTTAGATTATTTTTCATTCTAAGTTTAAGTAATGTAGTTAACAGTTTAAAAATGGACTGAAGTGCAGAAACAATGGGTAAAGATTTATTAAGTAAACAAACAAATAAACACAAAACTACAAACAAAACTCCATCGTGGGGGAAAACGAGACAGAAATCAGGCAGGCTCAGGAAACATAAGGAACTAGCACAGGACTGCAAACACAGAGAGATTAAATAGGGGAACAAACATAAGAGGGTAACGAGGCAGGCAGGTTGGGAAAATTAAACAATAACGAGATGACAAGATGGGCGGGGTTTGACAATTAACAGGAGAGCACATGGTACAAGGAAATAACATGACAGCCATGTGCTCACAACAGACCAGACTAAACACAAACACATGACAAACCGGTAGTGTCACAGCTCTGTCACTAAACCAAGAAAATAACCAGACAAGGGTGACAGAACTGTGACAATTGTAAGTGTTACCATTTTCATGTATCAAAAGGTATATTAGGAGAAACATCTAAGACAAAGTTGATATTTAAGTGAGGAAGTGGGACTCACAAGCTATGAAAAGTCAATTCTGGAAAGTGAAACAACACACAAATCCTGTGTCAATTATAAAAAAGGGTCCCTTTTTAACATGAATGCATTAACAAATTAACAATGACCAATATATTCTTAAAGCATTTATTAACCTTTGTTAATGTTAGTTTTGTTCATGTTCACAGTACATTAACTAATGTTAACAGATACAATTTTTGATCTTAAAATATGTATTGAGATTAACATTAACCAAGATTAATAAAAGCTGTAGAAGTATTGTTCATTGTTAGTTCATGTTAACTAAGGTTATTGTAAAGTGTTAAAATGAGAGCTCCGGTCTTGAAAGACAGCCCTGTAAAAGGTCTGTGTCGGGCTGTAAAAGATCTCATCACATGTCTAAAATAAGTTGCCACACAACTGAAATGATGTGAGCTCACAGAAAACAAGTCTGGAAGCAAGTTTATTCCCTGATTAGAAAGCACGCTGTGCCATTGCAGTGGTACACATTTGTAAGTTCAGCAGTGTGTGTGAGGAGAGAGAGAGTGTGGTGCTGGCAGTGACAGCCGGACGCTGCGATCACAGATGGCTCATGGGAATCTGTGCCTTACTGGCTGCTCACGACAGACAGTCTCTGACCGACACCGGACAGCTTTTCTTTACAGTTTTACACCTTATGAACAAGCCTTCTGAATTTACGAGCAAACCTGATTCATCTGTTAATCTGCTGGAGATTTTAACTAACAATAAACTTACATTACTGAATTGTACAATGGTATTGTCATATGTTGCAGATGTACCATGGTAATTTCATGTTGTTCTTAAAAGTGTCTTGGAATAACATGTCCAGGTTATGTCCAGCATGTCCAGCACAAAGTCCCTCCAGCGGGAGTTCTTCTCTATATCAGTGTCAGTGTTTCTGAACTCCCTGAAACGCCTCCATTAGTCTTGTGTTTCTTCCGGGAACGAACACGTCACAATATTCCTCATTTAAATAATCAACCAAGCCCCGCCCCTTTATTCTGCATATTGAGTTAGTTAGTAAACTGGTGGTTAAGGCGGGACATTTCACAAACACACTCAAAGCGCTTGACCAATCACAACACACTGATTCAGCCGACCAATCAAAGCACAGTGTGCTTTTCAGAAGGAGGGGCTTCATAGAGACAGGAACTAAACAGAGCGTTACTGACAGACTGGGCAGAGAGGAGCTGCAACAATGGAGAAAATGGGAAAAATGCATAATAGGTCCCTTTTAATAAAAAAGAAGGGTACTTACTTACTTACTATAGCAATAACAGTAAATTATGCATAATTACAACTAACCCTAAACCAAACCCTAACTGTATCTCCATAGTAAGCATGTGTAGTTAATTTACTACAATGTAACTACGTCACCTTAAAATAAAGGGTTACACTAATTTAAGGTGACATTGTTACAGTGTAATTATATATTTAAGTACTGAGTAATATTAAGCAACTACATGTACTGACTATAGGGTTAGGGTAGGATTAGGATGTGGTTTAGGGTTAGTTGCTTGTAATTATGCTGTTATTACTATGATAAGTAAATGTAATATATGTAACAAGGACACTGTAAAATAAAGTTTTACCAAATAATGTAACCAAAAGAAGGCATATGAATATGGTACATGCATATTTAGTACCTTTTCGAAGCAGTAGTAAGAGTTTCCCTTTGAATAACTCCAAAGTGAGTGTGTGTCCGCTGTGGCCTTCCATATGAACCAGCATCCCAGAGTTCTGCAGGGTTTTGAAGTTCATGGATAACACGTCTTTGTCTGCAGGATTGGCGCTGGGATCCGGCCTGTAGAGCAAGTGACCACTGCCATCAAAACCGACCACGTCAGAGCCTGAAAACACACGAGGAGCAAATACACTGTGTTGATAGAAAATAACTCAAAGATGAGAGAGAAGAGATCAACTGGTCAGGAAAAATGACTGATTTATGACACCTAATTTCACTCTCTAAGTTAACAAGGCTTGAACTTACTTCAGTAAATTAATTGAAATGAAATAAATGAACAAGCAAGAAAACAAACAAACAAACAAACAAATGGGCATGTTAAATGAGTTAAAATATATAATAATCAACAAAATTATTAAGTAAATAAATAATGAAAAATATTACTTAAGCAAATAATAATGAACTAAAAATAAATAATAATGAACAATAAATAAATATTCTGTGTGTGATGTTCAGATTTTTAATTAGTTTCTGATGTGTTAGTTTAATGTTCGCTCCTGAAGAGTGAAACACTGGGACATTCATAACATTGATCTGTTTGTTTTAGTCAACAAATAAATAAACTTTGTGCATTGTAATTCGAGGCGTACTTTGAGCAGGTCTATTGGCACTCGTAATGTATTCAGGAACAGCTCAGCACCTTCACTGCTGTAAGTGGAGCAGAGAGAGTTAAACCTGAGGTCCACAGAAATGATGCAACTAGCTGACACTGGGCAGTACCTGCAGGATCTGTTCAATAAATTATACATCTGTATGAATGTATGGGGGAAAAACACTCAATCCCTAATTGTCTGCTATATTTATGAACATGGAAACATGCTGTGTTAATGCACTTGAGGCAAATAAACATTGTGTGTATGTTGACGGGCTCTTTGCTGACAGCTCTCAACGACAGAAACGCTAAAGCCCTGCAGTTCTGCCCCGTGTGATTTCAGGGACAATACACCGCATTCAAAAACAGCCACAGGACAAAAGCTGCCACACAACGCGCTCTCAGAGACCAATCATATATCAGCGCACAGGACACGCTCGCCTGCTCTGAGGCAATAACACATGACAACTTAGGAGTTAGGAACAAGTGTGGCCAGTGGCGTCATGCCCATTCAAAGTGAGGGGGCACGTGCCCCCTCAGATTTTTCCTCCCTGATAATTGTTTTGTCACAACTTTATTCCTATTATGCTCCATAATTACCAGAGCCTATAACGACTGAAATGTATTCGTCTGGATGTGTAATAAATCGGTCAGCATCAGCCCGCCCCTTTTTCCTAATATGGTGTCTGTGTATATCAAATCAAGAGCGCTACGTGCGTAGCGTAGCTAATTGGCTAACGTTACTGCCTGCCATACAAAGCCAATAAGCCATAGTAGGTTAAATGTACAAGTTACAAGTTACTAGCTTTTCTGTTAGCTCATAAATTACTCTTTACAAGTTCATTATTTAAAATATAACAATGAGCATTGTAACTACAGTATTTCAATGATTTTACTAAAGTAATGTTACATATTACATTTGATTTGATTACTTTTTTTACATTTCTGTCAAATAATAACAAATAAACGGGGTAGTGTTGACTTTATTCAGCACTGAAATCTGTCAAACTTCTTTCAAAGTCCTTCATCACATATTAATATTAAAATAACTTAATTTCAGAGAAGTCAGACCTCAGCACCTTTATGTACCTTTAATGTAAAATCGTTCTTAGGTCACATACCAATTTAAAATCATAACATAAAAACAGCAATGGTACTGTTTTTAAAATCATGTGTTGTAGGCCTAAGTGTACAGTTAGTGTGTGTGTAAACATGCTTTAATGAAGTAGACTTCAAAACCTTTTGAATTTGAGCTTACAGTTCTTTCACAACCTGTCTTTTACTTAAACTTACAAAATAGATACATTAACTTAGTCCTCAGATAGAGGAGGGTTGCTGCTAGTTCCGTTAAGGTATTTCTGTCCCTCCCAAACTGCATTGAAAGGGTATGTTTAGCAGCCAGAATTTAAAAATTTTCAGAACGTCGAAGATTGTGCCCCCCCAGAATTTTGGCTTGCATGACGCCCCTGAGTGTGGCTTACAAATGACATTATCCGCTCTGAAGAAAACAAAAAAGGAAGCATTAGATTAAACGTAAACTGCCCAAAACTACTATAGTTTGCTTGATTACACTCTAAAAAACATTGGGTTATTTTGTGTACCCAATAGCTGGGTTAAAAATATTGGGTCGTTTTGTTGGGTTATTCGGAACATTTATTGGGTTGTTTCTATAACAACGCAACCCGTTAGGTTGAAATTCAAATCTCAACGGTTGACCACCACAGCTGACAGAAGATACACTGGTGAGTTAATATTACACTACACAGTATGCATATTGTAGCCTATGTTATTATTTTTTTTCGTTATAACATGACTTTAAGCTCTTACATAGTATTATTGCCGTCTTTCGTTCTAAATGTTCAGCCAATTATTTGTATGTTTATATCTCCCCTGTATGACTGCTTTTTGTCCGCTATCTGCGACTAACGACACCAATATGGCCATATAGCCAGCCAATTTCTTAGTACTCGGCTGTAATACTCTTCCTAACTTTCTATGTTCTTTCCAATACTTTTTGGGAAAGTTACTAATATTTTCAGATATTAACCGGCGCGCTTGGCTTCAAGACGCAGCGGATCGAAGCCTGGTCCATCCATCCTGTGTCGCAGTCACTTACAGGAAGAAGGTATGCTGTGTTATATAAAGGCCTACATTGTACCGCAAATGTTTACTTGGGCTATCCCAACTACAGTGTGAATTTAAAATACTACAAAGTGTTAAACTAGGGTGACCATACGTCCTCTTTTTCCCGGACATGTCCTTTTTTCGGACCTATAGAGGCCGGACGGGACGCCATTTATTGCGTGTGCTTTTTTTTCATTGCTTTAGATCCCGCCTCTATAAAGATTAAAAGTTATAAAAGATAACCACTCAAGAAGATAGTAAGTTATTACAATAGTCAGTTGAGTTACATAACACTTTTCAGATCGCCACATGCCCATTACATAAAATGACGGTTGGTTGAGACTTTATTCCTTTATAATAAACTTTTACTTCTTACTTTTTAAATAACACATAGTAGTAAAAGGACATTTTAAATGGAGGTCATTTACCACAATACATGGCAATCGCAGAAGCTCTAAATTATAATATAATATAAATAATAAAAAATATAATAATATATATTTATATTGATAAACAGATGTCCATACTTTCATTGTTACTGCACCTTATTACATGGCTTGGTTGAATTCTAATGTAGAATGCGGTCTGTTATTTCTTGATAACAGGCCGCTGCTAAGTATAACACACCGTTGCCATGAAAAACAGAGCGTTGCCATGGATGCAGGATTCTAACCGTAGATACGGAACAGACTATTTTCTTTAGCGGAAGCAATACAATCGTTTTTAAGTCAATAAACTCCTTTTTAAATCAATATTTTGTGTCAAATTATTGATTTATTTGGTAGGTAGCCATGTAATAAGCGGGATAATGCGAGGCGAATACAACCCCTTCAGGCTGATTCAAGCTCCGCTTCACATCGGGGTCATAATCAGCCTGTCGGGTTGTATTCACTATAACAACGGACTCGCTCTACATTATCCCTTACATATGAGGTGTTGGTGTGATTTTAACTTTTCTTTTTCTTTATTAATTTTTAGATTGCTCAGGACTTTGGTATTTTATACCCACATACCAAAGATAAACTTTTTGAAATTTGGGGACATGCATCTCAGGGAATCACTTCATATTGCAAGACTGAGAAGAGAGCCTTGGATCTTCTTCCTGTTCAGACTAACATTTCTTCTGGTGAGAAAATCCTGCACAACAGCTCTGTACTTTCATGTCAAGTTATAATATTTTGTCTATAATATAATGCACTTGTTTAAAGATTAATCCATTGTTCTTTCTGTTTTATGTAAAGACACTCTTGGAGATGTTGCTTTAAAAACCCTGCCAGCTATCTTTCCTCCATAGAGTGCCAAAGTTATGACGTCCCTTTTGTAGGCCAAAACACGGAAGTGAGTTAGCATTTTAGCACTTCCGGTTCTCTCGCCCTAAAGTCTATGGGTTTTTTGAATGGGTTTTTGCTAAATCGCCTGAAATAAGGTCTGTGGTTAACAAAGCCTCTAAATATTTTCACGTTTTGATCTATGACATAAAACCCACCAGTTATAGCCTGCTTGTGGTTTTTTAAACTTGATTGTGTCTGCTTGTGGTTTTTAAAACATTTTATAAAGCCTTCAAAATGTATACATTTTGGATTAACTTGTAAAGATTATCTTAATAGACAAAACGTGTAAGGGTCACAACTCTTTGTTGAACACAGATCTTATTTTTTGCGATTTTCCAAAAGTCTATGGGGAAAATGCATAGCTTTTCGATCGAGGGAACGCATGCGCCACTAACTTCCGAGTTGTCCTACAAAGTGACGTCATAACTATCGGCACTCTATCGGTCAAAAGTTCAGTATGGCGTACCACAAGGCTCAGTACTAGGACCGCTGCTGTTCACTCTGTACATGCTACAATTAGTCAGGGTTGGGGAGTTACGGAATACATGTAACGGCGTTATGTAATCAGGATACAAAAATCCAGTAATTGTAATTCGTTACAGTTACGTCAAAAAACGTAGTAATCAGATTATAGTTACTTTTTGAACAAAGTGGGAATACTTTCAGGATTACAATGGTTTCATTTAAAAATAAATAAATATGTATTTTGGCATAATAACACTTTATTGAGTGTTGCTTGATTAATGACTCATGTGTGCCACCCGCATGTGCATGCGCAAAATACCAGCTCTCTACAACAATCTCCTCAGACACAGATTGAATCACTGCTGCTAGAAACGATGCTGCCCACGGGTAAAAATGCTTTCATTTCTTGGAAATTTAGAGAGTAGCTTTTTTAGTACCTAAAATGTCCTTTCATAATTTCTTCTCCGTCTCACTTAACGCGATGTACGCTGCTAGGTAACGTGGGGGAACTCCCACTGCCAATGGCCCAAGCTCAGTCACGTAAATTAAGAAAGATCACGGCTTTAGTCAACATGTAGGGCTATTTTAAAATAAACTAATATGTAGATTGTGTAGAATTTTTAAATGTTGTGTTTTTATTATTTCCTTGTAGCCTACATGTTAGTTAAAAATAGAACAAAATAATCTTTAATATGTACTGTATCCACTAGATGTCTGTACAGCACTTTAAATAAATATATATTCTCTATTTTCCTGTTGAAGAAACATTTCCATTGTCTAAAAATTCTTTATTATTGCTTGAAAAAATGAATTTGTATTCTCTATTTTCCAGTTGACGAAACATTTACATTGTCTAAAAATTGTTTCTTATTATATTTGCTTGAAAATAATGAATTTGTATTCTCTATTTTTCTGCTGAAGAAACATTTAAATTGTCTAAAAATTGTTTCTTATTATATTTGCTTGAAAAAATGAGTTTGTATTCTCTATTTTCCTGTTGAAGAAACATTTCAATTTTAATTTTTCCTTGTACATGTCAAGTTAAAAATAAAACAAAATAATCTGTAATACCATACTGTAGCCACTAGATGTCTGTATAGTCCTTTACATAAATATTTATTCAGGGCTGTGAAATTCTTAATAAATAAAAGTTGTTTTTTTTAAAAATAATATATGTCCTTGAAGTAATCCAAAAGTAATCAGTTACATTACTTTCATATTGTGGTACTTGGATTACTTTACTGAATACTTTTTTTATGAAGTAATTTGTAACTGTAACGGAATACATTTTTAAAGTAACCCTCCCAAGCCTGCCATTAGTAGATATCATTAGGAAACATGGAATTAGTTTTCACTGTTATGCTGCTGAAATTTACAAATTCACAAAATTAACGGAATGCATACCTGATATAAAAAATTGGATGACTAGTAATTTCCTACTACTAAATTCTGAAAAAACACAGATTCTAATTATTGGACAAAAAACTTCCACACGCAATATCCTAGAATACTGTCTAACACTTAATGGCTACTCTGTTAAGTCTTCGTCGTCAGTAAGGAACCTGGGTGTGCTCTTTGATACCAATCTCTCATTTGAAAGTCACGTGTCTAGTATCTGTAAAAGCGCATTTTTCCATCTTAAAAATATATCTAAATTACGTCATATGCTCTCATTGACAAATGCGGAACAATTAGTTCATGCGTTCATGACCTCAAGGCTAGATTATTGTAATGCTCTACTGGGTGGTTGCCCTGCACACTTAATAAACAAACTACAGCTAATACAAAACGCAGCCGCTAGAGTTCTTACCAGAACCAGGAAGTATGACCATATTAGCCCGGTTCTGTCAACACTGCATTGGCTCCCTATTAAACATCGTATACATTTTAAAATATTGCTGATTACTTACAAAGCACTAAATGGTTTAGCTCCGCAGTACTTGAGCGAGCTCTTTACCCATTATAGTCCTTCATGTCTATTGCGATCTCAAAATTCTGGCCAGTTGATAATACCTAGAATATCAAAATCAACTGCTGGCGGTATATCCTTTTCCTACTTGGCACCAAAACTTTGGAACAATCTTCCTAACATGTTCCGGGAAGTAGACACAGTCTGTCAGTTCAAATCTAGACTAAAAACACATCTCTTTGACTTAGCATACTCATAACACATTATAGATTGCTATAATTCAATGTTAGGCTGCATAGTTTAGATCAGCCGGAACCGTGAACACTTCCCATAAATCCTGATGTACTTTGCCATCATAAGAAGGATGGCGTCTACGCTAATATTAGTCTCTCTGTTTATCCCAAGGTTTACCGCAAACCGTCAGATCCAGGCCATATCCAGATCTGATGAAGGACCAGCGCCTGGACACGACGACAACGCATCCCTGAAGTGCCAGCCTCATCAACACTGTGAAGGCCTCAAGGACACCTCAACAAACTCATCTCATACAGGCGTGATGACTCCGACCCCTAACCAGATGAACTGGATAAATATTGTGAAAGTTCTGATCCAATCTGACTTCTGACCTATTATGCCGCCTAAATCATAATCATACACTGTTCATCCATCGGCCAAAGGATGACTGGCCCACCGACTGAGCCTGGGTTCTCCCAAGGTTTTTTTCTCCATTCTGTCACCTGATAGAGTTTTGGTCCCTTGCCACTGTCGCCTTTTTTCGCCTTTATTCGCCATTGGCTTTTGGGCTTGCTTAGTTGGGGACATTTAACATTTAATTTTGAATTTAACAATACTATTACAACTTTACTTTCCTGTTATCTCTGTAAAGCTGCTTTGAAACAATTTGTATTGTAAAAAGCGCTATATAAATAAAGGTGACTTGACTACAACCGTTTATTTGTGTTTTTGTGTTCCATGTTTCTTAGAACTTAAAATATAACTCTAAATTAATTTTAACATTAATATTCTGTGCCTGGAGGTGTTCCCTCAACACGTCGCCTTATGAGGCAGTTTATAATTGCATTACTTATTTTATTTTATTTATTGAAACAATTTCTTACCTTTAGGTAAGTACATCAAAACAATTGAACAATAACTTTTGAAAGCAATGTCTAATTGAATGTAAATAAAGCATTGTTCCCTTTCAAGGGAACTTCGAGCTGCGTCAAACGCTGCGGGAACGCCCCTGCGTTGTGCGTCATGAAGCACGTATGGAATCAGCCCAATGGAGAGATGAAACGTCATAGGCGGGTGACGTCATCGACCAGGAAACTATAAAGCACCCCAAAAACACAAGCGCATTAGCTTCTGTGCTTTCAGTCGCGCTACATGTGAATCTGTCCCTGTGTGATATTGTCTGTCTTACATACCCTGCACCACACAAACAATTTATCCCTATATATATATATATTGAGAGATTATGGCGGACGAACAGCAGTTTAGAAAGTGTGTTCCTCCCTGCTCGCGTTATTTAACGAGCGGGGATACACATGATCTTTGTGTTGTTTGTTTGGGAGTTCAGCATGCCCAGTTTGCTCTCGAGGGAGCAGACTGTGAGCATTGCGAGCGTTTGCCGTTAAGGACGCTCCGCTCCCGCCGGTCGCTCTTTGAGGAGAGCGGTTCGGTGCGCGCTCCCCGCGGTTCGGGTCCCGCTTCTGCCGAGGCAGAGCGGCGGCGCTTATCGTGGGGATCGCAGATGGATCTCACAGCGGGGTTTGAGACGGGCTCTGCCTTATCTCTCCCTTCACCTGTGAGATCCAGTGCCTCAGTCCCGGGTTCGGAAGCACGCGCTGCGGTTTCTTCCGCTCGGGCTGAGGCACCAATGCTGCAGCTATCCAGTTCTGAGGAACTTGATGTTGTTAGTGTTGAGGGAGATGTGGAGGATTCGCCACCCCACACTCCTAAGAGTGATGAGCTTATGGAGGTGTTAACAAGAGCTGTTGAAAAACTTAATATTGAATGGCCAGTGACTAGACAGGAGTCTGTTTCTAAATCAAAGTTGGATGAGAGATTTTTGCCGTCACGTGTGCAGCCTCCACGCCGGTGCCTGCCGTTTTTCCATGATCTCCACACCGAGGTGTCGAAATCATGGAGAAAACCGGTGTCATATAGAGTGTTTAGTCCCCAGACTTCAACATACGCTAATATTATGGGAGCCAAGGCTCATGGTTATGGTGCTTTGCCTCGTGTGGAAGAGACGCTTGCGAGCCATCTCTCCCCCGAAGCAGCATCATCTTTTAAGGCACCGGCATTACCCACCAAGCCTTTAAGAAACACTTCGGCTTTAGTGGGTAAAGCATATTCGGCAGCAGGTCAGGCTGCGTCATGTCTGCATACTATGTCAATCTTGCAGGCATACCAGGCTGATCTGCTAAGGGACATGAGTGAGAGTGAGGAGGTCAGTACTGACGTAGTTCGTGAACTGCGTCAGGCTGCTGATTTATCCCTGCGTGCCACCAGAGAATCGGCCAAATTAATGGGTCGTTCTATGGCAGCTCTGGTGGCCGCAGAAAGACATTTGTGGTTAAATCAGACTAATATTAAAGAGAGAGAAAAAGCTTTTCTTTTAGATGCTCCTCTTTCTCCCATGGGGTTGTTTGGTGAGGCTGTGAATTCAGTTATCGATAAATTCCAAGAAGAAAAGAAACAAACTGCAGCTTTTAAAAAGTTTCTTCCCCTTAAAGTTCATGTCCCTGGGGCTGCTGGGCGGGAGCAGCCCCGGCCGTCTTCGAGCTCATCACATAGAGCGCAGCAGAGGCAGAGTGTCGCGTCTCGTGCTCCCCCTGCTGGACAGTGGGCTCAGCCGCGACACTCTCAGCCGAAGCCTTCTCCCAGTAGAACTGATCTGAGGACAGTTATATTGGCTAAGAAGGCTTCGGCTAAGAAGAAGTCCTGACGCCAAGCCGTTCAGGATGCTGAGGGTGGTCCCCACCGAGGCGGAAAGGTGTTCACCTCTTTTTACGGTGCCCATTCCTCCTCGGTGCCCTCAGGGGCTCGTTCTGCCAACCCCGCCTTTATGCCGGGGCACAGACGATCCCAGCGAGCGCTTTCCCGAGGGACGCTCGCTCCCTCTGAGGAGGGTCTCAGAGCGGTCAGACCAGTTGTTCCCTGCCGGTGCGCCGTTACAGGGCGCTGCGTCTGCTGCTCAAGTTACACCAGAGGCCAGTCTCGAGAGGCTGGTACCCTTAGTAGAATTTCTGGCAGAGTGGAAAAGCCTTCCAAAAATATCTCATTGGGTCCTGCAGACAGTAGAAAAGGGTTATGCTATCCAGTTCAGGTGTCGTCCACCAAAATTCAGAGGGGTTCTGCACACAGTGGTGGGCCCCGAGCAGGCTCTGGTATTGGAACAAGAGGTGAAAACGCTCCTTCAAAAAGAGGCTATAGAACGGGTTCCTCCTCCCAGTTTGGAGTCAGGTTATTACAGCCGATATTTCATCGTTCCAAAGAAGGATGGGGGGTTGCGTCCAATTTTAGACCTGCGCATATTGAATCGCTCGGTAGGGAAGCTAAAATTCAAGATGCTCACTATCAAGCAGATCGTGTCTCAAATCAGGTCCGAGGACTGGTTTGTCACGATAGATCTGAAGGACGCATACTTCCATGTGTCCATCCTTCCACAACACAGGAAGTTCCTGAGGTTCGCCTTCGGGGGCGAGGCGTACCAGTACAAGGTTCTTCCGTTTGGCCTAGCTTTATCTCCCCGCACTTTCACGAAATGCATGGATGCAGCACTAGTGCCTCTGAGGCTTCAGGGCATTCGTATTCTCAATTACATCGACGATTGGTTGATTTTAGCTCAGACCGAGCAGATGGCGGTTCGGCATCGAGATGTCGTCCTCGCTCATATCAGAAAGTTGGGGTTGAGGCTGAACGCAAAGAAAAGTGTATTATCTCCTTCCCAGAAGACCACTTTTCTGGGTGTCGTTTGGGATTCGGTATCGATGCGGGCGCGACTCTCTCCGACCCGCATCGCTTCGATTCTCTCAGCTGTGAAACAAGTGAAGCTAGGCCAGCTACTCACTGTCAAGCAGTTTCAGAGACTGTTGGGTCTGATGGCAGCAGCGTCCAACGTTATACCTTGCGGCCTGTTGTACATGAGACCGCTACAGTGGTGGCTCAGGACCAAGGGATTCTCCCCGAGGGGAAATCCGCTCCGCACGTTCAAAGTCACGCGGCGCTGCCTTCGTGCTCTGGTCATGTGGAGAGAAACTTGGTTCCTATCCAAAGGTCCTGTGCTGGGGGCTCTTTGTCGTCGCATAACGCTAACGACGGATGCTTCCCTCACAGGGTGGGGGGCGGTCATGAGTGGTCGCCCAGCCCAAGGTCTGTGGCAGGATCATCATCTTTCGTGGCACATAAATTGTCTAGAGATGTTGGCTGTGTTTCAGGCTCTGAAACACTTCCTAACAGACCTGAGAGGCCATCATGTGTTAGTTCAATCAGACAACACGTCGGTGGTCTCTTATATAAATCATCAGGGGGGCCTGCGGTCTCGCCGGCTTTACAAGTTGGCCCGTCAGATCCTCCTGTGGTCCCAAGGGAAGCTACTATCTCTGAGAGCAATGTATCTCCCTGGGTATTTGAATGTGGTAGCAGACTCCCTGTCGAGGCAGGGGCCGAGGCCAGGGGAATGGAGACTCCACCCCGAGGTGGTGGAGCTCCTTTGGTTGAGTTTCGGTCGCGCCGAGGTGGACCTATTCGCTTCCAAGGAGACCACTCATTGTCATCGGTGGTTCTCCATCACTCTTCCAGCCCCCCTGGGGTTGGATGCTATGGTGCAGCCGTGGCCGAGGTCACGTCTGTACGCCTTTCCCCCGATTGCTCTGTTACCAGGAGTTCTGGAGAGGGTCCGCCGGGACGGGGTCAGTCTACTACTAGTAGCCCCGTTCTGGCCGGCCCGAGTATGGTTTGCGGACCTGATTTCTCTCCTGGACGGTTCTCCTTTGGAGCTCCCGGTCAGGAGGGATCTACTCTCCCAGGCGGGGGGCACGATACTTCACCCCCGCCCAGAATTGTGGAAACTGTGGGCTTGGCCTCTGAGGGGGCCCAGCTCATAGACTCCGGTCTCTCAACCGAGGTTGTTGAGACCATTCTTAACTCCAGAGCTCCATCCACGAGGAAGCTTTATGCCTTGAAGTGGAAACTTTTCACTTCTTGGTGTGGAGAACACCTGCAGGACCCAGTTAACTGCCCAGTGGGTGCAGTGCTGGAATTCCTGCAGGAGCGCTTCTCCACAGGGTTATCCCCCTCCACACTAAAGGTGTATGTGGCGGCACTAGCTGCTTACCACGTCCCTTTCAGTGGAGTTTCTCTTGGGAGACACCCGCTTATAACTCGTTTCCTCCGTGGCACTTTGAGGCTGAGGCCAGCAGTTCGTACGAGGGTGCCGACTTGGGATCTGGCCATTGTATTAGAAGGTCTTTCCCTAGCTCCTTTTGAACCTATCGAAGAAGTTCCCGAGAAGTTTCTCACTTTTAAGACTATCTTTTTGCTTGCTATCTCTTCACTAAAAAGAATCGGAGATTTGCAGGCTCTGTCGGTTTCACCCTCGTGCCTGGAATTTGCACCTGGCATGGTTAAAGCTTTTCTGCATCCTAGACCAGGTTACGTTCCTAAGGTTCCTACTAATATTGTTAGACCTACGGTTCTGCAGGCTTTCTGTCCTCCTCCATTTATGTCATCGGACCAGGAGAAACTTAATTCACTCTGCCCTGTTAGGGCATTAGACGCTTATGTCCACAGAGCTGCCCTGTGGAGGAAATCAGAACAACTTTTTGTATGTTTCGGGCCACCCAGGAAAGGGTGTCCGGCGTCTAAACAGAGAATGAGCAAGTGGGTGGTTGAGGCTATCTCACTTGCTTATGAGTCGGCTGGCCAGCCTTCACCTTTGGTTGTCCGAGCTCACTCTACCAGGAGTATGGCTGCTTCTAAAGCTCTTTTGTCGGGGGTTTCCCTGAGTGATGTTTGTGATGCGGCTGGATGGTCTTCACCGCATACTTTTATTAAGTTCTATGACCTAGACTTAAGCTCTACCCCTGGGGCACAGGTGCTCTCGTCCTCTGTGCGCTAGTCTCACATGACGGTCATTTGGTCCTATGGCGACGTGGGTATTCGCGTTCCCGCAGCGTTTGACGCAGCTCGAAGTTCCCTTGAAAGGGAACGTCTCGGTTACGTATGTAACCCTAGTTCCCTGATAGGGAACGAGACGCTGCGTCGCTCCGCCATACTCCCGGCACTCCCGTTAGCGCTTCCTTCAAGCCTATCAGAAGCTAATGCGCTTGTGTTTTTGGGGTGCTTTATAGTTTCCTGGTCGATGACGTCACCCGCCTATGACGTTTCATCTCTCCATTGGGCTGATTCCATACGTGCTTCATGACGCACAACGCAGGGGCGTTCCCGCAGCGTTTGACGCAGCGTCTCGTTCCCTATCAGGGAACTAGGGTTACATACGTAACCGAGACGTTAATATACCTAAGTTGTGAGTTATTTATTTACATGGCAATAATAGTAATTATAATTAATATTAATAATAGGTTGATTAATGCATTTTGGCCAAATAACCCAACAGATTCGTTTTTTGTAACCCAATTTATTGGGTAAAACTAGTTACCTAATTTATTGGGTTAAAATAACACAACCATAGGTCGGTTCTATATCAACCCACCATTGGGTTAGCTGTTGGGTCGTTTTTAACCCAACTTTTTTAAGTGAGTACAAATGATTACTTTTTATTGAAATATTAAACAAATAAATAACTTTTATAACATGAAAAGTAAAAAAATATATATTTAAATGATAAATAAATGTTTTGACATTTCATAATATGAATATCTTAAATAACATGTGATACTATAAACCATATTTAAATGTTAAAAAAAATTAGCAAAGTTTAAGCTTGATTAAAAGCAGTAATCTGAGACATTTGGAAATTTTATAACATGAAAGATTTTTAAACAATACTTCAGTGATAAATAAATAAACATTTCATAACATAAAATATTTAAAATCATTATATAAATGAATGAATCAATTATATAAAAAAATAAAAAATCTACGTCATTTCATAACATGAAAGATGTTAAATGAAATGTTAATATTAAATACGTACTGTATTGGCATCCGTACGCTTCCAGTCTCAATCCCACCCTCCCGTTGGGGTTCCAGTCCAGAGGCAGAATCCGGAGATACTGAGCGATGACTGGATGCTGTAGTTTGTTCATCACCACACTGTCGGCGTTGGAGTTGCCAGAAAAAGCCTCAAATAAAAAAGAACAAAAGCGTTTCGTGACCTTTCATGATATTTGTGGTTTGACATTGGCATGATGCACTAATGCAGTCTTGCATCTTTTATGGTTTCCCATTGGATCGTAAAGATACAGAATGTTGATCCTGAAAGGCAGGTTCACATACGACGAGACGAGTCTATAACTTAAGTTCTACTTAACACGAGGCGAGACCCTGTGGCGACCGGAGCGATTCAACATCGCCGTGGGTCAATGAGCAGATAACATCCACTCAGGCTCTGTATTAAAGGAAATCAATACAGGCACTTTTTGTCCAGTAACATCCACATACCAGTAATAATCTGATCACAAATGCTGATCTCACTACTCAGATAGGCTGGTTACGCTGGTCTGTGTTAACTCAGTGGTTGACTAATAGGCTAATGAGTTTCTTAGGTAGTTTTATATTAGATGCATTATTACACAGAATATGAACACATGCGCGCACACACACCCACACACACCCACATGTTCTGTTTTCATGTTTATGGGGACTTTTCATAGATATATAATGATTTATATACCGTACGAACTGTATATTTTATCCCCTAACCCATACCCATCACAGAAAACTTTCTGCCTTTTAAAAAATAAATAAATAAAAATAAACATAATTTAGTCTGATTTATAAGCAGTTTTCCTCATGGGGACCAAACAATGTCTCCACAAGAACAAGGATTTTTGATATTGCCATCTTTGTGGAGACATTTTGTCCTCAATGGGGTTTACCTGGAACACACACACATTTATTTTATTTTTTTTCTATAATTGAATTTTTTTTTAATAAAAAATAAATTACATTTTAAGCTGTATATTCAACATATATTAATAAATAAAAATAAACAAATAAATAAATATCCTATATATTACATTATATATAATTTATATAAACATAATTTATTTAATATGAAATGAAAATACTTAAATTACATTAAAAATAAATTAACTTTTTAAAATGGATATTAAACAAAACTAAATGAAAAAAAATAATATATATATATATATATATATATATATATATATATATATTCTATAATATTGTATGTATATTAAATATATAAATGAAATAACTAATAAATGTAAATAAACTATAAGTATTAAATATATAATAATTAATAATAAAATGATTAAATTATATATATATATATATATATATATATATATATATTCTACTAGTCAGTTTGTCAGGCCAAGACACAAGCTGAACATCCACAAAACCACGTAAAACACAACAATTTGGCAAAGTTGGGAAACCAGTCAGACCATCTTAAACAAGCTAACACCGACACATCACCTCGGGTGGTTTTTATAATCAGGGTAATTTCCAGCTAAGTCCTGCTAGACATTTTAAGAGCCAAAGTAGAGTTATTGTGGATTATTTTGCAGGGAGGAATGTTCATTTTGTCCTTTATATCTGTCAGAGAAGTGTGCAATTTGGTGTTTCTTAGCTCAGAGTAATTGGGAGCTGAGTAGCGTTCTCAGTACGTTTGAAGGGATCAGCCGTCTGGTGGAGTGGAGCGTTAAGCTCAACAAATTGCTCTGTTTCCTGCTGAGGAGGCGCATCTCATTTGCTCTAAAGTGCCCTGTGAAATATATCAAGAGTCAAGGTGCAAATCCTCCACTGGTAGAGCGACTAGTTCTCGCTCTCAGAAGAGGAAAAGAAGCTCACGTCTTAAACTCTAAGTGCTTCTGACGACGGATTCGTGACTAACGGTTCTCAGCGCTCACAGCTTTACGTGAACAAACAGGAGAACTGGTCTCATTTTCTCCGCTTGTTGGAGAAAGTGTAAACCAAAGCATGAACTTACGCCAATATCTATGAGCTTTTAAAGTAATTGGCTAACCTAGCTAGATCTATTTATTATTGGCATTTTACTCAATTTATTTATCTAAATGTTAGTGAAAAGAAGAAAAAGAAGAAACGTAAGTGACGGACATCGGTTTTGCTCATCTTTGCTCGCTCATTTGAAGGTATCTTGAGTAAAATGGCTCTATATTTTAATGAAGCACATACAGGCCAGTCTGATGAGTCGCAGATTGCAGTGAAAGACAATAATAGATGTAAATAATACAATGCAAGTCATTATACAATCATGTATAACATTAACGTTTAAAGGTTTGGGGTCAGAAAGATTTTAAAAGAAATTAATACTTTTTTTCAGCAAGGATGCATTAAATTGATAACAAGTAAATGCATTTATAATGTTTCAAAAGATTTCTATTACAAATAAATGTTGTTCTTTTGAACTTTCTATTCATCAACGAATCTTTGAAAAGAAAAGTGTCCTGGTTTCCACAAAAAAAAAATGAAGCAGCACAAATGTTTTCAACATTGATAATAATCAGAAATGTTTCTTGAGCAGCAAATCAAACAAATATAATAAAAGAAAATTCAGGCAAAACTCAAACATGCAGACACGGGCAAGGAAGACGAACAAAACTGACAAAAAGCGCACACATAACATCAATAGAAGGACAACACCAGACAAAAACATGAGAACACCGGGGTATAATATATATTATATACACTCAATGGGAGATTGGCAAACAAGACACACACGGGAACAACCAGGAACTTATCAATAAAAACTACAAAGGAATACAAAACATAGCACACAACAGGAAATTACATAAAAGTCCACACAAGACAAGGGGAACAAGACACGATTCATGACAATTGGTGCTTGGGCCCTAAATTAAATTTCGCTGTAATTACTAGGGCTGTGAATCTTTAAGTAGGCAGCGAAACGATTCGATTCACGATTCATAGGTTTTCGATTCGATTCAAGAACGATTTTTGCAAATTCAGAAAGATTCGATTCAATGCGATTCACATTAAAATTCGATGCGATTCGAATAATTCGATTCGATTCTTATTTTTTTATATGCATTCATAGGATTATTTAAATGCTTCCCCCAATGGGTCTTAGTCAGGGTGTGAATTATACAGCTGCCTTCGGGGGTCAGAGTGGGAACAAAAAAATAAATAAATTAACGACATTTTGTCTATTGTTAACGTTAGTTCCCTTTCAGTCGATAACGTCGGACGTAGTCGACGCCGACTGAAATGGGATCTCGCTAGAGAGCCTGTCTTCTTCGAGTACTATTGAACGAGCCAATGTAATTGGTGTGCGTGATTCGCATCACACACTCCGCCCCCGCGGCGCGGGTATAAATACGGAAGTGGATGCACGCACTAGTTGCCTTTCGCTTCGGAGCCGATCGTTTGATGTCTCTGAGAGTGCTGTTGTCTACAACGAGCGAGTGTGTCGGTGTTCTTCAGGAAGACTCTCCCAGTGCTGGTGTTCTACAGCGCGAGTGCAGCGGTGATCGCGAGCTTTGAGCTCTCAACTGCTGTTTTAACAGCAACAAATTTCTAAATGTTTGTGTGTGTTGATGGCTGGTTAGAGGGCGGAAAAGTGAGTGCTTCACTGTTTCAGTTCTCTGTTCAGTGTTGCCGCGGTCATTCCCCTGTGTGCTCCGGCACTGGTGACGGTCCTATTTTCTGAAAGAGCAACACGGGTGCGTTTGCGTCTTTTTCAAGATGTCATTCCGCCCGTGCGTTTCTGGGTGCGGTCGTTCCCTGTCTCTCTCTGATGGTCACAACTGTTGTGTCACGTGTTTGGCTTACAGCACGCTGAGACAGCTTTTGTGGACAGCTCATGTTTTCACTGTGGGAACATGACTGTCGTAGTGTTGAGGGCGAGACTCGCCTTCGTTCGCGGAGAGCGAGTCCCCATTACCATGCCCCACCCTCGGGTGCTGTGTGGGATGGGTGACCGGAGGATAGTGTTGGATGTCCCGCCCGGTAACCATTCCCTGTGGGCTCCTCACTCCTCCCTTCCACTGCAACCACTGGAGCCTCCTGTGTTGTCTGCTGGTCCATCTGTAATGGGTGGGCCAGCGGTTTCACTCGGGGCTCCCCTGGAGGACAGGACGCCGATTGCAGCATCGGAGGGTGAGCTGACTTCTAGAGATGATGACTCGGCTGCATTGTCTCCCTCCGGGAGTTCAATGTTGCCCGAGCCGGATCCAGAATTATCAGCTATGCTGAAACGGGCCGCCGAGGCTGCCGGGCTCGAGTGGAACCTCCACCGTGTCCCGTTCAGTCTCGGTTGGAATCTGGAGTTTGGTATCTTGGGGGGGGCCGCGCTGGTTCTCAGCTCGCCGCCCCAGTGCCTTTCTTTCCCGAAATGCATGGAGAGCTTATCAGGTGGTGAACAGCATCTTTCTCTGCCAGAAACTGCCTGAATAGCTTTTCCCCCTCATTACCCTTGATGGAGGAACGGTGAAGGGTTGCGAGGTGTCCCTCCATTGGAGCGGTCTGTCGACACAGGTGCACCTGTGTCCGGCGGCCGCTGCCTTTTGGGGGGATCCTCGTCTCCCCCCTAAGGCCTGTGAGTTTCGTCTGTTCCGACGGGCAGAGCTTACAAAGCCTGTGGGCAAGCCCCTTCCTCTTGCGTGCCATGGCGTTGCTGCAGGCTAGGGCACCCATGGCATGCACGAGGGTAATCCAGACCGTGCGCTCATAGGTGAGCACCGCACTGCATCCGACCTCACCCTCCGGGGTACGGGTGTCGTAGCGTGCGTGATCGGTCTCGCGATGTCCACCTTGGTGGTCCAGTAGCGCCTTCGTTGGCTCAGCCTGGTTGGTATGGCGGATGCGGACAAGGTTCGGTTCCTGGTCTCCCCAATTTCCCAGGTTGGGCTGGTCGGCGACGCGGTGGAGAACTGCATCAAACAGTTCTCTGCCGCTCAAGCGCAGACGGAGGTCATCCGGCACATCCTACCCCGGTGGCCAGCTGCTGCCTCCACCCGCCGCCGGTGGCAGCTCCTCCGCCTGCTCGTCGCCGTGGGCGTTCTCCGGCCGCCGCTCCTGCTGGCCCTCCGCAGCAGCCTCCACCCAGGCCTTAGCAGGGAGCCGGCCGCAGTAGAGACGCCCAGCCCGCTCCAGGCGCTGCCAAGCCAGGTGGCAAGCGACAGCGAAAGCATTCCGGAGCGGGCCGCCCAGGAATGGATGAGATGCTCTTGGAGTGGCACGATCACTCCCTCCCCCCGGGTGAGGGCCGGGTGGAGCCTTTGTTTGTGTGTGTGTCTGTTCCGCCGCTGGCTCCCTAAAAAAAAAAAAAAGAAAAAAAAAAAGCGGAGCAAGCGGAGCAAGCGGTACCCACACTTCAAAGAGAGAGCAATTTCATCTGTTCCTGGGTCCCAAGAGGGCCAGTCTGGCGGGTGTGACCCTGTATAGCCTTACACCCCTCAGCTCCCCCTTGGTCGCCAGCAGGCAGCTTGGTGCGTTCGAGGACCCGGTCATCCGCCTTCTCACGCGCCCCCTGCCGCTTGTGGAGACAGGTAAGTGTTGCACAGCACACCACTCTCTCTACTTTGCTGCCCCACCTCAGGCTCGGCTACCCCGCTCAAGTCAGTGATAGTCATCACATTAGGTGTTGAGCAGACGTGCTCCTGAAAATTCAGTGATATTCATCACACCGAGTGTTGAGCAGTGCTCCTGACTTGTGCGTGCTTATCTTATCCTGCTGGCGAAGGATTTGATATAGCCGCTCCTCCAGCCGGTACGAAGGCCAGTTGTAAACTCGTTCTTTGTGCTACTAGGTGGTGGGTCGTGACCATCTGGGCCCAAGATTGGTCTGCAGCTTTGACCTGAAAGACACGTAGTGTCCTTCCCCTCGAGTGCTCCAGGGCCCGTTGGGTCTTCAGGTCAACTGGAAGAGAGTAATCTCGCCCACGGGCTGAGTATCTCTTTTTCAGTTTTGGAGAGGTACTCGGTCCAACACGTCTCTCCAGTGAGAATGTGTCCAGCTGGTGTTGAAGTAAGAAAGGGTCCCACTGAAAAGATTCAGAGGCTCCTGGGGTATACGATAGCCGCAGCCTTTGGCTTCCTCCGTATGTGACCGCTTCAGCGCTAGCTTTACGATCGAGTCCTGAGGTGACCGTGGCAGAGCAGCTCACCCTGTGTGACTATAGTTCATCCCGGTCTGCTGCCAAACCCTCCTCAGCAGAGGGGCCATGTACAAAGGGCGTGTTTTAACGGGGGCCTGGGCGACCCCCGACTACACGGGCATTCGTGCCTCGAGTTGTTAGACATTGCGGGTGTCACAAACTCTCCCGTCACCTCCTCCTTGGAGTCAGACGCTTCTGAGGGCGCCTTGTTCCACTCCTCCCGCTTACTCAATCGTGCCGCCATCGAGCCTCACGACAGTTATAGCCAGGGCAAGTGGAGACTCCATCCCCTGGGTCCGCTGGGTCTTGACCATTCCGGGGCCGCTCAATTGCCCCCCCGGTTTTATTTTTCCGCCAGTGTTTGGGTAAACCGAGCGGACTACCCTTGGACAAACACTGGGTCTCAGCTGCCCCGGGGGCCCGCAGAATACGTTTAACCCCAGTGAGCCTTCTAAGAAGTGACTGCGACTCAGGGTCGCCTTGCGCCTGCTCAAGTCAGTGAGATCATCACACTTCATGTTGAGCAGAGTTGCTCCTGAAACTCAGTGAAGTTCATCGCACTCAGGTGTTGAGCAGCAATGCTCCTGTAGCTCAGTGAGTCCATCACAGGTAGCTCAGTGAATTCATCACACGCAGTGCTGAGCAGAAATGCTCCTGGTGCTCAGTGAAGTTCCTCGCACTCAAGTGTTGAGCAGAAATGCTCCTGAAGCTCAGTGAGTTTATCACACTCAGGTGTTGAGCAGTAATGCTCCTGAAGCTCAGTGAACCTGTCACACTCAAGTGCTGAGCAGAAATGCTCCTGTCGTTCAGTGAAATTCTTCGCACTCAAGTGTTGAGCAGAAATGCTCCTGAAGCTCAGTGAGTTTATCACACTCAGGTGTTGAGCAGGAATGCTCCTGAAGTTCAGTGAACTTGTCACACTCAAGTGCTGAGCAGAAATGCTCCTGTCGCTCAGTGAGGTTCTTCGTACTCAAGTGTTGAGCAGAAATGCTCCTGAAGCTCGGTGAGTTTATCACACTCAGGTGTTGAGCAGGAATGCTCCTGAAGCTCAGTGAACTTGTCACACCCAAGTGCTGAGCAGAAAATGCTCCTGAAGCCCAGTGATCTTCACATGTTGTGTTGAGCAATGCTCCTGTCTTTTGCGCCCGTCACTTGCACCTACGTGCCAAGTCAGGAGAGGAACAGGTCTTCATAGTTGCCCCTTATTGGCCCAACTAGACCTGGCTCCCATCAACAGCCTCCTGACTTCCCCGGAAAACTCTTCGGGGGCGGGGCACGATGGCACACGCGTTCTTCCCCCGGGGATTCCGGGCGGTCTTACATCTGAACGCGGAGGTTCAGGTGGCTATCACAAGAATGTGTGATAGTTACCATCACTTCTGCGAGCACCCCCTAGAATGGGGTAGCGTGCTTACGCCTTTAGAAGTGGAACCTAGTCGTTGAGTGCGTCTTCTCTCCAGAGGAGATCCTGAAAGCTTTCGATCACTTCAGTGCTCTCTTTCCTGCAAAATGGGTTGCAGTAGGCTGTTTTCCTAAATCACCCTCGAAATGATGTTGCCTCGGTGTTTAAACGACGCTCATCGTGTTGCAGAAGTATGCAGAAGCACGTTCTGATCGTCAGGTTCCTGAGGAGCAAGGTCTTGTAAATCCTTGTGTCCCTCTTTATCCTCTTGGGCCTTGTCCCTGGTGCGACTGCACTGCAGAGACCGCCCCTGAGCCACTGCAGGCAGTGAGTTAAAAATTCTGTTATATCAGTTCTCCTGCTCGCATGGTCTCTACTAGAGGGTAGGGACTTGCTCGCTTTCGGTCAACGTATTGTGCCTGGAGTCTGGGCCGGCTAACTCTCACAAGCTGAGACCCCGGCTCGGATTGTGCCCAAGGTTCCTACCTCTCCCGTAATAGGAGCAGGTGGTGAGCCTGCAAGCGCTGCCCTGGAGGAGGCAGATCCAGCCCTGGCTTCTCTGTCCGTTCGCTTGGACGTGTACAGAATGCAAGTCATAGATGCAACAGGTCCACTTAGGTGTTGAGCTCCTCTATGATGAGTGTAAAGTGCTCCGCCTGGGCGTTGACGATATACTTTGCTAAACAGATTCTAGAGTTGGGGGCTGGACGACACCTAGTTGAACCGCTGCTTCCCGTGGGCTCCCTTCTCATGAAGCCAGTTTCACCGTGAGCCCGGTTCAAGTGTCGGCTTGCTGCGCCATTCCCCTCCTATGGACTGGATACGTGCGCCTTTCTACTCCAGTTGAGTTCCCTTAAAATTGAACCCTGTTGAGTTCCTCCACACCCCTCCGACGTCGGACGTGCGGAACGTCTGGTGTTAGGCCTACCACTCGTAAGCAGTGTGGAACCTGTGTTAGGCTGGGTCCATATGTTGCGGTCCCTTCGGTGACCCCATATGTGTATTCTTCCACGATACGGCTCCCTGCGGTGAGCCCGTGTCTTCCCTCGGCAGAGTCTCTCTGCCGTCACTGTCCGGTGTGTCTCCCCCCGTCTTAGGCTGGAGCCACCCCAGTGACATTCCATATGTTAGACTGCCCGGTTTCCGCCCAGTTCATATGTGTATTCTCCACATTACCTCCCTCTGGGTTGGATGTGGCTTCCGCAGCGTCCCTTCCTTCCAACGTACGGGGAACGCTTTCCCAGTGGTCCTGTAGGAACAGCAGTGACTTCCCTGGCCTAAGCCCTGTCCTTCCCCGCCTTAAGTTTGCGGGGGCATCAGGAGGCTTTGGTTTAGGCACTGGAAGGTGGCAGCGTTAGTGGCGTGTTCAATGGTTGATCCCATTTCAGTCGGCGTCGACTACGTCCGACGTTATCGACTGAAAGGGAACGTCCTGGTTGCGTATGCAACCGACCGTTCCCTGAAGGAGGGAACGGAGGACGTAGTCCCCTTGCCACTACCGCTGGACCACCGCTGACCCCGGGTTACTCTCGGCTCCTCAGCGAAAAGCAACTAGTGCGTGCATCCACTTCCGTATTTATACCCGCGCCGCGGGGGCGGAGTGTGTGATGCGAATCACGCACGCCAATTACATTGGCTCGTTCAATAGTACTCGAAGAAGACAGGCTCTCTAGCGAGATCCCATTTCAGTCGGCGTCGACTACGTCCTCCGTTCCCTCCTTCAGGGAACGGTGGGTTGCATACGCAACCAGGACGTTCATGTTAGTTTTTAATGAATCTATTATTATAAAAAATATTTCCAAAGCCTATAAATTAGCATTTGTAAAAATGTAAACCAAGATTTAAAAAGGCTTTAAAAGTATAGTTAGTTCATCATGCTAACTATTTTGTAGGAACACAACCTTAAAGTGTTCCTGGTACATTAAACATCCTTCCATTGTGACTGTGAGACAAAAAATACGATGAACTTTCCCAACGAAACCTTAACTAACGTTTCCTCATGGAATAGCTACTCTTTGTTCTCTTTATCCGACTGAACATTTTCCTTGTGGTTCTGAAAGAAAACGCACCGGGTGTCTACTTGTGCTATAGTAAAGATTACGAATGCAACTTTAATGCGCATCTGATTGATGGATACACCACGCCCTCTTATTTCAGTGTAATTAATGTTGTAGTTATTTCATCAGTTCAGTTTAACGACATTAAGTTACATTTCATTCATCATTCATGATTAATCGGAAGCGTGTGCATTTTAGACACCTATTATACGTTTTCTCTTTCCGTGTAATAAATGCGCACCCTTGAATAAGTGGGGTTTTACTTTAACTGCTCAGGACGGGTATGCCCATTTCCGTAAAACTTCAGTATCTTATCTTAAAGAAAATAACGGTGACGTTTCCACGCAACGAGCGCGTTGTTTCATAGCAGTGCCCGCGCAATGATATGGCAGCTTTATCAATGGCTTGCTTTCTCGATAGAGAGCTGTCATCTGCTCATGTGAACACCAATGGCTGTCCTGAGGAGAGCTCAAACATGGACTGCTCAAAAATCTGTAGATGAGAGCTATACGGGACCGAGCGCGAGCGAAATCCAGTGAAAGATGGTAAGAGCGAGTATGTGAGAGCTGTGAGGACGCGAAATGACGCCGCACAACGCCTCAATTCGTGCATGTAGTTATTTAATGTTTATATGTTTTAAAGCACTGAATCGATATAGAATCGCAAATTATTCGATTCTTAGCATTTTAAATCGAATATTGACCGAAATAAACGATTCACGATTCGAAATACATGTTTCAAGATCGATGCATATGCATCGTCGGGATTTGTAATCGATGCATCGAGAAAACGAATGAATCGTTACACCCCTAGTAATTACTGTTTTACTGTATTTTTGATCAGATAAATTCAGCTTTGGTGAGCAGAAGAGACACAAAAACAATAAAAATAAAAAAATCTTATTGACCCCAAACTTTTGAACGGTATTCTAGTTAGGATGCTGAAATAAATGCAAAATAAATGCTAAACCTTTAACATTTTTTAACATGATCTATGTTGATGAATTATGACAATGTTTACTTTATGGTGTTTGTATTGTAATAAGTTTTAGGTGGTTGTAAGAGTGCATAATGTATCTTCCAGCTGCTTATTCAAACATAGAGTTTCAGGAAGACATTTCAAAATTAGAGTCCTGGTGTATTTCATGCTTGTTTATATTTAAAAATACATATTTTTTTCTGGTTATTATTGGTATTTCTGGCATTTTGATTTAATGTTTAGAATATAAATCATTTTTAATAATTATTAAATAAATACAGTTTAAAGCATATATATTTAAAATCCTACAGTGTACTTTTGCATTTAAATAAATCAAGTAATTTTGCTTGTAAATATCCTCCTCGTATCCCTTTATAAAGGAAAATAAATGATTTGATACATTTTCATTGCGCCCCTAAAATTTCTTTATGTCCTCCTAAATTTTCCAATTTTTAAAAAAAGCATTAAGCCCTGCACTCACTGAAATCTATTGGCGTGTAAGTTTTTATCTTGTCTGGCCATGTTTTTCCTCCGTCTCAGGTGAAGCTGCACAGATGAGGAATTAAACTCTTACCCTGATACTATCTTCCTGTCGGTACGGTCTCCAGTTGTGGCCCGTGTCACTGAACATGAGGAGGTAGCGTGTGACCCAATCTGAGCTCCCGTATCGGCCCTGGGTGGCCATGGCTGTAATCTCCGTCCGCTGCTCCAGCTTGATCTCCAGCCACTGATACTTATTGGAGTCCAGTGGAGACCAGCCTCCAGCACCTGCAGGACACGAGACAGATGAAGAGCTGGAGGAGCTGAGGGCTTCACATGGCATTATGGTCTGAGCGGCTTACATTTCATCACATGCTGTTCATAAACGATGCAGGGGTTTATTGGGAGAAAACAACAGCTGCCTTATAAGGAAGCATGCAAATTGAAATAGAACCCTTATAAGTGCCTGATTTCAAACGCTAGACACTCATGTGAAGTGCACAGAGTCACAAGTAAATTCAATAGTTTGACGTTAGCATATTGATAGGCTAGTGTGCAATGAAAAACTCTAACACACAAAGATTGGTTGAATCATTTGAATATACAGTATATACACATTTTATATAAATAAAATATATAATATAGTATAAAACCTTTTTCCCCACCTTTCCTTCATTATGTTCTTATCAACACATCTTAATGAGGATAAAGCCGCTCCACTGAAATAATAAAAAAAAACCTGCTTGTAGTCTAAGAACCAGTTGATTAGATTAGTTTATAATCTTGATCTTTTCATTTGTTTAATTCCATTTGACCCTTTCAATAGCCTTCACATACAATAATACTGCACAAAAATGAAAATGTTATCATCATTGTTTCCTATAGAGCTTTCTCTCTTCCATGGAAGACAAATGTAGATATTTAGCGGAATTCTGACGCATACAATGAAAGCCCATGGGAATGAAGACAGTGCAATCTCCAAAAATGAAAAAAAAAGCACAAGTAGCATAAGAGCCTCTCAGACAATTTTTGGTGTCCTTATATATTTTCATTGTATAGAGAAGTCAACATGCACAGACTTCAAAATATCTCCTTTTGTGCTCAGAGAATTTTAAAAGAACAGAGTTTGTCTACTTTAATTAACTATCCTTTTTACACTGAAAAAAATTGTGCGTATTACAATTGAAACAATTTTCACTCAGAAATAGCTAGTAAATTACACAAATTATCACAAAAAAAATGACAAGTAACATTGAATAAAAAGACATTTTGGAGTAGAAATACTGAAATATTTTCTTGTAAAACATACTCTGATAATAATAATTTAATGTTTTATTTACAATTTCGAAAATCTTCTTAATTTTTTTACAGTGTAGGGTTTGCAGTCAATAACCTTTGTGCTAGAAGACTGCTAACAACATTAATATTCTGAGCCCATCAGAAAAGAGTTCATTTACCTACAGCGGACCCATACATACTGACACAAATAAGCCTAAAATCTCAGTCAAATCCCTCTTTTATTATCTGCACTGGTTTGGCCACCCATAGTGCCGTGCGGTGTCTCTGCAGATGTGGATCCTCTACCTCAGTGGCGCAGGGTAAATCAGATAAGACGGCATCATAAACGGTACCTGTCTGTCGTAAATCATGATAAAATTGCCTAACGGTGGGACACCGCGCTGTGAGAAGCCGGCAAGAACAACACCTGCTCGGGACATTGGCAGCGGAGCAAGTGAAAATGCTGAATGTGGCCAAAGATGGACGCCAGATGGATGGAGGCATCAGACAGGTGGAGCTCAGTGAACCCGAACTGAGCCGCCAAGTGTCTCGCTCATAATCAGGACAGACAAACTGAAGATGGGGATATTCTAGACCGCCACGGGACCAGAAAAGACGATGTTTATACCCAGAGAACCATTTTAATGCTCTCGGGTTGTTCTTTCATTGCTCAGAAGGGTTAATGGAGTTATGCTTTACTGAAGTATCAACACAGTCTCAGATGTTACTTCTCTATTTCCTCAGAAGAAATAAATATAGACATGCAACACTTTACAATAAGTTCATTATTTAACATTAGTTAGTTAACATGAACTAAGAATTAACAATACTTCTAAAGCATTTATTAATCTTGGTTAATATTAATTTCAACATTTTACTAATACATTAGTAAAATCAAAGGTTGTATTTGTTAACATTATTAATGCACTGTGAACTAACATGAACAAACAATGATTTTTATTGTATTTTGCTGATTTTGCTGTATTATTATTAACTAACAAAGATTAATAAATACTGTAACCAATGTATTCCTCATTGTTAGTTAATACATTAATAATGTTAACTAATGAACCTTAATGTAAAGTGTTACTGATACTCTGATACTTTTCTGATACTCTAAGAAAAATAAAATACACACCAGATAATTACTTACAAAATAATTATTAAATAATAGGCACACTATATATATATATATATATATATATATATATATATATATATATATATATATATATATACACACACTAGACTTGTAGTCAAGACCGCCTAAACCAAGACACAACCAAGACCAGAGGGTATCGAGACCAAGACAAAACCAAGACCAAGATAGACCAAGTCGAGACCAAGACCGAGACCGGAGGGAAAAAAAACAGACTAGTGTTGAAGCTCAGCAATAACTTGTATGAATTCAAGAACAGCAGCATACTAGGGTTCAGCCGCAGTTTACATTCAATACATATTAGACGGTATTACTTCAACTACACAGGCAGAACAATACAGAGACAGACCATGTCATGTGTGTGACTGAGCTCACTGTAAATGTTTTTGCAGACTGGGTGAGATAAACTATGTGTAGCAATTGCATGACAGCTGTTACTGCACTAGAGGATTAAAACTCCCTTAACTTTTGTGTACTGTTGAGGAAGGACATGACTAGTACTGACTGGTTCATCTGACAAAACATCCAACACCTCCAACACCATCTTGCTCCTCCAACAACTGTCTAAAGAATGAGAAATATGTAACCAATTGAAATTATACTTATTGTGTAGATGAAATAGTAACATCAAATTAAAGATACACAATTATAAACTTGGATTAGGCCTAATGTTTAGTCAACAGATAGATATGCAGATGATATTTAAAAGACCATTTATTTAGTCTAACACCATCTTAAAAACAATACTGTAATCAAACAACACACACACACACGCGCGCGCGAGCACACACACACACACACACACACACACACACACACACACACACACACACACACACACACACACACACACAGAGATATCAAAGACAAATTAATCTAAACTAATGCAAAATACAAATACTAAATAATAATACATCAAAAACTGTATACAGCAAATTGTACATTGTCTGTCACAAAAAAATACATCTGACTGGTTGCATTTGAAGGGCGCAAAATAATAATACTGTTGCATTATCGAACGTTGTGTCGTTGTGGATATTGTAGTATTGTATTGCTAAATCCCTCGACCACTATGTCAGTCTGAGAAAGCGAGACCTAGACAAGACCGAGACCAAAGACCGTCAAGGCAGTGACAAGACCGAGACCACGTAAAAGTGGTCTCGAGACATACATCACTAATACACACACAATCAAAAATGTAGTATGTACATTTTCCATATATATATATATATATATATATACATTAATATTGCACAGTTCGGTTTATCGGGTCATGAGAGAATATTGATGTTCATGAGATCTCTTTAATTGTATAATTGTTGAACTCTCTTCTGAAACTCTAGAAAAGAGCCTTTGGTAAGATAGACAAACAACCTGGCAGATCGAGGTTTGGTTGAACTTGTTGTGGCGTCCTGTTGAATCATGGTTGATATTGTTATGCTCACAGCTTTCACTAAAACAAAACAAAACCAAAAGTTTAGTGTTTATATAACAGCCAGTTAGCTTCAGAGTAGCATAACTAGCCTATTTTAGTATTTATGGCAGAGCTGAATACGTGTGTCAGAAGACATTGACATGGCCACTGAAATGAGAAGTGCAGATGCTTGACCTCGGCTCATTACGGAGAGCCAAACGGAGGGGCGGACAGCGGAAGAACGTTTATACTGACACAAAGCGTGTGTTTAGAATTCAAACCAGCATCCAGAAAGTAGCTTTGTCCTTAATATTATGGAAAAGGGACAGCAGTATGTATGATCGATTGCAGAGTGTTTCTCTAAAAGGTTTCTAAAGCCCTGAGCTCCTGTTGTCTCAGCGCTGGCAGAGAAGAGCATTCAGGAATCAGGCTTAGCTGGAAAAATGCTTGCACATCTCGGCAAAAAACAAAGAGAGGTTTCTGTGTTTAAGTTATATTAGAGGTTTAAACTGAAATGACACGCATTCTATTTCACTTTAGTGAAGCAGGCTCACTTCCAGAAAGAAAATGGGAAGGTGGGAATGAACTGAATGCAAGATCATTCAGATGAATAAAAATAGATATAATATAAATATAAATAACGTCTCGGTTACGTATGTAACCCTAGTTCCCTGATAGGGAACGAGACGCTGCGTCAAACGCTGCGGGAACGCCCCTGCGTTGTGCGTCATGAAGCACGTATGGAATCAGCCCAATGGAGAGATGAAACGTCATAGGCGGGTGACGTCATCGACCAGGAAACTATAAAGCACCCCAAAAACACAAGCGCATTAGCTTCTGATAGGCTTGAAGGAAGCGCTAACGGGAGTGCCGGGAGTATGGCGGAGCGACGCAGCGTCTCGTTCCCTATCAGGGAACTAGGGTTACATACGTAACCGAGACGTTCCCTTTCAAGGGAACTTCGAGCTGCGTCAAACGCTGCGGGAACGCGAATACCCACGTCGCCATAGGACCAAATGACCGTCATGTGAGACTAGCGCACAGAGGACGAGAGCACCTGTGCCCCAGGGGTAGAGCTTAAGTCTAGGTCATAGAACTTAATAAAAGTATGCGGTGAAGACCATCCAGCCGCATCACAAACATCACTCAGGGAAACCCCCGACAAAAGAGCTTTAGAAGCAGCCATACTCCTGGTAGAGTGAGCTCGGACAACCAAAGGTGAAGGCTGGCCAGCCGACTCATAAGCAAGTGAGATAGCCTCAACCACCCACTTGCTCATTCTCTGTTTAGACGCCCGACACCCTTTCCTGGGTGGCCCGAAACATACAAAAAGTTGTTCTGATTTCCTCCACAGGGCAGCTCTGTGGACATAAGCGTCTAATGCCCTAACAGGGCAGAGTGAATTAAGTTTCTCCTGGTCCGATGACATAAATGGAGGAGGACAGAAAGCCTGCAGAACCGTAGGTCTAACAATATTAGTAGGAACCTTAGGAACGTAACCTGGTCTAGGATGCAGAAAAGCTTTAACCATGCCAGGTGCAAATTCCAGGCACGAGGGTGAAACCGACAGAGCCTGCAAATCTCCGATTCTTTTTAGTGAAGAGATAGCAAGCAAAAAGATAGTCTTAAAAGTGAGAAACTTCTCGGGAACTTCTTCGATAGGTTCAAAAGGAGCTAGGGAAAGACCTTCTAATACAATGGCCAGATCCCAAGTCGGCACCCTCGTACGAACTGCTGGCCTCAGCCTCAAAGTGCCACGGAGGAAACGAGTTATAAGCGGGTGTCTCCCAAGAGAAACTCCACTGAAAGGGACGTGGTAAGCAGCTAGTGCCGCCACATACACCTTTAGTGTGGAGGGGGATAACCCTGTGGAGAAGCGCTCCTGCAGGAATTCCAGCACTGCACCCACTGGGCAGTTAACTGGGTCCTGCAGGTGTTCTCCACACCAAGAAGTGAAAAGTTTCCACTTCAAGGCATAAAGCTTCCTCGTGGATGGAGCTCTGGAGTTAAGAATGGTCTCAACAACCTCGGTTGAGAGACCGGAGTCTATGAGCTGGGCCCCCTCAGAGGCCAAGCCCACAGTTTCCACAATTCTGGGCGGGGGTGAAGTATCGTGCCCCCCGCCTGGGAGAGTAGATCCCTCCTGACCGGGAGCTCCAAAGGAGAACCGTCCAGGAGAGAAATCAGGTCCGCAAACCATACTCGGGCCGGCCAGAACGGGGCTACTAGTAGTAGACTGACCCCGTCCCGGCGGACCCTCTCCAGAACTCCTGGTAACAGAGCAATCGGGGGAAAGGCGTACAGACGTGACCTCGGCCACGGCTGCACCATAGCATCCAACCCCAGGGGGGCTGGAAGAGTGATGGAGAACCACCGATGACAATGAGTGGTCTCCTTGGAAGCGAATAGGTCCACCTCGGCGCGACCGAAACTCAACCAAAGGAGCTCCACCACCTCGGGGTGGAGTCTCCATTCCCCTGGCCTCGGCCCCTGCCTCGACAGGGAGTCTGCTACCACATTCAAATACCCAGGGAGATACATTGCTCTCAGAGATAGTAGCTTCCCTTGGGACCACAGGAGGATCTGACGGGCCAACTTGTAAAGCCGGCGAGACCGCAGGCCCCCCTGATGATTTATATAAGAGACCACCGACGTGTTGTCTGATTGAACTAACACATGATGGCCTCTCAGGTCTGTTAGGAAGTGTTTCAGAGCCTGAAACACAGCCAACATCTCTAGACAATTTATGTGCCACGAAAGATGATGATCCTGCCACAGACCTTGGGCTGGGCGACCACTCATGACCGCCCCCCACCCTGTGAGGGAAGCATCCGTCGTTAGCGTTATGCGACGACAAAGAGCCCCCAGCACAGGACCTTTGGATAGGAACCAAGTTTCTCTCCACATGACCAGAGCACGAAGGCAGCGCCGCGTGACTTTGAACGTGCGGAGCGGATTTCCCCTCGGGGAGAATCCCTTGGTCCTGAGCCACCACTGTAGCGGTCTCATGTACAACAGGCCGCAAGGTATAACGTTGGACGCTGCTGCCATCAGACCCAACAGTCTCTGAAACTGCTTGACAGTGAGTAGCTGGCCTAGCTTCACTTGTTTCACAGCTGAGAGAATCGAAGCGATGCGGGTCGGAGAGAGTCGCGCCCGCATCGATACCGAATCCCAAACGACACCCAGAAAAGTGGTCTTCTGGGAAGGAGATAATACACTTTTCTTTGCGTTCAGCCTCAACCCCAACTTTCTGATATGAGCGAGGACGACATCTCGATGCCGAACCGCCATCTGCTCGGTCTGAGCTAAAATCAACCAATCGTCGATGTAATTGAGAATACGAATGCCCTGAAGCCTCAGAGGCACTAGTGCTGCATCCATGCATTTCGTGAAAGTGCGGGGAGATAAAGCTAGGCCAAACGGAAGAACCTTGTACTGGTACGCCTCGCCCCCGAAGGCGAACCTCAGGAACTTCCTGTGTTGTGGAAGGATGGACACATGGAAGTATGCGTCCTTCAGATCTATCGTGACAAACCAGTCCTCGGACCTGATTTGAGACACGATCTGCTTGATAGTGAGCATCTTGAATTTTAGCTTCCCTACCGAGCGATTCAATATGCGCAGGTCTAAAATTGGACGCAACCCCCCATCCTTCTTTGGAACGATGAAATATCGGCTGTAATAACCTGACTCCAAACTGGGAGGAGGAACCCGTTCTATAGCCTCTTTTTGAAGGAGCGTTTTCACCTCTTGTTCCAATACCAGAGCCTGCTCGGGGCCCACCACTGTGTGCAGAACCCCTCTGAATTTTGGTGGACGACACCTGAACTGGATAGCATAACCCTTTTCTACTGTCTGCAGGACCCAATGAGATATTTTTGGAAGGCTTTTCCACTCTGCCAGAAATTCTACTAAGGGTACCAGCCTCTCGAGACTGGCCTCTGGTGTAACTTGAGCAGCAGACGCAGCGCCCTGTAACGGCGCACCGGCAGGGAACAACTGGTCTGACCGCTCTGAGACCCTCCTCAGAGGGAGCGAGCGTCCCTCGGGAAAGCGCTCGCTGGGATCGTCTGTGCCCCGGCATAAAGGCGGGGTTGGCAGAACGAGCCCCTGAGGGCACCGAGGAGGAATGGGCACCGTAAAAAGAGGTGAACACCTTTCCGCCTCGGTGGGGACCACCCTCAGCATCCTGAACGGCTTGGCGTCAGGACTTCTTCTTAGCCGAAGCCTTCTTAGCCAATATAACTGTCCTCAGATCAGTTCTACTGGGAGAAGGCTTCGGCTGAGAGTGTCGCGGCTGAGCCCACTGTCCAGCAGGGGGAGCACGAGACGCGACACTCTGCCTCTGCTGCGCTCTATGTGATGAGCTCGAAGACGGCCGGGGCTGCTCCCGCCCAGCAGCCCCAGGGACATGAACTTTAAGGGGAAGAAACTTTTTAAAAGCTGCAGTTTGTTTCTTTTCTTCTTGGAATTTATCGATAACTGAATTCACAGCCTCACCAAACAACCCCATGGGAGAAAGAGGAGCATCTAAAAGAAAAGCTTTTTCTCTCTCTTTAATATTAGTCTGATTTAACCACAAATGTCTTTCTGCGGCCACCAGAGCTGCCATAGAACGACCCATTAATTTGGCCGATTCTCTGGTGGCACGCAGGGATAAATCAGCAGCCTGACGCAGTTCACGAACTACGTCAGTACTGACCTCCTCACTCTCACTCATGTCCCTTAGCAGATCAGCCTGGTATGCCTGCAAGATTGACATAGTATGCAGACATGACGCAGCCTGACCTGCTGCCGAATATGCTTTACCCACTAAAGCCGAAGTGTTTCTTAAAGGCTTGGTGGGTAATGCCGGTGCCTTAAAAGATGATGCTGCTTCGGGGGAGAGATGGCTCGCAAGCGTCTCTTCCACACGAGGCAAAGCACCATAACCATGAGCCTTGGCTCCCATAATATTAGCGTATGTTGAAGTCTGGGGACTAAACACTCTATATGACACCGGTTTTCTCCATGATTTCGACACCTCGGTGTGGAGATCATGGAAAAACGGCAGGCACCGGCGTGGAGGCTGCACACGTGACGGCAAAAATCTCTCATCCAACTTTGATTTAGAAACAGACTCCTGTCTAGTCACTGGCCATTCAATATTAAGTTTTTCAACAGCTCTTGTTAACACCTCCATAAGCTCATCACTCTTAGGAGTGTGGGGTGGCGAATCCTCCACATCTCCCTCAACACTAACAACATCAAGTTCCTCAGAACTGGATAGCTGCAGCATTGGTGCCTCAGCCCGAGCGGAAGAAACCGCAGCGCGTGCTTCCGAACCCGGGACTGAGGCACTGGATCTCACAGGTGAAGGGAGAGATAAGGCAGAGCCCGTCTCAAACCCCGCTGTGAGATCCATCTGCGATCCCCACGATAAGCGCCGCCGCTCTGCCTCGGCAGAAGCGGGACCCGAACCGCGGGGAGCGCGCACCGAACCGCTCTCCTCAAAGAGCGACCGGCGGGAGCGGAGCGTCCTTAACGGCAAACGCTCGCAATGCTCACAGTCTGCTCCCTCGAGAGCAAACTGGGCATGCTGAACTCCCAAACAAACAACACAAAGATCATGTGTATCCCCGCTCGTTAAATAACGCGAGCAGGGAGGAACACACTTTCTAAACTGCTGTTCGTCCGCCATAATCTCTCAATATATATATATATAGGGATAAATTGTTTGTGTGGTGCAGGGTATGTAAGACAGACAATATCACACAGGGACAGATTCACATGTAGCGCGACTGAAAGCACAGAAGCTAATGCGCTTGTGTTTTTGGGGTGCTTTATAGTTTCCTGGTCGATGACGTCACCCGCCTATGACGTTTCATCTCTCCATTGGGCTGATTCCATACGTGCTTCATGACGCACAACGCAGGGGCGTTCCCGCAGCGTTTGACGCAGCTCGAAGTTCCCTTGAAAGGGAACTGCTGCTGCTGGAGAGCAAGTATAGACTTACCACTGCTAATAGATACACAGACACACTGCTGTGAGTATGTAAGATATGATGCTGCTGCATAAATAGATATATAAATCTGACAGCAGATCTAGGCAGGTGGAGCTGGGGGAGGTGGAGGGGTTCAGAGGACCAGCTTACATGCAATCTCATTGGCTGCAGGATCAGCGGAGGCCAATCATATTGCGCCACACGGTATTGATGTGATTGATTGCAGATTTCATGTAAAGGACCATCAGCCTGTGCCCTCTGGAGTTTCATGACTGAACTAGATATATATTTATTTATTTATTTATTTATTTATTTATCTATATAATAATAATAATATATAATATAAACAATAATTGTATTTATTTCATAGTTTAACATTTGTAAGCATATATACAATTGTTATAATAATGAACTAAAATCTTCTAATAGAACTGAAATAAAATATTTAAAAAAACAAACTTAGTTTATTTCAACCAGTTGACACGGCAGCATTTCTAATTTTTCTTCTAATTAAAGTACTACAATAATTACAACTAAATAAATAAAACATATTTAAATAAAAACTGTTAAAAATTACAAAAACAACTAAATTATTTTATACTAAAATTAAAACAGAAAATATAAAATTAAATCTGATTTAAAATATTAGAAAAAATTATAGTAGTGTATTAATGATAGTAAAATAACTGTTTTTGTAAATAAAAACTATATATTTTTAAATTAAACCCCTAAACACACACAGCATCATCGAGTATATCCAATTCAATCCAACTTTTTCTGGGATTGCCACTGGTGTCAATTCTACGCCAGTTTTTCCCCCATTGTGTTTCCATTAACACTGAATTACCTATCTTAATGACCTCTTATACGGCCCTCATTAAAGAATAATAGTCTAATTTCGAATAAGCCCCGTCTCTGCTCCGCTGTCACGTTGAATGAAGCAAAAGTCAGACGTTCATTGCACTTTTTCTGACCGGAACGGACAAAACCGTTCCTCTAAATGAAGAAAGTGATGAAGGTTAATCAGGGGTCGTTGACGAGGGCAGTCGACCGCTGGTCTGACACTCATTTAAATGACCCTGTCATCATATTATAACTCCCGGACCAACACCGGAAACCACCAGTGACATTTAATCTGTAAGAAACAGACAAAATGGTGACTTTTTATAAACTATTCAGTGACCTACGTCAAACTATTTGGATTAGGACTGATCATTTGGAAAAATCTTATTTTATTCCAGAATCCCATTGAAATATGAAATATATAAAATATACTATGATTCTAAAGTTTGGAGACTTTAATTTTAATTTTTTAAGAAATTGATTTAATTATTGAAATAATTATTTTATTTGAGCAAATATGCATTACATTGATCAAAAGTCTTTTGGAACATTATAAATGTCTTAACTATTTCAACTAAATGCTGTTCTTTTTGTTTTCTTTCCCTTCAAAAATGTCAATGTTTACACAAAAAATATGAAGCAGCAGCAACACAACTGTTTTCAACATCGATAATAATCAGAAATGTTTCTTGAGCAGCAAATCATCATATTAGAATGATTTCTGAAGCATCATGTGACACTGAAGACTGGATTTTAAAATATAAATATATTCAGATAGAATGGTGAATATGATCAAAAATGTCTGTAAAAAATAAATCTACATTGTTTATCCTCTTGATCTTTCATTTAAAAAAGAAGCAAAAATCTAACCTTTCATTAAAGAGAAAAATAATTGAAAGTGTGTGTGTGTGTGTGGGGCTGGGGGGGATCACATTATGAAATAAATGTTTTTCTCCAAAACACGTTGGCCACAATTATTGGAACCCTTTTATTAAATACTTTTTACAACCTCCTTTTGCCAAGATAACAGCTCTGAGTTTTCTTCTATAAAGCCTGATGAGTTGAGGAACACCTGACCAGAGATCAGAGACCATTCCTCCATACAGAATCTCTCCAGATCTGCAGATTCTCAGATCCATGTTGGGGCTTCTTCTCTTCAGTTCACCCCACTCATCAGGACATGACAGAAGCTTCATTTTGTGCTCAGTGACACATTTCTGTGTTGATTTTGATGTTTGTTTTAGATGGTTGTCCTGATGGAAGATAAAACCACGGCCCATTATAAGATTTCTAGCAGAAGCCGCCAGGTATTGATTTTTTATCTGTTGATATTTGATAGAATCCACGATGCCATGTATCTGAACAAGATGTCCAGGACCTCCAGCAGAAAAGTATGCCCACAACATTAAAAATCCAATGGTATATTAAATTGTACACATGGGTACACATACTTTTTATCCCTTGTGTGCACCAAACACATCTAGCGTGTTTGCTGCCAAAAAGCTTTTTTCTTCTTTTTTTAATTTGACCATTTAAAGTTCCACTCATGTCTGGCAACTGAATTTGCTGGAATTTGTTTTTGGAGGAGCGAGCAGGATTTTTCTTGAAACCCTCCCAAACAACATGTTGGGATTTAGGGGTTGTTTGATTTTTTCTTTCTTTCTGAAATCTTTTTTTCTTCTGACCCCAAGACTCAAGTAATCTCTGCAATTCTCCCTCTGTGATCCTTGGAGAGTCTTTGGCCACTCAAACTTTCCTCCTCATGAGCATTAAGATAATATAGACACTCGTCCTCTTCCTGGCAGATTCAGAACATCTTTAGTTGATTGGAACTTCTTAATTATTGCCCTGATGGTCAAAATGGGGATTTTCAATTCTTTAGCTATTTTCTTACAGCCACTTTCTATATTGTGAAGCTCAACAATCTATTAATGCACATCAGAACTATACTGTATTCTTTGGTTTTACTCATTGTGATGGATGAATAAGGGAATTTTGTCTTTGTGTTTCCTCATATTTAAACTCCTGTGAAACAAGAAGTCATAGCTAGACAATTTCATGTTCCTAGTCACCCTGGTGTGCTAAAAAAAAAGGTATATATTAATGGGAAAATACTTCAGAGATATTTTACTCGTAAAAAATTCTAGGGGTGCCAATAATTGTGGCCAACGTGTTTTGGAGAAAAACATTTATTTCATAATGTGATTCCCCCCCCCCCCACTTTCAATTCTTTTACTTAAATGAAAGGTTCAATTTTTGCAAATTTTTTGAATGAAAGATCAAATGGACAAACAATACATTTTTATTTTTTACAGCCATTTTTGATCGTATTTACTAGGGGTGCCATTAATTCTGACCACAACTGTATATATATTTCAGAATATTACTGTTTTTAAATGGAGCCTTGAGCAGGAGAGACTTCTTTCAAAAACATCAACCAATCGTTTGGACTAATTGTTTTTTCTTTTGAAATTACAGTAATGACATTCACCCACATGTTAATTTCCTGTAGTGCAGTAAATGTATGATTCATACGTCACAATCACTGGCTAGTAGGATTTAAAGGTATTTTAGGTAGAAATACACAAAAATACTTTTTGTCCAAATTAGTTTAAACTGTCTTTATATATCAATGCATAATTATAAAATGCGATCCCAGCCGTTCGCTCAGCTGGAAGAGTCGGACGCGTTTACCAGCTTTACCAGATGTAGTGACATCATGTCAGAATCTCAAGTAATAAAATAACTAACTTTATCAGTATGAATATAAACAATTAACATGGCTGTTAGTACTCACTATCAAGCTCGCATATCGATACTGGTAAAGTTTAAAATATTTGACTAGCTCGTAACGGAATCAAACTCAATATAAGGCAAAGCTATAAATAGCTTAATTGATACACGTTTGCCGTTACTATCAGTTACACTGTGATGAAGATGAATTGGTAAGATTCATAACATAAGATTGTTTACAGATAAACTGAGTAACATACACTCAAACACCTTCTCACAACTGCATTGCAGACACAAGATAATATAACACACACACACAACATATATTGTATAGCACATACAGATACAACATAAAGACATAGGTAAACATATGTAGAGCATATAACAACAATCCAAACGTGAAAAAACGGAGCAGGTAGAGTTCACGTTGAAAATAGGAACAAAGTTTAGGCAGAGGGTAAAGGTATAAAAATAGATCCCCTAAACTTTTTAACCTGAGGTTAGATTTGGCGAAATTAAACAAAACAGCTTTCCACTGCAGATAGGCCTATCGCATTTATCGTCTCAACCCTGGCTCACTAACAGTATTATACCAGTCGACACCAAAGTTAACTGTCATAGCTACGTTAAGCCAGTACCGTTTATTATGCTACGTAACGTTAGGGAGGTATATTAGGTAGCTACGTGTGCTAGTGATACATGCTTCATGAAAAAATAAATGCCATCAAAATGAAAACAGCGAGATTACCTGTCCAGCAGAAATAAAGCCATCATGGAGTCACTTTTCAGCCCCTTGAGATCACTCAGTTGTCGCCACCGCTGGAAAAGCCCGCCGATATTGACTCTCGTATGATTTCTATATTTATCCAAAGACTTTTTGTTCATAGCCTTTTCAAATACCGTCTTCCTTTTTTTAACTTGTTTGACTTCGCTACCTCTATATGCAGGTAACGTTACTGAGAATTTTGACTGATCTTTCTCTGCCATAATTGTTATTACTAGCTTCCGTGCCTCTTCAAACGGGTGCGCGCATTTGGGCTGCTCCTGTATCAGCAGAGGTGGTATTCATGGTAGCGAGGGAGAGTGACAGTCGCCCCAGCCAATCATTTCTTTTGTCCCGAATGGAATAATGAGCTGTGTTTATTACAGTCCTGAGAGAACTACAGAAACTTGATTTTTATAATTTATTTTCCAGAGTACTCACATTTTAATTCTGCATTGATATATAAAGACAGTTTAAACAAATTTGGAAAAAAGTATTTTTGGGGATTTCTACCTACAATACCTTTAGGAAAGTTAAAACAAGTTCAGCGAAGCAAGCAGTGCTCCGATGAAGAGCAGACATCTGTCTAATGAACTGGCCAGAATCTCATCTATTATTTACCACGTTTCCACCTGCAAGTGCCAAGGGACCAAAGCTAGTTTGGAGCGAGACGGGATCAGCAGAAATGTCTGATGAAAGTAGAAGTGACTCTTATAACATTAGCAGGCGTGATTGTAGTGCTTATGATGAAGCTAATGCAACACCAATGGATCTGGAAATCTGCCACCTGCTTGAATTTTCTTGACTCGAGTAAAAAAGACCAAGGTAACAAGAGGATACGAATTTAAATAACTTATTTCTGGTTAATTGCATCTGAAAGGATTATAATTAGAATTTCATACGGGTCTAATTTTCTTTTTTCACATTGATTGTAGATCTAAATGCCAGACTGTTTAATCCACATGTTGAAAGCGAAACATGTGAAAGAGTAAATTATAGTTATTATCATTTGGCCACGCACTAAAAATTCACACGAATAGCTGTTTTCACGCAATGCAATATTTAAATACACTCAATTTTCCTTATGAACGCATAACGTTAAAGAGGACGTCTGGCTTTTAGATTACTGCCTGTGTTATATAGTTATTTTGCTTCAGTATATAATGGCCTTGTAAGTATGGTTGTTACATCCTGGGGATAAAATCTAAAGCTGGTAGCGGCTATCATGAGATACACAATCACATTTGCATTCTAATTAAACCCTCCGTGCAGTATTCATAACTGCAACGTGGCGAGGAACAATTACACCTGCTGATAGACTAACAGCTGACGATTTAAACGACAGCTAATGGCGCCCGTAATGATACAAACACAGTGGAACGCTTCTGAGAAATCCAGCGCTCTTCACAGCGAGAGCCGGCGGCGGTCGGGGAATTAGCACAAGCTGCCGTATAAAATGAGAACGCTTTGCTTATTTATCCCATGATTCAAAGAGCTTTGTTTTCCGATATCCCGGCAGGTTTGTGCAATGAAATACAGCATGTAATCCGGCCTGAGATTGCAAGCATTCTAATGGGAAAAATACCACAAACTGACGTCTAACAAATACATTATTAGTCTAATAATGTTGTCTAAACTAGAATGCAGCCGTCGAGGGCTTACAATGTTTAGAAGCCATCAAGAGACTCATTAAATAGAAAGCCTGAAACTTCTGTGTATATAATATGATAAGTCTTATTGTTTCTCTGTGATCTTCTTCTGTTTTCTGGTCCAGTGGGTGAAAATGGTGCATTTGATCACTTAGCACACTTCTCCTCACCAGCGCACATGATTTGAGGAATTGACTGAATGATCACAAACGGTGTGACTAATTCTGCCACTGTACAGAATAAAACAAAGCACTAAAATACTCAAAACATACAGCACAACCAATGCAGCTTCCCGTACAACGACGTAACACGCTGCTAAACTACAATAGTACGATGCATCGTTGAAGAAATCAACTAGCTAGACACGACTTTTTCCCGAAACCATATTGTCGCAAAGAGGCCGTCAACCATGTTGGTTTATGATGTCACACACGTGGTGGAGTAATAACTCTTTTTAATGAATCAGTTTGAGATCGAATTGATGCTAGATTTTTTTGTATAAATTACAGACATGGCCTCTGAGGACTATCTCTTATTTTTCTCAGTTATTTTGCTTTATTTCCAGATTAAATCATAGGCTCGTTCCTACGTACTAGCGCATATGCGCACTCTTCAAAAATGGTGCTTTGAATCTCTTGACGAACTGAAAGACGTAAATTACATTTGTATGTATTCTAAATAAAATATATAGATTGTACTGAATGTCAGCTTGCTGATTTTTCTCAGGATAAGGATTTATTGAGTCCACATGTCATGCAAACAAGAAACTCTGCTTCTAACCACAGGTGGAGATCTGTCGTTCCAAACACACAACTGAGTGATGCTGTTTGCGATGTTTGTTGGAACGATGGTTTCGGGAAACACCGACTCGTGGAACTATGATGATAATAACAGAACTTGCAACCAAAGTTGGCTAATGATGCTTTTGGAAAACACACCCCTGAACGATTCCCAAACGACTCCTATTAGCCGCTTATTTAAACTGAATCAGAAACACATCATTTGAATCATTTGGAGCCGATACTGAAGTAATCAGACTCACTTACTGAATGCCCAAATTTAAAATGAGTCAATAACTAATACTCTATTATTCATCGAGATTTAAATTAGTGCAGATACTTGCGGATTGTTCATTTCATTTATAAAAATTAATTAATGATATAATCAATTACATAAAATACGCACCTCCTTATAGGGTGGATTTTTAAATTTGAAGGGCATTGTTTTTTATTAAGTTTATCTCACCTAAGTGAATGCTCACTCTCTCTATGTATTTGTGCTTTTACAATGGAGTAATTTTGTTGCGCATGAGTTTACACACAGCACAAGGAAGCTTGATTTCAACCTTGAATTGAATTGATAAAATACACAAGAACAAATAAACAAATTGCAAGCCGAAGCACAAATTTATACAAATACAATGTTTCCAAGATGCTTGAAGAAACCTGCCGTAAAAAGTTTTAGGCACTTGTGTAAAAATGCTGTATAGTGAGGATGCTTTCAAAAAATAAAGTCAAAAATAGATTTTATTTATCAATTAACTTCTATTAACTAAATCAAATCAATATTTGGAGTGATCTTTTTAAACAGCTTTTGTCCAGGTACACTTACACATAGTTTTTCAGGTAAAAGCGTGCCTAAGACTTTTTCTCAGTACTGTATACACAAATACATACATGCATACATACATACACAATATAAATGAAGTAAAGATCAACTGGATTTATGTCACAATGTCTGTGTAAACTTGTCTTGCAATTATGTTAACAAGGTACCAGGTTAATACAAGTGATTCAGAAGAAGAATTAGCTTACAGGTTTGTGGCATCAAAAATGTGAAAGACACTCCAGATGTGAGGCATTTTGTACAAACTAAACTAGACATCCAGAATTGAATATTCTGTGAAATTATTTCATTTATATTATGTTTTGTGAAACTTGAAATGATCTCATCATCTGCAGTGAATGCAATCATAAATGTGTTTCTTATTTACAATTATTTATTCTCCAAAAATTTTAACAGAATAGTGTAGGACTGAAAATCGATACGAGGAATCAGTCCCAGAATTTCTAAATTCCTTGCGATTCCCATCTCTAGTCCCCAGACATCCCATCAGCTATCACTCCACGCACGGCCTGTCGTCTTCATTGTCTAGACACTAGATGTTTGTCTTCTTCTGTAAGTACTTCAGGCTAAATTAAATGCCAAGATATTAGTGGCTCTATCAGAAGCAAGTGAGATTTCAGAAAATCAATACAAATCTTAAACCAGCACCATATAGGACTCGGACTAAAGGTCAAACAGGGTGGCACGTTGGAAGTTGGAAGCATGTGGAAAATAACAAATAGTTTGAGATTCCTCGGGGCTGATGCCTGGATCAGGTCAACAGGCACTTACAGTGAAGACCTGTGTTTGGAATCTCAAACCACGCGTACAGAAGGTGCCATTTATTTTCAAGAAAGATGCAAGCCAAACATGTCACAAAGGGATTTTTCATCCCAGAATAAACATTCTGTCATCGTTTACTCACCCTCATGTCGTTCCTAACCTAGTTGACCTTTTTTCTTGTGTGGAACACAAAATGTGATATATGTTGATATATGTTTACATAAAATTAAAACTAATATTGTTCTTCTTTAAGGGTGAGTAGATGATCACACAAGTTAAATGTTTGACTAAACCATCAATTTAAAGCAAATTTGTGAAATGATTGACTTGTGTGCTTGATGTATGGTTTTCTGTAAAATCTGATTTGAAATTATATAGATTTTGAAAAGTGCTATAAATTAAAATTAAGTTTGTTAGGTTTAGAATGGCAGAAAACAATAATAAACATTAGAGCACACTGTTAGCTATGCCAAGGTCATTGGTTTGATTCCAAATACATAAATGTAAAAGTAGGCAGCGCTGTAAAATGAAGACCGAAAAGTAGAGATAGACTGAAATTCGTATTACAAACATATCAGCTTGATAGTGTGAAAGGTTTTTAGCACACTGGCCTATTACTGTGGCATCATCGATTTCCAATACATCGGCCTCTAATTGACACAGTCAGCTGGCTCTTCTAGTCTAAGGGTGTTTTCACACCTGGCTTGTTTGGAGAGATTGTTTCAGAACATGGTGCGCTTTCTGTCTGAGTTCTGGTCGTTTAGGCACATACTGTATGAAACACGGAAGTCATGCTAGGATCCGCACCAAAATATATATAAACACACACAGTGGTTAAAATTGGGATTTGGCAGGTGGGGGAACCCTTAAACTTTGTGTTGGTGCAACAGGGAAAAATGGCTTAACATAGGACAACATATTGAGTATCGTGGTATAGCAATATTTTTTGGGACAAGAGTTTCACTATTGCACCAAGTATCACAATACTTATTTAGTAGATATTTTAATGTTTTTATTCTTGTCCATCTACATCTACACTGATATGATGACGATACTATGTTAAAATTGCTGAACACCACAATATGGAACACAAGCATGGTTTTCACAATGTAAATTCAAATAGAAAAAGTTAGGGGGGTTGGGGGGCATGCTCCCCCGAGAACATTTGGATTTCTCTGTTCGATTTAAGACTTTTGAAAGCCAAAAAAATGGATAAGAAATAGTTTCAAAACCATGTCAGTGGGCATTAGATTATTTGTCAATACCTGCTCTCTCCTCATCTCCATCTTTCTTTTTCTCCTTATCCTGCCCTATTTCTCTCACAAAGCCCACAGACCCAGCATCTCCAGTTGTGTTATTCTGAGCGTGTTGAGTTTGATGCAGATGAGCGGATGAGCTGACGGCAGCCTCCGCGTTTCTCTACGGCCTTTAACACATCAGACCAGATCCTACAGGCTTTAAAGGGTGCTGCTCTCAGAGCCTCCTACACTGGTGTGTTTGTTTGTTTGTTTGTGTGAGTGTGCGCGTGTGTGTGTGCATAAAATCAAAGCGTGCACCTTTGAAGGCTATTTTCCATGAGGAACAACAATTACACTTCCTCCTACTCCAGTCATTAATGTTCTGAGCTTCAGGGGAAAGCATATTTGCACTTAACGCAGCGCTGCAGAAGCATGTTATAGGCTAAAATGATTCTTTAAATCTATCTATTACCTCTTGAAACGCCAGACGGGCTGTTCTTTGATTTCATCTGTAATGTGGTCATTTGTCGGTCGCATTCACACACACACACACACACACACACACACACACACACACACACACACACACACACACACACACACACACACACACACACACACACACACACACACACACACACACACACACACACACACACACGGAATGCCACAATTCAAGCGCAACCAATGCGATAAACCGCTGAATCTTACTGAACCTGATGAGGTCCCACAAATGACACCAGATGCTCACGGTCATAGACCCACGAGGCTTTGCATGCTTAAATGGGCAGTTTTTGGCCAGAATAACCTTCAAGTTGCATTTGATTTTGAAAGTTCAGTTTATCAACAAATCATATATTTTATGGTATTGTACCACTTATACTGATAAATGCATATATTTACTGTTTATATATATATATATATATATATATGGACAGAACTGTTGATCTGTGATTTTCTTAGATAAAACACAGCAGACACTGTTTGTAGACTGTGTGATGTACATTTCTGTCTAAAAGTAGTTATTTTATAGATATATCACACAAAAAAAGCAGAATATAAAGTTTTGCCCTAGTGAAAAATAAATATACTAAAATGTATTTGAAATACATTTATTTTATGCTAAGTATACTACAAATACATTTACATATTCATGTACTTATACATAATATAAATACCCTGCAATTGAACTTTCGGTATACTAAATTGGTATACTTAAAATCTGCTAAATTAGAACAACTAATTTTGTGCTTAATGTACTTTACTTATCCGGAAATAGTGCCGAGGTCCAACTAAAGATATACTTAAATATATTTGATTGTGCTAAAGTGGAACTACTGCAAATATACTTTAGGTATGCTTTAAATATATTGCATTTAAAGACTGATATGATACAGAGATCAAACTATCTTTATTAATAATGATATTAAAAAAAATTTTAGGCTTAATATTAAGAAATGTGCATTATGCAATAAGGAAGTTCTCCAAATAAAGTTTAATTATAATATTTATATCAGTAAGTCTCAAGCGATATGTCAGTAAATATGTTAAAGGATTTGTAGTGTACTTAGTTTGAAATAAATGTATTTTAAATCAATCTTTGTACATTTTTTCACTAGGGTGATCATGCCTATAGTTCATATGCTACTAAGTGCCTCAAACATAACTGAGCCTCTTTCAATGCCACTTGCATGATAAACAAAATAATTAGTTTTTCCTCAGAAGTGATCATTAGATCAGGCTGGATATCCAGATAATATAAATTAGAATATAAAGTGCCAGTGTTATGCACTGCAAGTGTAGTGAAGATGAATGCAAACATATTTCTAAACCCTTAAAACTTTATTTTTATTTTGTTTTAAATCCCACAGATTTAAACTGAAGCAGATAAACAAGTCGCATCATAACAGAAACTACCGATCTTAATTCTATCGCCCCATGAAGCTTTGTGTGAATTATGGGAGTATCTTCTGGTAAACTAAACAATCAGTGAAAGGCAATAATGAAGGCAATAACACTTTTTCAAAAAACTGTGTACAAGTAACGTCTCGGTTACGTATGTAACCCTCGTTCCCTGAGACGTTACGTCGGATGACGACGAATGGGGGTTTCGCTTAGAACACCTATAGACTTTGAGTATTACAAAACGAGCCAATGGCGATGAAATGCCATGGATCTGCGAAATTTGCATAGCGTATCTCCGCCCCACCGCGTGGGTATAAAAGGAGGACGCCGGCAACATGCAGATATGTCTTCGCTGAGGAGCCGAGACTGAACTCAGGCGTCTACCCAGCGGTACAGCGGAAGTGGCAGGGAGATGTAACGTCTCCGTACCCTACTCAGGGAACGAGGGTTACATACGTAACCGAGACGTTCCCTTTCGTAGTCACTCCGAGTTACGTCGGATGACGACGAATGGGGGTCCCCGTGTAATCAGGCCACTTCACAGCTGTCTTCCAGTGCCCTGCGTAAAACTGAGATCAAGGAAACAAGGACTCCTATTTAACACAGGAATACCAAGGTACACTGGGGAGCATATCCCATAGTTTAGAGGAAATATGCAAAATATTGCCAGCCCAAACGGGGGGGGGGGGGGGGGGGGACTTAGAGAATACACATATGACCTGAAGGATGCATATGGAGAACACTGGGGTGTCCAGCTGCAGGTGGAATATTTCAACCCCAGGGGTGGCAAGGTGGCTTGCCAAGGGAAAGACACATGCTCAAGGAGGCTTACAGTGGAAATACACATGTGGGGGTTACTCAGGGGAGGAACCATGCACACGGAGGCGTCTAGCCGACGCACAGGCAATAGACACTGGCGCCAGCGTCAACAGTGCTGGAGGAACTCAGGGCCTCAGAGAGGAGGCTCACCTGAGGAATATATCGCACGTATCCAGTCCGTAGAGTGGAATGGCGAGCAAGCGAGACACCTGAGCGGGTCCAATACTAGCTGGTAGAAGCGAGTACATGAGAGGACACTGGCTCCACTCAGAGATTGTAGAATCTGGTGAATGAGTTAGGTGTCGCCCAGCCTGCAGCTCTGCAGATGTCTGTTAGCGAGGCGCCATGCGCTAGAGCCCAAGAGGACGCCACACTCCAGGTGGAGTGGGCGGTCACACCAAGGGGGCACGGTCGACCTTGCTGCTGGTATGCCAAAGCAATGGAGTCCACTATCCAGTGAGACAACCTCTGCTTGGAGAGAGCCTTTCCCTTCAGATTCCCACCATAACAGACAAAGAGCTGGACTGAGGTCCTGAAACACTGCGTTCTGTCTACATAGGTGCGGAGAGCACATACTGGACAGAGCAGTGCCAAGGCTGGGTCTGCCTCCTCCGAGGGCAGCGCTTGCAGGTTCACCACCTGGTCCCGGAAGGGAGTAGTAGGAACCTTGGGCACATATCCAGGCCGGGGTCTCAGGATCACGTGAGAGTAAGCCGGCCCGGACTCCAGGCACGCTTCGTCAACAGAGAATGCGTACAGGTCCCCTACCCTCTTGACAGAGGCCGGTGCAACCAGGAGCGCTGCTTAAGCTCCACTGATTGCAAAGGCTCAAAGGGGGAACGAGAGGAGGCGAGGAGGAACAGTCTCCTCACTCCTCTCAGGAACCTGATGATCAGGTCGTGCTTCCCCACGGACTTACCTTCTACCAAGTCATGGAGTGCGGCAAAAGCGGCAACATAGGCTTAGAGGATGGAGGGAGACAGCCTGCGCTCCAACCCTTCTTGAAGGAAGAAAAAAACAACACCGACCGAGCATCTCCGGGGGTCTTCTCGGGCGAGAAGAGAACCAGCTGACGAAGAGGTTCCACTTCAACGCGCAGACGTGTCTCGTGGAAGAAGGTCCTTCCTCAGAGGAATGGGACAAGGAGGTGCTGTCGCGAGGAGTATGAGTTTGGAGAACCAGGTCCGGGTGGGCCAGTAGGCCGCAACCAGAAGGACCTGCTCCTCAACCTCCTTGACTTTGCGCAAAACCGGCGCAAGAAGGCTCACTGGGGGAACGCATATTTGCGGCCCCTCGACCAGCTGTGCACCAGTGCGTCCGTGCCGAGCGTACCCTCGGTCAGGCAATAATACAGGTCGCAACGGGTCGAGTCCTGAGAGGCAAACAGATCTATCTGTGCGTCCCCGAACTGGACCCAATCAGCTGAACGACTGGGGATGGGGTCGCCATTCTCCAGGGAGGGGCTGAAGCTGTGAGAGCTCGTCGGCTGCACAGTTCAGGACTCCGGGAATGAAAATGGCTTGAAGCGACCTCAGATGCTTCTAACTCCATAAGAGGAGGTGGCGGGCGAGTTGCGACATACGGCGCGAGCGTAGACCACCTTGACGGTTGATGTACGCTACTGTGGCGGTATTGTCTGATCGGACTAGTACGTGTTGACCCCAGAGCAACGCCCAGAAGCGGTGCAGGGCAAGGCGTACAGCCAGCAAATCGGGGCAATAGACATGCCACACTGCTCAACACTACATGCGAGAATCACTGAGCTTCAGGAGCAACCTTGCTCAACACCTAAGTGTGAAGAAATTCACTGAACCTCAGGAGCATTTCTGCTCAACACCTGGGTGTGATAAATCTCACTGAATTTTTCAGGAGCATGTCTGCTCAACATGAGAGTGTGACAGCATGTCCATTGCGCATGGCGCCCCAGCCCGTGGAGGCATCTGTTGAGACAACAGCATGCCGGGAAGCTCGTTCCAGGGGCACTCGGGCCCGTAGAAAACTGAGGTTCGACCACAGGGTGAGTACTGACGGCAGGTCGGAGTAACAGGTACTCGGAGGGTGCCGTGTTGACATGCACTCAACCGCACCGCAGAAGAGGCCGACCTGGGAGATGGGGGTGTCGAGCAGACGGGTCCGCCCGACATCGTGCACATCAGACCGGTCAGCCCCAGACTGGTGAACATCACCTGACTCCGAGAGAGTACGGCCACTTTCGTCGCTCGAAGAGCCAGGTCAGTGGCGGCGCGCAGCTCACTGAAGAGCCTCGGGTCAGTCCTGCCCTCCTGCATGTCCATGAGCATCTGGGTCAGGTAGACCAGCAGAACGGTCATGAGATGCAGTGAGGCAGCTGCCTGTCCTGTGGCACTATAGGATTTCGCCACAGATTAGTGTAGACGAAAAGAACTACAGGCTTTGGACGGGTGTCTGGGATTGCGCCGGGAAGCACTCTGAGGACATAGTAGCATCGCAACAGAGCGTTCAACCGGGGGGACCTCAGTGTACCCATGGGCAGCGGCCCCTGAGGGGAGGAAAGGCGGATGAGACCAACGAGAGGACCCGTGATCTCATCATGCACGTCCGGGAAGAAAGATATTGGGGTTTGCCGTGGACGCGTCGGCGGCCTTACCCAAAACCAATCGTCCCGGGAAAGCATGGCCGTCATCTCCGGATCAGACTCAGGCACAGCCGTATGCACACCAGAGGGTGGCAGCTGTGACGAGTCGTCATTTCCAGAAGAATCAAGCCCACCTAGTGATGCTGCAACAGACACAGCATCATCCTCTGTAGCTTCAAATGAAAACACTGGGCCACCCGAGGGTAGACTCGTGGAATCATCAGTTCGCTAGCGGGCACCGTCATTAAAGAGGGGGGGCTGGGGCGTGGACACAGATTCGGCGCCTTGTTCCAGACCAACACCCTCAGGTCACCCTGGCCACCAGCCGAAGATCGGGTGGTGGATGAGGGGACTCTCACTCTTGCGAGTTCACCGAGTCTTGACCTATATATGACGCGATGATCACGTTCCCAGAGAGAACATGAGTCATCCACGAGCGCTGTTCAAGCATGATCAAAGCCCAAACACACTAGACAGCGCTCGTGCCCATCAGAGTCCGATACCAGTCCGCTAGGGTAGCATTAGGGACCCCTAAGGGAACATTATTCTACTCACTCTAAACTGTGTAAAAGGATCACCAAAATACTTCAATAAACCATGAATGGCCCTAAAAGCTTGATTCTGTCCGCAGCAATATTACTGACAGGTTAAATATCACTGGAGTAATATTTGTCTATATTATGTAACATGCGTTGCCGAACGTTAAGTTGACTTGTATTAACTTGTAAATATTACCACTAATATGCTTTAAAAGTGCTTTCCGTTGTTTTGACAGATAACACATATTGTATTTAGTAAATATTCACACTGTTAATATAGGGATTAGAAGTGAAAAGGAGAGACAATTATATTTTAAAGCATCCGTGTGAAAACAAACCTGGAAGGAAAAAATCCAGTGAATTATTCATGGAATATACATGAAATCGGGAGAGCAGACCACAAATGCGCAGTATCATAAATGTTTGTCTTTTTCTGTTACTATGGAATACAAAGAAAATAATCAGGAGGAAAAGAATGCAGCGACTGGAAAAAACTCTTGCCACAGATATTCTTATGAAACCATGTCACTTTAAAATAGCAAGCGTTATGTTATTCTTCTGATGTCTGAAAATAAAACATGAAGGAAAATGGACAGCTGACTCAGTCAAACTGATGGATAAGGATTATCTGTAGCTCAACCTTATCATTTCAAACTATTCATTTGAGTCTTTTTGAGTGGAAGTTCCCCAAACCGGAAGTGCAGGAAGTACAGTAGGTTCATCAGGAAAAAGGAGGAAAAGGTGGATACTTTAGCAACCACATAGCAGCAAGTTAAGAAACAGTCGAAACTCCCAAACAGCCACATAGCAACACCCTGGCAACCATCGACAACTGCCTAGCACTATGGTGGTGAGTTTCACAAAACCAACGTAAAACATCACACAAAGGTGCAAATGCTGAAGCAGAAGTGTCTCTAGCTGTGAATAATGCCTAAAGGTGTTGAATTACCATCTCTGCGGTTGAGTTTGGCGAAGCCCGGCCCATGACTGCTCGACAGCTCCGATGAACTGGTGAAGACCGACTGAGGCAGACCGGACACCAGCGGAGAATCACAGCTCTCTACAGACACACATCAACATACAGAGTTAACATATACTACTGTTCAAATGCTCAGGGTCAGTAAGATTTCTTTTTAAAGAAATGTATACTTTTTTCAGCAAGTAGGGTATGCATTAAATTGTTAAAAAGTGACAGTAAAGAAATTTATATTGTTACAAAAGAATTCTGTTTCAAATAGGAATGCTGTTTAAAAAACAACAACTTTCTATTAATCTAAGAATCCTGAAAAAAAAATGCATCATGCTTTCCATAAAAAGATGAAGCAGCACAACTGTTTTCAACATTGATCATAATCAGAAATGTTTTTTGAGCAGAAAATCATTATATTATACTGATTTCTGAAGGATCATGTGACACTGAAGAGTAATGATGCTGAAAATTCAGCTTTGATCACAGGAATAAATTACAGTTTACAATATAGTCACATAGAAAACAGTTACTTTAAATTATAATATTTTTATTGCATTTGTGATCAAATAAATGCCCTGGCCAGCAGGAGAGACTTATTTTAAAAACATTAAAACATCTTTTTGTCACAACGCTGTGTTGTAGAATGCAATGATTGTAGAAGGCAAAGATTATCTTTAATAAATCCACAAGAAGATAAATCACAGAAAGAGAACGGCTCACTTCACATATATCACAGACGAGACCCGGCAGCAAATGAACACAGAGGACTTAAAGGTATACTCCACTTTTTTTGGAAATAGGCTCATTTTACAACTCCCCCAGAACTAGACTGTTGAGTTTTACCGTTTTTGAATCCATTCAGCCGATCTCCGGTTCTGGCAGTCATTTTTTTTGTTGAGAAATGCTAATGGTCTTGTCCACTTCAATGTTGTATGCTAAGCTATGCTAAAAGTGGTACCGCCAGAACTGGAGATCGGCTGGGTAAAACTCAACAGTCTAATTCTGGTGGAGTTGTAAAATGAGCCAATTTCCCAAAAAAGTGGAGTATCCCTTTAAGTATACAAGCAAATGAGGATAATTAACAACACACATCTGAACTGAATGACAACTAAGCAACAGTGGAAAAGGTGCAAACTAAAAACAGAGTCCAAACAGAGTGTGACGCTTTTACAAAAATCTGGATGTTCCTGAATGTGTTCTTTGACGTACAGTACATTGTTACATTTTCTTTTTAACCTCAACACTGCATACAGTACAGTACAAATTAACTTTTCAGAACATTCGTTTTTCATATTCCAGCTGCAGTTTCAATTTTACTAATAAAAAATACATTATACAATAATTGTAGTTATCCAAGTGATGCAAAACCCCCCCAAAAAACAGGGAAAATAAGATGAAAAATTGGGAAATAAAAGTAAAAAGTTAATTTTTGTTTTTTAAGTCTTTTTAAGACTTTTAAAAGGTAGATATATTTTTTTAAAATTTTATCTGTATTTAGTAATATTGATGCTTAAAACCATTTGTTTAAAAGTAAACATGAAGCAACCCATTTACTTCCATAATGTGTCATACTTCTGGGAAAGACATACGCAGCTGAAAAACAATGTTGTTTCAGAGATTTTATAAAAGTCTATGAAGATATATAAATATATCCACCTTTTTCCTGGTTAGCGAATTTACCCATGATTCATAGCGGGTTTGAACCGGAAGCCGGTTGTCCTTTTCCGGTTCGAAGATTTATGAAGATTAAGCGTCGCTTGCTCAGAACGTCGCAGTGATGTGCTGGTCAGAAAATATGTGAAATAAGTAGGGCTGCCCCTGCCCGTGCACGACTGAAGTTGGGTTGGAAGTTATGTATACTATATGGGACAGAATGCTAAACCATAATGAGCGTTTTCATAATATATTGCCTATTCTGCATCTCAACGCACGCATAAGCTTGCCACAAAAAAACCCGGCAAAAGTAATGATTATGCATTAAAACATTTGAATTGTTTATTAATAACTAGTGTTTTCTGTAAGTGTCGACTGCAAAGATAAATTTGATGATACTGACTCGCCATCTTCGCAGTAGTGAACGCGCCTATAGAGAGAAATGCACACCTCATACGAATTAACCTATACATAAGCAGAGAGCAGCCCATTTCTGCTCGTTTTTAATTATTTTGTTTAAAAGTACACATTTCAAGCTTTCTATAGATATACTTATCATGTATGTGAGGCAAGTAACTTATACGCAGAGTTTCGTTGATTAATAAGACGCGCTCCAGTTCACGCGCCCGAGCATCCGTGTCCTGTATATCTACTATTTGTGCTTCTTATTTATTATTCCAGGCAATTTGTTGATAAAACATTTATAAAAATGAAGATACAATTTATACTAAACGAAATTCACTTTAAAGAAAGGCTTTCTACAAAACAAAACTTGATAAGTGGTCAAAATCATGTCTGAGCCATTCCAAATGTTTTCCGATATATTGGGCATCTTATGATCATATCTGACTCATCTTATGCGGTTCCCTTTTCATATAATCAACATAGATTAAATAAATAAATAAAAAAACATTATATTGTGAAGCTTAAATATAAAACGTATGTTTAGTTTTTTTTTGTTTAACTTATATTTAAGCGTCACACTGCTCCGCTTTGCTCATGTGCTCTGGTGTGTAGCCTATAGCCTTTACATATATGTGTGCGTGATGTGATGGAGGGGTGCGATTCTCAAATATTAATTGCATAATACCCAGCGATCTTCGAATATTATTTTTGCTTGAAATGCCCATCCCTACTGGTAACGTATTACACCTTTTTCCTTGGATGCTTCAGTTTTAGCGCTGCTAACCAAAAACGTCTACTCTCTGGTATTGAATGTAGCTGATACAGAACCGGACATAGGCATTCTCTCCTTTTTATCTTTTGCTCAAAGCACCCAGTTTCTAAAAAGTTTTTTTTATCTTATTTGAATTGTTAAAACAACCAACAACAGCACATGTAGAGCCTGAACTCATTCTCTCACTGCTAATACAGTAGGCCTACGAACCGGAAGTAGGCAACCGGAGTCGTCGTCATGGCGTTGCCCATTGTTTAGAGCAGAATAAGGTGGATATTTTTTAATAACATGCAATAACTAAATCAGTCAAAACAAGACCCGAACATGCATTAAATAAGTAAACTAATAAAAAATACATTATACAATAATTGTAGTTATCCAAGTGATGCAAAATAAAACAAAAAAAAAAAACAGGAAAAAGAAGATGAAAAATTGGGAAAAAAAGTAAAAAGGTATTTTTTTGTTTTTTAAGACTTTTTAAGACTTTTAATAGGTCAATAATTTTTAAAAAAAAACTTTATCTGTATTTAGTGATATTGATGCTTAAAACCATTTTTTTTAAAGTAAACATGAAGCAACCCATTTACTTCCATAATGTGTCATACTTCTGGGAAAAACATTATTATACAAGAAAAAAAATTAAGGCATTACTTTTGGAATGGATTGGATGGTGAGAACAGTCTCAATATGACAGACATGTAAAATGGGACTGATGACGCAGCTGAAAAACAATGTTTTTTCAGAGATTTTATAAAAGTCTATGAAGATATATATATATATATATATATAGATATATATATATATATATATATATATATATATATATATATATATATATATATATATATATATATATATATATATATATTTTTTTTTTTTTTTAATAACATGCAATAACTAAATCAGTAAAAACAAGAACCGGAACATGCATTAAATAAGTAAATAGAGTCCATTTTGATTTCATGTTGACTTTAACATCAGCGAGACCATTTGTAAATATCAGGACGCATTCGCTGACATTTCCCAGCAACACTTGCAAATGTACCTCCTCACATTAGCCCTCTGAAATTAGGGCACTTGAGGATGTTTTTCAAAGCCCATCCAGCTTTACGGTTATTATTCAAGTTCATAAGAAATTGAAGACTGTTTAAAATGCTCTTACCTACAGAAAAAAGTCCTTTCCACAAAGCTGACCCATTTTTCTCCATATGAAACACTCGGTCAGGCAACCTAATTCATATAAAACTAAGCTTTTTTATAGCGCATTATTTATATATGTGTGAGAGTGTAGGCCTGTTAAAGCCATATTTCTTTACTTATTTAAATAGAAAGTTTTGTGTGTGTGTGTGTGTGTGTGTGTGTGTGTGTGTGTGTGTGTGTGTGTGTGTGTGTGTGTGTGTGTGTGTGTGTGTGTGTGTGTGTGTGTGTGCGTGTGTGTGTGAATATTTTGTACATTATTCCTCTAGTTTTATATTACAAACCGCACGTAACCGTAGTCTTGTTTGCATTCCCACCGGAATAAAATAACACTCCCTATTACTTTTATCGTAATAGTTATTACCAGAGTGTGCACTGAATAATATACGGCCGGAAAGATACTTGTTTTACTCCTGGTTTTTATAATCAGCTTCTGAAGCTCTATATAGTGTGTTAGTCTAGTATATGAAAAACAGGAACAGTCAATAGGGCCGAGCTGGATTGCAGCAATAATTTTCTCTCTAATGCATCATTCTGAGTCTCAGTCACACTGTTTGCATCAAGGCCTTACGGTTTCTCAAACAGTGAAAGCTCTGGGCTCAGTAGTGATTTTGTCATTTTTTCCTAAAACACGTTCTTCTTGCACACAAATGGTTCTTCTTTTCTTCTTTTGGGGTGTATTCAGTGAGGAAAACAGAATAAGAGACCGTTTCAGCCGCTGATCAATAGATTCTGTGGTTGCTGATTGCGTAGAAGATTGTGGCTGTGTGGAGGCTTTCGGTTTGGTCACGCTCAAATCTGAACGCAAGGGGAGAGAGTAGCGTCGACTAGCTGACTACTAACAAACCTGGTCTGCAGAAAGAAGCTCACCTACAGATTTACAGCAACCTTATTTACCTCCATGGAAATGCCTTAAAGGAAAAATCCGTCCAAAAGTGAACCTATGGCTAAATAACACATGGGTACCGAGTTGACCGTTCTCTGGGATGCGTTTTCATGATAAATGAATGTACCCAGTTTTAATGTTATTTTTAGTTTAACCACAGATTATAACGCTAGTGTATGGGGCATCGAATAAGTACGAATAAAAATCGCTAGTTATTACCACTAACAAGGCTCAAAATAGCCCCACACTAACACTGTAGCATAAGGAGGGTCTCTACCTGCAACCCGAAGCATTGAGAACTCTGTAAGTGTACAGACAGTTTAATTAGAAGATACTTTATAAAGACAGTACACTTCGTGTATACAAGCAGGAGCCATCTTTGGAAAACAGTCTTGGCCAGTCGAACCACGAACGCCGTGCTACGTGAGCTGAACTATGACTATCGATGCTACGCTATCGACCAGCACGTAGCATGGCGTTCGTGGTTTATTACGTATATAGTGTGACGGAACATCCAAAACAGTGCCGTGTTCTGGGATAAATGCGCTCTTGTAAGTGCGTAACTACATATGATGGTATTTTGACCAGCTCGTGAAGAAAACTCGTGAGGATCTTATAAAATGTGTAAAGGAGTCAACACTTCAAATAAGTCCGACTTCTTCCCACTCCGTTTCGAGCAATGGATTTTTTATGTTGTTAAAAAATCAAATGCTTCTTATTGCCTTTGTTATGTCACTATATTGCTCAAAAAAAAAAAAAAAAAAAAAAAAAAGTGTCAGGAATCCCTCCGTCACACACACACACACACACACACACACACACACACACACACACACACACACACACACACACACACACACACACACACACACACACACACACACACACACACACACACACACACACACACACACACACACAGGAAGATCTGCTGTGAGGAGACGGGGTTCTGATGCCTCTAACTGAACTGCGATGGACAACATCTGACATACCAACTATGAAACAAACAAACCTGCACTATGAAAAAGCAACAAATGAGCAATGAAGCAATGCAATTGAATTAAAACAGGTCTTCTCAAATGAATCGACTTTTTCCTTAGAACCTCTTGAAGTTTATTATGGAGAAGGAAATGAACGCAGGATGCCAGTGAGTCGTTTTTGATTGATAGGAACCCGTAACATCCTGACAGATATGAAGGCCACGCTAATCTCCGCTCTGGTTTTACAATTTGCTTCCCAGTTCCAGAAACACCTCGAAGTCTAAATGACGCCAGGAGAGCAGCGCTAATGATGATAATTCATCATACATGCGGCCCGCGATGTGATAAAACCTCCTCATAACGTTTAATATCACTTTAACATATTCAGACTTATCTGAGGACGCAGTAACGCAGTGACAAGCGAACATTCCCCTCATTTCTCTCACAACAGCTGCCGAGGGACTATTAAACCATTTCACACAGTCAAAGAAGAGTTGAACTCAAGAGATAAAAACAACAAAGAAACGATCAATTCATGAACAATGAAGTTAACATGAAATCAAGACCAACTCAACAGTGCAAGTTAGACATTCTTCTCGATCAATTTCTTACCGATAAAAGGTTTTTTCTCATTGAATATCCGGTTTTATTCAGAAAAGCATATGATTATGCAATTAAAATGGGTTACAAGCTGGTTCATGCTGACATGTTTATGTTGTCATTAAAAATGTGAGCAAGGGGTTGTGAATGTGCATTTATAAAGCAAGCAGATTGTGCATGTGTGAGCGCATCTGTTTTTCGCATTGGCTTCTTTTTCCCTGCATGCGAGCCAATTCATTCATTGTTCTACACAATGATTAGCAATGTGTCTGTATACAGCTCATGGTTGTGCATTGATTGGACAGGCTGGAGATGGCTTCAGCCAATAGCACGTGTTCAGAAAGGTTTCTGTGTCCAATAAATTGGCAAAACAGAACGAGTGATGAGCTCTTCAGAGACTTCCCTCAATGACTACATCTTCATCTTTTCATATTGATTCTGACAAGCCACTTGATGCAATCAGCAGCACTCTAAATGCAAATAAAACCAGATTCTTACATTCTCAACATTCATGTCATGCGCGTGAGGTGCAACATGGTATTGAAGGAGGCTACTTGTTGGCAGTTTTTCCTCCACTACAACACACCCATAAAAAAATATTATTATTATTATTATTATTATTATTATTATTAATAATAACAGTGCATAAAATATGTATTGATATTTAAAAAAAAATGAAATAAAAATGGTAAAATGACATGACAAATACAGAATAATGAAAATAAAAACCAACAAATAAATGCAAACAAATAATTTAAATAAACACAACAGATCCATAAATAAAATAAAAATGAATACAATAAATATATAAAAAAGTTTTTAAATAAATAAAACAAGTATGATAATAATAATAAATAAATAAAACAAAATAAATGTTAACATTTAAAACAAAAAATCTAAATTAAAAACAGACAAATAAATGTAAGCAAATAAAATAATAAAATAAAAAATAGATAAATATAATCATAATTACAATAATAATATAAAAATGATCAAATAATACCTAAAATAAATAGAATATGAATAAATAAAGAATAATGAAAATAAACAAAAAATAAATGTAAACCAATAATTTAAATAAAAACAACAAATAAAATAAATAATAATAATACATAAAAGTATTACTATTTAAAACAAAAACTAAATTTAAAACTAAACAGACAAATAAATGTAAAAATAATTAAAAACAAAACAAAAACAACAGTTGAATAATACAACAATGTAACAGCAACAACATCAATACTAACACATCAAATAAATGAAGAGTTCAGATGCAAAAGCCTCTAAGTGCCATTTGAAATTTTCTTCTAGAATGATAATTTTTATCAAGCTTGTATATTTAAGTTCAGTAATTTCACTTAAATGGCAATGAATATTACCTATTAATTGTCATTTAAGTGAAATTACTGAACTTAAATATACAAGCTTGATAAAAATTATCATTCAAGAAGAAAATTTAAAATGGCACTTAGAGGCTTTTGCATCTGAACTCTTCAAATATTAATATTTAGAAACAAAAGAGGAAATCATATGTTGGCACAATTCATATGTCTAAACAACTAATTCTAAAAGGTTGTTTGTTCCTTTGATTTTCAAAATCTAATTTTCAAAATCCTTTGGTTTTTGCAAGTTCATGAAAGACAAATTCAGTGAAGTGTGTCCCAATTTGCAGCACACAATGGTACCGAGCGATTACCACCACAGTCCCAAAAAGTAAGAGCATGTGCTGTTTTCTTGAGAGACAGTGCACTATGGAGATCTCATTTAAAAGCCCTGAGGTGTTGGCCAGTATGAGGAGCAGACCCAGCATTAACTGTATGTCACTGTCTGTGAAGACGACGACACGTCTGAAATCTGCCAGAGCTCTGCGACTCAGTGACTAATGCTGCTATCTGATGAGTGGCTACATCCAATCTGCCCCCATTATTTATTCAAACTTACAAAGAAACTACTGAGCAAACTCCCAGAGCCACATACTGTCAGCACGTCAGCCCCGGCACATCTCGCTTTGATCCGAGCCTTTATCTCGGGTAAACACACCTGACAGCCGGCCCACGACGCAGAGAATTATTCTGTTTAACAATGCAAAACAATTAAGGAAAATTTTCATGATGACAGACTATCTTCTAAGCCCAACGCACGCACAGACATCAGAAACCAAGCAGCAGTCATCAGATTAACTCAAAGCTACATTATCTAACAAGGTGGGCACACACATCAAGAAAGGCATGCATAATATATGAATAGCGAGACAAGCCCAGCCTTGCTTGGAACAAAACATGCATAAAGAAATGCATATGAGATGACACATTCCACCTTTTATTATCCTATCAATATGAATGCATTGTTGTCCTGCTCCTGTGACATATTTCCCTGCATCTAAACAGCTTTGACATCATTACGGGGAGAAACTTAAGATTCACCGAGACACTTTCCATCTGTTCTTTCGCTTTAATTCCCATTGCTATGCAGCACGCATGACGTATGCAACGAATAAATATTAATTGACGCTGCCAGTAGAAGTTAACAAAGAGAATTGGTTTGTAACTCAATACATGTAGGTGTGCATTCATCTTGCACAGATCTCAGCGGAAGTTTAACCCGTTTTATCGTCCAGCAGGTGGAAATTTTCCTGCACTATTGCATACAAACCCCATTCGTTTCTGACTTAAAAGATATGATGGCCTGAAACTCCTTTTTTCTGCAGTAAAAACTTATTCGAGTACGCATTCATAATTCAGCACTAGTTGAGATTATCATAAGCTCTGGAGTCAGGCCTGATCTGTGGGTGGTAGTTTGTGTTCTGGGCTTATACGGACGCCTGAGACTGCATGACTTCTGAAAGCGTTCTTGATCAAACGCGTGGCATTAAGTTATATTCCTCTGGATCTACCGCTCACTTGCGTCATGCTATTTTTAAACCGCACGTCTGCACAGAGCATCACTGGAGTTACACTCTTAAGGTCCTTCAGAGGGTCTGTGCCGCACTTCAGATTCAGAAAACATGACAAAACCTTTTCTTTGGGCTGTGTTGGGGACACCTGGTCTAGCTGTCACAAAAGTCCAATCACACAAATGCCTGTGTTCTCTATCAGCAATACCTTTATGATGAAGGTGAATCTGTACTGAAAGGTCGAGCTGTGTTCTCAGGATGTCAGGTTTGGGCAAGTTGTCACATTTGCATAATAGAGCAAGTTATTTGATGTGTTACAATAAGTGCTGGGTAGAAACTGAATACATGTAATCTATAGTTTAAAATGATTACATAAACACTAACGTTGGTAACACTTTACAATAAGGTTCATAAGCATTTATTAATGTTTGTTAATGTTAATTTCAACATTTACTAATACTTTATTAAAATCTTGTTAACGCTTGTTAATGCACTGTGAAATAACATGAAAAAACAATGAAGGGCTGTATTTTTATTAACTAACATTTCACAAAAAACAGTAACAAATGTATTGCTCATGGTTATAGTTCATGTTAGTCAATATATTAACTAATGTTAACTAATGGACCTTATTGTAAAGTGTTACCGGAATGTTTAATGCACTTCATGTTTATAACAAAGAATGAATCTATTTTCTTTCCGTTCGTATTTTCATGTTAATACGCTACTAAACAATATGATTTAAATCTATGTGATAAACAAGTTCAAAAGTAATAATTTAATAAGCATTTCATTTAAAAAAATATATATATATTCTCCTGAATTCAGTGTCAATAAACAGCAGTATTTCCAATGTGACAGCTTGCCTCGTATAGTGTGACAACATGCCCCGGTAGAGGGGTCAACACTTTTTTTTTGTCAAGACTTTAAAGTTTGTCTCTATATAGAAAGTGAAAGTATTCACTGGATTAAAAAGTGTGACAATTAGCTTCAGCGTCCCAGATAAAGATGATTACATTCTTGATGTTTAATTATTACAACTTCTTCGGATCAATGTGTTGGTGTCTGGTATCTTTAAAGCACCAGAAAATAAATGTTCCCTTTCGTTGTCACTCCGAGTTTCGCTTAGAAAGCCTATCAACTCCGAGTATTACAAAACGAGTCAATGGCAAAGAAATTCCATGGGTCTGCCGAATTTGCATAGCGTATTTCCGCCCCACCTCGTGGGTATAAAAGGAGGACGCCGGCAACATGCAGATATGTTTTCGCTTCGGAGCCAAGTTAATTCTTCACTCCACAAGCCATCTCTGAACTGTCAGCTGCTTACAGACAAGCGAGATTCTCTGGTGTTGGTGTGACGGGCGATCTCCCGGCGAGTGCGCGCTTCCTGCTTCTCTGGGCAGTGGTTTGCCAGTGAGTGTGTTTCTCCCCGGGCGCTTCAACACATTAAGAGTTTCTTTTCTCTCACAAAAGAGCTTGCACGTGGCAAAGACGGCTCGCCCGTGCATTTCTGGTGGCGGTTGGCTCATTTCCGATTTTGATGGGCACATTCTCTGCTCTGCGTGCTTGGGCTTGATCACACTAGAGCAGCGTTTGTGGATGACTCACATTCTCCCCACGGGAACGTGACCATCGCTTCATTACGGTCGAGACTCAATGATCTCGTTTGAGAGAGAGTCCCCTCATCCACACCCCAATCTAACACTCTCCACGTGAGGTGCTACTTCGGCTGGTGGCCAGGGTGACCTGAGGGTGTTGGTGTGGAACAAGGTATCCGTCCGTGCCCCATGCCCCCCTCTTCGTTGACGCAACCCGTGAACGATCACGTGATGCCCGCGGGCCCATCTTCGGACCCCCCGCGGGTTTCCTTTGACGTTCCAGAATCGGATGTGTTGTCCATCGCAGCATCACAGGGCGGGCAAGAATCTTCAGGAAGTGAAGATTTGACAGTGCTGCCACTTTCGGGTGTGCATATGGCATTTGTCGAGTCAGATCCTGAGATGACGGCCATGCTTTCCCTTGCCGCTGCGAGCATCGGACTAGGGTGGAACCCTCCACCCTGTCCTGAGCGCTCGCTGCTATACGATTGGTTTTCGGATGGCCCCTGACTCTCGTCGCCGTTTAACCCCAATACCTTTCTTCCCGGATGTGCATCAGGAGATCTCGAAATCCTCGAAGACCCCCATGTCTTCCAGTGATCCCTCGTTGATCTCCTTCGCCCTTCCTTCCCATGGCCGCTGCTCATGGGTACACTGGGGTCCCCCGGTTGAGCGCTCTGTTGTGATACTAAAATAACTGTGTCCTCAGAGTGCTTCTTCTCGGCACGATCCTAAGCACCCGTCCGAAGCCTGTAGTTTTTCGTCTACACTTGTGGCTAAATCCTATAGCGCCCAGGACAGGCAGCCGCCTCACTGCATGCCATGGCCATTCTGCTGGTCTTCCTGGCCCAGGTGTTCATGGACATGCAGGAGGGCAGGACTAACCCAGGGCTCTTCATTGAGCTGCGCGCCGCAACTGACCTTGCTCCCCGAGCGACGAAAGTGGCCGCACGCTCCCTGGGTCAGGTGATGTACACCATTCAAGCCTGTGGCTTAACCTGTCCGATGTGCAGGATGTCTGGCGGTCCCATCTGCCCGACACCCTCATATCCCAAGTCAGCCCTTCGGCAGTGCGGTTCAGGGCTGTTCAACAGTTCTCAACCGCCCATGAGCAGACTGAGGCATATTCTGCCCCGACGGCCCCGCCGTCCGCTCAGATCCCTCAGTCTGCCCACCGCTGAAGGCACCCTACCGCGGCTTCCACACCGCCCGTTCCCCCGGGCTGGCTCTGGAGGCCGCTAAACTTCGGGCCAAGCGGCGCTTTTGAGACGGGTTGCTCAGTGATGATGGTCACTTCTCAGGAGATGGTAGCAGGACCACTCCTTCCCCCGGTGGAGGGCCGGGGGAGAATCCTTTGTTTTCCACTCCCCGCTGCTCACCCCCGGGTGGGCAGCACCCTAATGTGGTTAAAGCAAGAAGTGACATGTTCATCCCTGAGCACACAGAGTTCTCGGACGACACGGTGCGCCGCCTCCGAGGTGTGCACCCCTCGTCCTCCTCTGTCCCAGAGCCGGTTGACAGTGCGCGCCATCCCCGGACCGTGCCGCTTTCATACACCTCTGTCGCCAGCCCTCTGGCAGAGCAGACCCCCGTGGAACGTTCATCCTTCCCTGGTCTCCTCTGTCAGGGCACGGTTAATGACTGTGCCCCCACACCGGGCCGCTATGCTGTTCACGTCTGGGCCAGTTATCCCGCCTTGCTCCACCACCGGTGGGAAGTCTGTGGTTCGTATGACCCCGCTGGTACAGTTCTTGGAAGCCTGGCTAGAGCTTCCCAACCTGTCCCGCTGGGTCGCGCGGACGTTCAGGCTCGGCTACGCGATTCAGTTTGCGTGGTCTCCTCCCCGCTTCAGGGGAGTCCGCTCCACTATGGTCACTGGCAATGCCCCTATCATGAGAGCGGAGGTTGCTACCCTCCTGGCGAAGGGTGAAATCGAGACTGTCCATCCAGCCGAAATGAGGTCCGGCTTCTACAGCCCGTACTTCATTGTCCCGAAGAAAACCGGTGGGTTACGGCCAATCCTGGACCTGTGCGTTCTGAACCGCTCCCTTCACAGGCTGCCGTTCAAGATGCTCACGGCCAAGCGCATTTTCGAATGTGTGCGGCCCCAGGATTGGTTAGCAGCAATCGACCTGAAGGACGCCTACTTTCATGTCTCCATTCTCCCTCGACACAGACCGTTCCTACGGTTTGCTTTCGAGGGGCAGGCATATCAGTACGCGGTTCTCCCATTTGGGCTAGCCCTGTCTCCTCGCGTCTTCACAAAGGTCGTCAAGGCAGCCCTTGTTCCCCTACGGGAACACGGGTTTCGCATCCTGAACTATCTCGACGACTGGCTGATCCTAGCTCACTCTCGAGACCAGGTTTGCGAACACAGGGACCTAGTGCTCCGGCACCTAGCTCGTCTGGGCCTTCGGGTCAACTGGGAAAAGAGCAAACTTTGCCCCGTGCAGAGGATCTCTTTTTCTCGGTATGGAAATCGACTCGGTCGCCATGTAAAAGGCGCAGTTTAGGAGCGAGCGCGCGCAGTCATTGCTGACTTGCCTGAGACAGTTCGAGGGCAAGAGTGCGGTTCCACTGAAACCTTTTCAGAGGCTCCTGGGGCATTGCTTCGCCGCTCGGATTGCTTCATATGAGACCGCTTCAGCTTTGGCTTCGCGACCGAGTCCCGAGGTGGGCATGGCAACACGGCACCCTCCGAGTACCAGTTACTCCGACCTGCCGTCAGACCTTCACCCCGTGGTCGAACCTCAGTTTTCTACGGGCCGGAGTGCCCCTGGAACGAGCTTCTCGGCATGTTGTCGTAACGACAGATGCCTCCACCACGGGCTGGGGCGCCATGTGCAATGGATGCGCTGCCGCGGGCTCCTGGACAGGACCCCAGCACCTTCTGCACGTCAATTGCCTCGAGTTGCTGGCTGTATGTCTTGCTCTGCGCCGCTTCCGGGCCGTGCTCAAGAATCAACACGTACTAGTCCATTCAGACAATACCGCCACTGTAGCGTACATCAATCGTCAAGGTGGTCTACGCTCTCGCCGTATGTCGCAACTCGCCCGCCACCTCCTCATATGGAGTCAGTAGCATCTGAGGTCGCTTCATGCCATTTATATCCCCGGAGCCCTGAACTGTGCAGCCGACGAGCTCTCACGACTTCAGTCCCACCCGGGAGATTGGTGGGGTTGGAGCGAAGGCTGTCTCCCTCCACCCAGAAAGTCTATGTTTTGCTGCTATTGCCGCACACCATGACCCGGTCGAAGGTAAGTCTGTTGGGAAGCACGACCTGATTGTCAGGTTCCTGAGATGAGCGAGGAGACTGAATCCTCCTCGCCCTCCTCTCGTTCCCTCTTGGGACTTCTCAGTGGTTCTAGTTGCCCTCCAGAGTGCTCCCTTTGAGCCTTTGCAATCAGTGGAGCTTAAGTTCCTGTCAATGAATCGCTCCTGGTTGCATTGGCCTCCATCAAGAGGGTAGGGGACCTGCAAGCATTCTCCGTTGACGAAGCGTGCCTGGAATTCGGGCCGGCTTACTCTCACGTGATCCTGAGACCCCGGCTCGGATATGTGCCGAAGGTTCCAGGACCAGGTGGTGAACCTGCAAGCGCTGCCCCTGGAGGAGGCAGACCCAGCCTTGGCACTGCTCTGTCCAGTACGCGCTCTCCGCACCTATGTAGACAGGATGCAGTGTTTCAGAACCTCAGACCAGCTCTTTGTCTGTTATGGTGGGAAGCTGAAGGGAAAGGCTCTCTCCAAGCAAAGGTTGTCTCACTGGATAGTGGACGCCATTGCTTTGGCATACCAGCAGCAAGGTCGACCGTGCCCCCTTGGTGTGACTGCCCACTTCACCCGGTGTGTGGCGTCCTCTTGGGCTCTAGCGCATGGCGCCTCGCTAACAGACATCTGGAGAGCTGCAGGCATGGCGACACCGAACACATTCACCAGATCTTACAATCTCCGAGTGGAGCCAGTGTCCTCTCATGTACTCGCTTCAACCAGCTAGTACTGGACCCGCTCAGGTGTCTTTGCTTGCTCGCCATTCCACTCTACGGACTGGATACGTGCGATATTCTCCTCAGGTGAGCTTCTCCGAAAGCCCTGAGCTCCTCCAGCACTCCTGACGTCGGCGACAGTGTCTATTGCCTGCGCGTCGGCTAGGTGCCTCCCGTGTGCATGGTCCCTCCTCCGAGCGACCCCCACTTGTGTATTTCCACTGTAAGCCTCTCTGAGCATGTGTCTTTCCCTTGGCAAGCCACCTTGCCCCCTCTGGGGTTGAAATATTCCACCTGCGGCTGGACACCCCAGTGTTCTCCATATGCATCCCTCCGGGTTTTATGTGTATTCTCTAAGCCCCCCCCCCCCCCCTCTGGGTTGGCAATAATTGCATATTTGCTCTAAGCTATGGGATATGCTCCCCAGTGTACCTTGGTATTCCTGTGCTAAATAGGAGTCCTTCGTCCATGCCAGTCTCACGACAGGGATCTCAGATTTACGCAGGGCACTGGAAGACAGCCGAGAAGGTGGCGTGATTAGACTGGTAACCCCATTCGTCGTCATCCGACGGAACTCGGAGTGACAACGAAAGGCCTGCCTGCCACTTTCCGCTGTACCGCGGGGATCGCCTGAGCTCAATCTTGGCTCTTCAGCGAAGAAACATATCTGCATGTCCTCCTTTTATACCCATGAGGTGGGGCGGAGATACGCTATGCAAATTCCACCGACCCATGGCATTTCTTTGCCATTGGCTCGTTTTGTAATACTCAAAGTTGATAGTCTTTCTAAGCAAAACCCCATTCGTCGTCATCCGACGGAACGTCTCCGTTCCCTACTCAGGGAACGAGGGTTACATACGTAACCAAGACGTTTTTCCCCCAAACACCTAGGGAATGAAAAGTTCTTTGTGGAACATCAAAGATTCTCCAGTGACATCAGACTGGTTCTAAAGAGAACACTTATTTTAAAATGTATTGTTTCTAAAGCTGCAGTGCACGTGGAATATAAACCCCAAGCCAATCTCCCACTTCTTCACGTTCATGTTCTGGTTCTCCAGGGATGTCTGTTTCCTCTCATGGAGTTTTATCTGCATACTATGAGCCACGACTCCTCAAATCAAGCCGTTTGATTCTTGCAGGGCTTTGTAAGATGATGAATGCTCCGTTTCTTAATAGACGGACATCCTCAGAGAATAAATCACATTAAACATATATTTGCTTGACATGCATGTTGTAATTGCTTGTTTTAACTACTAATGAGCTGCTGCCATGAAAGCCAGTGATATATGACTCTTCTGAGCGAGTGACATCAGCAGGCATTATCCTGGAAATAAAAATGATTATTTCACAACTGATGTAAATAATAAAAATAAATAAATTAAATAAAAAATATTTACTTAAAAAATAAAAAAATATAAAAAATGAAATAATATTTACTTATTTTATTTTTATATATTTTATACATATTTTTTATATAAATATTTTGCCTATTTGCAAAGAAATATTTTTTATGTTTATGTAAAAACAGTATACTATAAATATATTTAAATAAATAAATAAATAAATAATAAATTATTTACCTAAAAACAATACAAAACAAACAGTTAATTATTATTTAATTATGTGAAACAAACCAACAAACAAATGCACAAAAAAGGCTTTTGGCGAGACAAGATTAAATAATGAATCAAGATGTTGTTGGATGAATCTCAGTCAAGTCAATGAGGGGGACAAGTCAAGTGCATTGTGGGATACTCTGCACGCAGTGTGGACTGGCTGTATGCTTTGCATTTTGGCAAATGTAGTTGGTTATCAAGGTTCCCTTTCGAGGGAACTCGAACTGCGTCGAATGACACTTTGGGGGGAACGCCCTTAGCGTAACGCATCTGAAGTTTGAATGAAACTATTCCAATCCTGATTGGTGTTGCGTCATGACGTAACATGTGACGGCATACACGGAAGCTACAAAGGCACGCCAGGCACACAACAGAGTTAGCTTTTTGCTCTTCAGCAAGCGCTCTGTGTCAAACTGTCTGTCCTATTTGGTGTTGTTTGTCCCATAAGAATTGTCCTAAATAAAGGTCTGCAAGAAAAAAGAAATTGCAATATAGAATCTATAGTGGCTCGGATCTCGGGTTTGCCGAGGCAGCGCGTTAATTACGGGTCTACTCTGCAATAAAGATTCTGTGACTTGATCTCGCGTTGTCGAGGCAGCGCGTAGATTAAAGTTCGTACATTGCAATACAGAATCTATTGGCTCGGATCTTGCGTTTGCCGAGGCAGCGCGTAGATTACGGGTCTACTTTGCAATAAAGATTCTGTGTGTGTGTGAGGCATGAACAGTCAGCTCCTGAGGGTGGCTGTGTTCATTGAGAAATTTCTCGACGCGCACAGCCGTGCGTTTTCGGGTGTTTCAGCCTCGTGCCCGTTGATTTTCTTGTCGAGAGATGAAAACCAAATATATTGTGAACGACTCGAATCTGGCGTTTGCCGAGGCAGCGCGCAGAGTACGGGTCTGCAATGAAAGGGACACACGCTATCTGTGAAATAATACTGTTTGGGGGCAGGGCATTCACAGTCAGCTCCTGAGGGTGCTCGCAGCTGTTCATTGAGAAATCTCTCGACGCGTATATCCGTGCGCTGTCGGATGTTTCAGCCTCGCACCTGTTGAGTTTCTTCTTGAGGGATGAAAGCCAAATATATTGTAACGACTCGAATCTCTCGTTTGCCGAGGCAGCGTGTAGATTACGAGTATAACACAAAACATTATTGTCTGGTAATTATGGCTGCATTTAATTTTAAGAAATTAAAATGATGAAATTTTATCTGACTTTAAGGAAGTTAGATATTTTAGTTCAGCCTACCATTCAGACCATGTTTCACTTATACTGTGTTTATGGCTGCATTTAATTCTGAGGAATTGAAATGATGAGCAGCGAACGCACGCTGCTCTGTCTGCCCCACAGGCCTGCGGCCATGCAGTTTTCCTTCTGCACATCAAAAATAGTTTTTCGATTTTTCTCTGCCGGTCCTCCGCTTCAGGGTATCGAAAACGAGACAAAAATAACAGGGCTATCCCCCCGTGGAGGGAGGAGCAAGAATCGCTCCTCCACGGAGCCCTCAGGAAATCGATGTTTGTATCCAGTGTCAAGTGCGCTTTGGGACACATCGGTTTTCAGCGAATGCGCACTGCAGTGTACGCCCCAAGGGTTTGCAGCCAGCAATTGCTCGTGTTCGCCCATCGGAAACGATTTTCGATTATTCCCTGCCGGTCCTCCGCTTCAGGATGTCGAGAACGAAACAGAAAGAGCCCTCAGGAAGTCGATGTCTGTATCCCACCGTTAAGTACGCTTCGGGACACATCGGTTTCCAGCGAACGCACGCTGCTCTGTCTGCCCCACAGGCTTGCGGCCAGGCAGCAATCGCCTATCGAGAATCGTTTTCGGTCGAACCCTGCCGGAGATCCGCTTCAGGGGGCCGAGAACGAATCCCGATTGATACCCGAAGCCAGGCTTCGAGAGCTTGGTTCCTTTGGTAAAATATTTCGATGCATGGAAAAATCTCACGAATATTTCTCCCTGGGCCCTGTGCACCATTCAAAAGGGGTACAGGCTGCAGTTCGGTTTCCGCCCACCAAGGTTCAACGGGGTGGTCTGGACTGTAGTCGACCCAGTGCAGGGTCGGGTATTGGAACAAGAAGTAAACTTCCTGCTGGTAAAGGAGGCTATAGAGAGTATTCCTCCACCAGACAGGGAGTCCAGGTTTTACAGCCGCTATTTTATAGTTCCCAACAAGGATGGGGGTTGCGTCCAATAATAGATCTCAGGCACTTGAATCGTTCTCTGAGGAGATTCAGGTTCAAGATGCTCACTATCCCCATCATCGTGAGTCAACGTGAGTCATACTTCCACATATCCATCCTTCCATCTCACAGGAAGTTCCTGAGGTTCGCTTTCGGGGGCAAAGCGTACCAATATCGGGTTCTTCCGTTCGGCCTAGCTCTCTCCCCTCGCACATTTACCAAATGTATGGATGCAGCTCTAGCACCGCTGAGGCTCCAGGGCATCAGTGTGTTCAATAATATCGACGACTGGCTTATTCTGGCCCAGTCACAAGAGCTTGCGGTTCGGCATCGAGATGTCGTCCTCGCCCACATTCAAAGCCTGGGGTTGAGACTCAACACGAAAAAAAGCGTGTTGACACCAGCCCAGAGAACCACGTTCCTGGGAGTGGTGTGGTAATCGGTCAAGATGCAGGCACGATTGTCTCCTGCACGAATCGAGTCCATTCTGGCCACAGTGTCCAGGGTAAAGCTAGGCCAAGCCATCACTGTGAAACATTTTCAGAGATTGTTAGGACTCATGGCGGCAGCGTCCAACATTTTTCCATTCGGCCTGCTGCACATGAGGGCCCTCGAGTGGTGGTTGAAAACCAAGGGGTTCTCACCGGGGGGGAACCCGTTCCGCATGATCAGGGTTACGTGCAGATGCCTTCGTTCCCTATCTATGTGGAAAAAAGCTTGGTTTCTGTCCCAAGGTCCAGTATTGGGAGCGTCATGTCGCCGGAAAACCATTTCGACAGACGCCTCCCTCACGGGCTCGGGCGCGGTCATGGACGGCCGCTTTATGACAGGCCTATGGCAGGACCATCATTCCTCCTGGCACATAAACTGCCTGGAGATGTTGGCGGTGTTCTGAGCTCTGAGGAGCTTCCTGCCGGACCTCAAGGGTCATCATTTCCTTGTGAGGTCAGACAATATGTCGGTAGTGGCCTATATAAACCATCAGGGGGGTCTGAGGTCTCGCCCTCTATGCAGACTGGCGCATCAGATCCTCCTGTGGTCCCAGGGGAAACTGTTATCTCTAAGAGGAACATACATCCCAGGGAGTCAAAATCAAGGAGCAGACATCCTTTCGAGACAGGGGCTGAGGCCCGGGGAATGGAGACTCCACCCTCAGGTGGTGGAGTCAATATCTCAGAGGTTCAGCCCAGTGGAAGTGGACCCCGTTGTGGCCGGCACGAGTATGGTTCTCAGACATTATATCGCTCCTAGACGGCCTTCCGTTGGAGATTCCCCTCAGGAGGGACCTGCTGACACAGGCAGAATTTGCAAACGCAATTTGCCTTCACCTTTTGCCGTGAGGGCTCATTCGACCAGAGGCATGGCGTCCTCTAGAGCCCTTCTCGCGGGGGCCCCGATCCAGGAAGTCTGCGATGCAGCTGGATGGGCCACCCCTCTTACCTTTATTAGGTTCTATAGCCTGGACATTCCGTCAACACCTGGCACTCTCGTGCTCTCGTCCAAGGTGTGCCTGTGAGCAGCTTCACATTAGGACATGCAGGGCGCGTTGTGGCATAGTGGGTACTCGTTCCCCCAAAGTGTCATTCGACGCAGTTCGAGTTCCCTCGAAAGGGAACGTCCACGGGTTCCGACTGTAACCCTTGTTCCCTGAGAAAGGGAACGAGAACTGCGTCCCTTCGCCATGCCTTCCCTTGCCTGGGAGGGACTTGCTTCATCGCAGAAGCTAACTCTGTTGTGTGCCGGCGTCCCTTTGTAGCTTCCGTGTATGCAGTCACATGTTACGTCATGACACAACACCAATCAGGATTGGATTAGTTTCATTCGTACTTCAGATGCGTTACGCTAAGGGCGTTCCCCCCAAAGTGTCATTCGACGCAGTTCTCGTTCCCTTTCTCAGGGAACAAGGGTTACAGTCGTAACCCAAGGACGTTTTTTATGTATACAGGAAATCTGCATACTAGATACACACTATATACTGCAGGACTTATACACTAATATACAGTATGCTAGTATGCCATTCTGAACACAACATTTCCAAAGTGTGTGTATTTACAGAGACAGAGTGAAAGCCACACAACTCTTGATATCATGGAGCCTTTCAACCACAGGCTGTTAAACAATTTACAAAGTGCCTATTTGCGGGACGGTTCTGTCTGTGTGATACCAGGGAGGGTCGAGCTGTGTCACTAAAACCTTTCCATTCCATTACCAACAACTAATCAGCTTTCCCTCTCACACATCCAGACGCCTGACATGAAACTACTCGAGAGCTGTGACGCCTCAAGGGTGAGAAATATCTGATTAGCTTCTTTCTTCATGGGTGAAAAGGGCGCACGCTTCGCCTTTGACCTAGTTTGCTAGCAGGTCACTGTGCGTTCCTATAACCTGCCACAGGGGAAGCACTGAAGAGTGAAATGAAATACGCGTGTAGAATGTGACACAGCAGCCGCTACTCCTGCAGCATCCCACCATCTATTTCCTTGCGTTTTATCCGTTCTCCTTCAAGGGCACATCTGTGACAGTCTATTAGTGAGTTTGAGGCTGCTGATATAAAACATGGAAAACATTTAAAGGAACAGTTCACTCCAAAATGTAAACTCAGACATTATTTACTCGTTCCCAATCCACATGCTGTTATCTTTTTCTGTAAGACACCACAGGAGGAGTTTTTAAAGGAAACTTAGACAAACAAAAATACACCCATTACAGTGTTGAGTGATTTCTTACTCTTATCTGTATGACCATAAATGTATTTTAAGTTGTTCCTGCTGTTATAATGGGTGGGCAGATGACATCATCCAGATGTGTCACACACCGGAGCTAGGCAGAAAAAGACTGCAGGAGTGCAAAAGTTTTATTTTTCATAATTCTATTTATTTTGTACTTTTATAACACAATATAAAATGCTCAATGCTCTTTAGTTTTGTAGCACATTATGACCAAATAATTTTTTTTATCAGCCCTACAAAAAATATGACTAATGCAAGAGTGCATTCTGTTTACTTCTTAGTGCTTAATACACTAAAGGAGACTGTAGCAACGACCTCAGGGGGACTAAATGTTGCTAGCTGGAACATATGTAATTCATCCTGCTGTCTGTGCAAAATAAATGAAAAGAAACCTACCATTGGAGATTTGTTGCTTTTTCCTATATATATATATATATATATATATATATATATATATATATATATATATAAATATATAGATATATATATATATATATAATAAAAGTGTATTGCTCACGAAGGCTGCATTTATTTGATCAAAAATACTCCATCATTACTCCAGTCTTCAGTGTCACATGATCCTTCAGAAATCATTCTAATATGATGATTTGCTGCTCAAGAAACATTTCAGATTATTATCAATGTTGAAAACAGTTTTGCTGCTTCATATTTTTGTGGAAACCGCGATACAATTTTCCCAGATTCTTTGATGAATAGAAAGTTCAAAAGAACAGCATTTCGTTGAGATAGAAATCTTTTGCAATATTATAAATGTCTTTATTGTCCCTTTTGATAAATCTTATGAGTACTTGCTGAATAAAACTATTAATATCTTTTTCTGCTGTAAGAGAGATTCTTATAAAACATCAATAACAGGAGGGCAAGTAAGAAGAAAAAAACAGAAATTTACATTTATGAGTGAACTATCCACATTAAGTGTTTTGGTTTCAATACTAAAGTGCACAGAAAAGAAATGACATTTCTTCCCAAACATTCTGCACAGCGACAGCTAAAGAAATATTTGATCAAGTGCAGTGTATTCTGTAGACAAAATATCGCTCAGGATGATGAATTCCCAGGGTTGTATCACCGATCAGCCGTGGCAGGTGTGTGAAATGAATGTGCTTTGGTTTGGGTGCTAAAGCCTTGAGAGATACTGGGCCTTGAGTCCCTGACAGCTGCGGCGTCATTTCCTGCCAATTCTGTGCTTAAATGCTGCAGTCCGTATTAATAAATGTAAATGCATGAGAGGCAGCCAAGAGTTCAACAAGAAAAAACACAACTGCCACTAGTTTGTAACTTTGACTCCATGAGAATCCCATTCAGCGCTTGACTTTCTATTCACACATTTTCATAACTGACAGTAAAGAAGACGTATGAGGGTGATTTGTTCTCGGCTTTGCCCCGTGTCGACGTCCAGGCTCTTTGAGACACCGTTCTGCCATGAATCATAATGGACAATGAGCTTTGCGGGGAAATACAGAGAATATTCACAGCAAATTGATCTTATGCCGAGGGTTTATGTTTCGTTCCATACAAACAACTAGTGCAATTGATAAACGATAATTCCTAATGGGGCAAAGACTTCACTGTGGGAGATACAAACCATATTTCCACATATAGTTATTATTGATGGACAAAAACTGGAACCCAACTAGCAAACAAAACAGCTATCAAACCTGTTTAACAACATAGAAGTGTGTCGTTTCAACAGATCGATGTTTTAAAAGTGTCACAATGCTGCACTCTTCAGAATTCTGAACTATATCAACATTTAACTTCTTCCCTCGTGCTTCCATTTATCAACACAACCTACTACCCAACATCTAGAGGAGCTGAAACTCAGCCAAACTCGATCCCACACTTGGCATCTCCTTTCTTCCAGCTCTTTAATTGATTCTATTGCCATAAATGACAACATACTTCACAATTATGACTAAGAGTCCACGACACTCTGGTGGCAACTTAGTTTTATCATAAAGCGCACCACACCGGCAAGCAAAAGCAGCCACACAGTCATGATTAAATTGAACACTTCAATGCCTCCAAACCAGCTTTCTGCAATGATAAACAACCTGGAAATAAAGATAACATAGCAGGGGATGTCAGTCTTTCTGACCTGAGATCAGATAGCAAAACCCTCCTGATATGCTTAGTGCAGACACTGGGTGTTTAGACGTGATTGGCAGGAGGATTCTGAGCCAACAAACCAGGCCTGGATCTCACCGGTGTGACTCTGTCCTGAGTATAATTGCTTTGCCAGAATGAACAGCTCAGGCTTAATGTGGAAAAACTGCTGCTGTGCTATTCTGTTAATTCACTGACCGCTCCATTTGTCATCTGTACTAGTAACAGTCACATTTCTGTGCCTATTACTATTACAAATAGGTAAACAACGCTACGCCAGAGTGTCAAAAAAGATATTCTATTACCCCATACAAGAGTTTATACACTGTTAAATAAAGGATCTAAACAGGTTTTACAGCCTGATGCAACACAAGAAATCTCAAAAAAGAGCTTTTAATTCTTTTCGTTCTCTTGGAAAACATTTGCTAAATGAACCAAGTAACCATAACGTGGATCTGAAGAACCTATGAAACCTCAAGACCATTTTAACCTCCAAAGAACCAAAGAGCATCTCAAAAACAGCCCAAAAATATTTACATTGTTTAACCCTTACACTGTGTTGAAAACCCTGTAACACCTTTGTATTTAAAAATTGCTTAGGCTATAAATTGCTTGTTATGCTATATTATGGCCAAATAATGGATTCAATCTTTTTGTCAACATGTTTTCTTTCATTTAGGACAGGTTTTGTATTTCTTTTTTCTGTTTGATTGTAGCACCACAAGTGTGACTTTGTGCCATTTTGTACAAGTTAAAAGTATTTCAAAACAAACTTCCTGGTTGAACAATAAAGTTATCCACAAACAATGCTCAGATCAATGAGGCCTATAGTTAAATCAATTCCAAAAATAAATACAAAACCTGTCCTAACTAACTAATATAGCATAATAAGAGATTTATTTTTTGTAGCGCAGTTATTCGTTTTTGGACGGGAACAGCACAAGTGTAGTAACAAGGTGTGTGTGTGGGTGGGGGGTGTGGGTGGTTGGTGTATTATCCCCCCAAAATTGGGAAATACTCTATGTGAGTGAAGTCAATGAGTTTTAGTCAAATGCGATAACTTTAACCGACATTTTCAGGAAAAAGAAAATCCTCTCCGGGTAAAAAAGACCTGAACACAACAAGAGGGTTAAATACATGACAACATTGTTTACCTGCTGTTTACAGAATAAGAACAATTTTAAATAAGAAACCGCACAACATATTGTGACTCTGGCAATGAATGGAATGTAAATAATGCAATGAGAACTGTATTGAATTTGAAGACTCAATAAATAAAAAATATATATTTAAGTAAAAGATAATATAAATAAAATACATATACTTTATATAATAAGCAAATTTTACAAAAAATATTTATTTATTTATTAAGTAAATAAATATAATTTATGTAAAAGATAATATAAATAAAAATGTATAAAGTATAATAAATAAATAAATTATTATTGTGCTTCTTTAAAAAAACACATATGTTCTGGTGCTTTAAAGAACCCAGATGGGCTTCTCTTTTAGTTCTTTAAGAAAAAGGAGCCCAGAAACCAAAACACTGATCTGAAGAACTAATTTTAACTCCAAATAATCAAACAACTAAAGAGCCCCAAACAGCCCACAATGCTTTTCTGCAAAGAACCATTAAAGAGCCTTTATACTTAAGTGTATACTCCAATATGAAACAGCACAACCGAGCCCCTGAGTCTATTCTCAAAATCGAGATATAATAATATCTGGCTAAATTTACCTTGGAGGTTAAAAGAAGAATGGAAGTGATTTCAGAAATGAAGCTTCTGTTGATGGCTCTTTAGGGCACAAGGACTTAAAAATGAAGAGTGAAAGTGGGTCATTGGATGTAAACAGCCCTGTGTGGACTCCAAAAGCACATGTTAGTTTTGCTCAGTGGTTCATGTTCAGCACACTTCCACCAGAGAAACCAGATGGGGTCCAGCATGGCTTTGATTTTGTCCTGATTCTGAGTCTCATATGGACATGAGCAGGATATTTCAGGCTTGTGCTTTATGGAGCACACAGTGCTTTCCATACAGAATAGATCACACAAAATATGACCTTGTCACTCAAAGTTTCCACCAACATTTTAGGTTTGCTGTTACTTTAATAAGGCTACGTTCAACCTGTCAGACCAAATCCGATTATTTACGTATTCGATTGGAATCTGATCTAAAATGATTGACTGTCCACATTGTGTATCGCAACTGTTCAGATCCAATTTGTGCGCTCTTTCGTTTTCCAGAATATCCGCATTGGCTTCTATGATACAGATGACTTAATGGGCCCTATTTTAACGATCTGAAACGCAAGTATCAAACACAAAACGCAAGTAACTTTGTGAGCGGATCTCGGGCGGTGTTCCTATCATACCGGCGGGATAAATGACTCTTGCGCCCGACGCAAATCTAGAATGGGTTGGTCTGAAGTTGCTACATTACTCATAGGTGTGGTTTGGGCGTAACGTGAAATAAAGCAATCAGAGCGTCATCTCACAATCCCTTTAAAAGCAGGCGTGCTTGTTCCATGTATGCCTATTTTGTCACATCTTGGAGGGGGGGGGGGGTGAGAGAGAGGGGGGGGGTGGATGAGAGAGAGACGGAGACAGACTTTTGATTTGAGGGCGGCGACTTCTCCAACGGGGGGGGGGGGTGGCGGATGAGAGAGAGACGGACTTTTGATTTGAGCGCGTCGACTTCTCCAACGGGGGGGGGGGGGGGGTGGCGGATGAGAGAGAGACGGACTTTTGATTTGAGCGCGTCGACTTCTCCAACGGGGGGGGGGGGGGGGGGGGGGACTTTTGACTTCAGCTCTGCGTCTTCTAAGGCCCCCCACGGCTCGGGCCCTGGGTACCCTTTTTCCCCCCGCTACCACGCCCCTGTTCATGGACACCACAATGATTTCCCTCATGTGGTAATATTTTTCCTTGTAATAATGTATGGTTTGCAAAAATGGAAACTGCTGCGTCTGTGTAAATGAGTAAAGCAAAGTGTATGCGCGTTGTGCACACGCTACATAATGGCCAAGCATGCGCCCTTAAAATAGCATCTGAATAACGCGACACTGACTTTAGACTAGGTTTTCCTGGTCTGGGGCGGAATTGTTCTCTGAAACTGCAAAATAGCACCAGTAACTTTCTGCTCTTAAGTTTATACCGTACACTGTCAAGTGCTTCATCAGATTTGTCGTGTTGCTGGTCTTGGCAGCAATTATCTTGCTGCAAATATTGCATCATGCACTGTTGGCATCAAGCCGGGTGAAATGTAGCCACTCTTTAGATCTTTTTTTGATCTAAAATAGATTTTTTTGCTTTTTACACATGCTTAAATCTGATCGGATTTCAAACAGATATGCAAAAAAATCGGATTTGGACTGACAGTCTGAACGAGGCTTTAGTGATCAGATAGACAATTTTCACCTGGTGAATGATAAAACAGATGAAATCCCACAGACGCACATTGAACGAGAAAGACAAAAAATTCCAGAAGATCTCAGAAACTTGAGAGCGAACCCGCCCTAGCAACCACATTGCAACATGCTAAAAAAAAACAGCATCAGTTTCTTCAAAAAAGTGAATAAAGCTATATCACTAGTCAAATATAAAATTGTACAGTATCATAAAGACACAAAGTATAAATATATAAATAAAAGTCCTAAAAACATAAAAATACAGTTCAATATTCAGTTATCCTCATGTTAAAGCTACAATATGTATTTTTTTTCACCGCTAGATTAAGATCCACAAATAAATGTAAAGAGTTTATTTTTTTTTATAAAACTCAAATAAATAAAATGAGATTTGCAAATAAAAAAATATATATATATTTACAAATGTGTTTCATATCACAAACACAACTCTGCCTGGTATTTATTTTTGAACTGCTTTCTGTGCATTTGTAAATCCCCTCACGCATTTGTGGATTTTGAAACACATCTAGCGTCGACGTGCAGACAAATCCACAAATAAGTGGACTCCACCCACGACGAGAATACTTTTTGTGTGCAAAAAAACAACAAAAATATTTATTTCAACTATTAATTTCCTTCTCTGTGGGCCTCGAGTCAGTTCACTTATATAGCGTAAGCTTCTGTTGTTATACGTCACACACATGACCAGCGTCGGCCAATAGTGAGCCTACGTGTGACGTAGCTCTACGCTATTACACTACGTTAACTGACTCGAGGCCCACAGAGAAGGAAATCAATAGTTGAAATAAAGTCGTTATTTTTGTTTGTTTTTGCGCACAAAAAGTATTCTCGTCACTTGATAAACTTAAGATTGAGCCACTGTAGTCACTTGGACTATTTTAATGATGTATTTAATAACTTTTCGGGGCTGGCAAGTTTCAGTCCCTTAGAAGCCTATGTAGGAGTGATCCAGCTCTCAGATTTAATCAAAAATATCTTAATTTGTGTTCCGAAGATGAACGAAGGTCTTACGGGGTCGGAACAACATGAGGGAGAGTAAATACTGACAGAATTTTCATTTTTGGGTGAACTATCCCATTAAACTCCAACAATCTTTTGGAAACGGGGTGTTTTAACCACACAAACAGCTAATTTGAATGAAGCGTCCATTACAGCTCCTTTCAGGGGTGCAAATCTGCAAAATTAATCAGATCAGTTCTAGCCCCGAGTGTAAAGCCTAATGTGATTGGTTGTAGCTAGAACGTGCTACGATTGGTCAGCTCAATGTGGCCATTATCTGATTGGCTTGAGGAAACGGTGGGTGGAGTCTACTTATTTGTGGATTTGTCTGCACGTCGACGCTAGTTTTTCAAAATCCACAAATGCGTGCAGTGATTTACAAATGCACAGAATGCGGTTCACGAATGACAGGCAGAGTTGTGTTTTGACAAAAAAATTATTTTGAAAGGTTTTTATTCAACACTGACTTTTCAATATAACTGATGTGTGTCTGTCACTCTTAGTCTAAGTGTGTTTGTCACTCTCAGTCGTAGTAATTAACTGTTATAAATTGAACTTGAACAAAAACATTGTTTGTTTGTAAGCATGTTTGTTACTGCCAGTGTTAGTATTGGCCATAATAAAATTGAACACTTGAACATTGTGTGTGTGTGTGTGTGTGTGTGTGTGTGTGTGTGTGTGTGTGTGTGTGTGTGTGTGTGTGTGTGTGTGTGTGTGTGTGTGTGTGTGTGTGTGTGTGTGTGTGTGTGTTTTTGTGTGACTCTGTTGTTACTCTGTCATAGTAATTGACCATAATAAATTGAACTTGAACATTCTATGTGTAAGCACGGTTGTTACTGTCAGTCTATAGTATTGGCCATAATAACATTTTTGTAAAATTTTAATACATTTTAATTCATTGTTGTTACAACTAACCCAGAGTCATGTAGCCATGAAATAGCTCACCTACAGCTAACAGGCAAAAAATTAGCACTAACAACTTGCATGGAAAATATCTACACAGACACACAATAAACATAATAAAAGTTTGATGAGTTTAACTACAAAGCACAAATTCCCATAACAAAAACAAAAAAAGTAAAAAACTTTTGAGGTACTTTCTTACCTCAAAATTGTTTTTTCCACTTTAACGTGTGCTGTGTCTGCCACAGGGCTCTACTTTATCACATGTGGAATAAGAACTAAACTAAGTATGTGTGAAGTGAATCAGGTGATTTGTAACTAGTTCCTGATTGGACAGATTGGATTTGTTACAACCATCCCCGGTCTCCCCTACACCGGTGTTTAGCCAGATGAGAAGTTTATCTATGTATCATCTTTTTACTCTTTTAATAATTTTTTTTAACAGCAAAACGCTAAAAAGCAATTACAGCAACACCCTGTGACCTTATCACATTTTCACTAAAAACATCTATAGCCTAATCACCAACAAAAATGTAACAAGAAAATACCATGTTTTTTGGGTACCATGATATTCTCTGAAGTATCTCAGAGTGGAGATATCATCACTGTACCGAGATACAGCTATAATAATACGTTTATTTTCCATAGCGCCTTTCTACAAACTCAAGGTCACTTTACAATAATAAGTCCAATAAACATGACAGCAGGCATAAAGACAGGCATAAATGTTAAGTGATGAGATCTGAGGAGAGAAAGAGACGGAAGAATCGAAAATGATACACAGGCTTTTAACAGTGGTGGAAGATTGAACTAGGAAACCAGCAATATCAATATTGTCAACACAGAGACAGGATGCAAATTGAGGAGGACCAGCCAGAAGTAGATTTGTTTTGTGTATTTTGAGAAAATTACTGGTCATCCATGCATTTATTTCATCAATACAAGCCGAAATGGAGATGGCAGCACTTCAACGTAAGGTATGTCTGGCCTCCAGCATGCTCTCGTTTCTAATGCATCCTCAATCTGTGCAGACAGAAGAGGAGAATCCAGCATCCATCACTTCAGATATTGTATCCTGAAGTGCTGTGTGTGGTGGAGAGCCAGGGGCTTACAAAGTTCATAAGCATCTGTTTCAATTACAGCACATATGCATCTCATTACGAACACCCTCACACACATATACAACCAAAGCGTGATGTCACTGTCTTCTTCTGGAGCGACACACAGTGTGAGCAAACGTTTATGGTGGCGGGCATCACTCGGCATTAGACTGCATCAGTGTAATTCCCCGTGATCCACTCTGGTAAGCTCATTCTGATGTATTCCTCCATTCCAGATTCAACATCCGTGACCAAATACAGCTGAAAGCCTCAAAATAAATGCTAACACCCCGTCTGCACTGAAAACGCTGAAGTCAGTCGCCTCAGTCTCTGACCGCCTGATGCAAAACTGCACATAAACAGGCAACCAAACATAATTGGTTGACTTCAAGCAACTCATAGGACTGCAGGACTAATAGAAATAAAATCTAAATTGCGATATGGCTTAGAGCGCTTACTAAATTGCAGAGCCTGCTATTTAATTACATAAATGAGAAGTGCTTGTCACCTTCCTGCAGTCAAAATAAAAGTTGTTTGGTTTGATGATGATGATAATAATATAGTATTATTTAATAATACTACAACTATTGTTTTAGAGCTATATTGATAATCACAAAATGATGGCCAAATTGTGCAGCCCTCCAAATAAGTATAGCAAACCTGGATCTTTTTAAAAAAAATTGCACTGTTTTTTTACCAGAAAAAAAAAAACTCTCAAATAGATGTTTTCCCCCAACACGTATCATATAAATCTGGGGATTTAGCAGTCACTGTATTTGCCAAACACTGCCAGGTTAACTAGTTATCCGTGAAAAGACGTAGGTCTTTCGGATGGATCTTACTTCTGTACCAAGTCAATACTTAAATTTTAAAAACGTAACAGTTCGTTTCTTTCTGTACTATACACTAAGTACACACTGCAACATTTGGGAGTGACAACCATATTAAAATGAGGGATTGAATCTGAAATTGTAATGTTTGACAATGGACGGGACAAAAAAATCTGATATGTCAAAATAGATCTGTGCGTTAAGTCTGAAGGTGTGTTCACATTTGTTGTTGGGTTCACTTGGTTCGTTTGATCCGGACCCAAAATAAGACAAAACGTTCAGTCCTGGTCCGCTTAGCATTCACATTAGCATTTTTAACACCAAACCTAAAGATACCGAATCTAAAAGCATAGGGATTTGTTCACAACCTGATTGGTCGGCTTTTATTAGGTATATTTCGTGACGGAACATGCTGAACATACACAACAGTGCCGTGTTCTGGGATAAATGCGCTATTGTAAGTGCGTAGCTACAAATGGTGGTATTTTGACTAGCTGAAAACTCGTGAACAGTCTCGGTTCGCTATTTGGTGCGCACCAGTTCACACTTATTCAAATTAACAGCACTAACAGAGCAATCGCACCAGGGTTCGTTTTAATCCAACCAAACATGCCAAACATGAACACACTCTTAAAGTTGTAAGTGCAATAGACTTTTTTGCTTTTCTACACAGAGTGACAATACTGTGAATTTATAAGAATGAGTTTCTACACTGGTTTAGACTCTTGATGATGTGTCTTCACCGTTATTAACATTGTATATCTAACAAAGTTTGTTTTTAGATTTTCATTTTTTTTATGTAATGTACATTTAAAACAATGTACTTTTTATTATATTATATTGGCATTAAATTACAGAATATACAATGCAACGGCTGAGGGCATGACTGCAAATTTGACATTCTCTTCTGACCAACATAATAAATTCCCTATATGTTTTCCTATTTTGTAAAGTCATAGAAATACTATCATGGATTTTTTTTCTTTTACTATTAAACTAAATGGGAACACAACAATTATATTTGTTGTAGTTTCTGTTCACCCCTCTATGATGTTTTCCGCTTCTGAGAACACCAGACACATGAAAAGGTTCTATTGTGGTTTATATAAATCCACCCCCATATGACGCTAAAAACAAATTGTTCACAGCCACAGTCGAATAGATTCCCCCTTTAGATTTAACATGAAACTGTTACTAAAACAAACAGTGAACATAGTCATGCTGAGGATGTTTAGCTTGAAAAGTGTGTAATTTCTGTTGGTGCATGGCACTGATGTTATCTCTTCTACTCGTCAGTGCTGTTTCTAATGCCGAGTCTGTCTAACCGTTTCTCCTCCTAATCTCCTGCATCGCTTTAAAAGATATCATTCTTTGTGCAGATTTCAAATGGGTCCAATAAGTTTGTGGTCTGCACCGAATCGAGAATATGATCCACTCTGTGCTGTCGTGTCTCTGGACTGGAGCTGCGGCGGTTCAGGTGACACTAACACGAAACCGTCTGAATCGTTCCCTATCCCCTATATAGTGCACTGTGTGCCATTCACCATGTGGAAAATAGTAAGCGTGTGAACAAATGACCGATTTTAACTGCAGATTCAGCGTCTATTTATAATGTATGGGGCGGAGCTTCAGATTAGAGAGCATTTGACTGGACAGAAAATCTGATGAGAAGCTGAAGTGCAGAGTGATGTCATCAAAATCATTGATCCATATTGGTGAAAGTGAGAGACTGTAAGTTTTGAATGCTTATATCTTCTTAAATGTGCATTTTTTGTCATTGTTTTGGAGCACACTAACTAATAGATAACCGTAAGGTTAACATATTCATACTAAAAACCAAAATACTTACATTTTGATTGCATGGGCACTTTAAACATCAAATAAGTGCTGATGTTCCAATCAGCTGTGATCAAGTCATCTAGAAAATCCACTATTAAACAATTATACACATAATGTTATGTCTACATCTAAGCTGGTTTGCGGGTTAAAGCAGATTTAGCTGGTTAGCAAGCAAGTCTCACATCCTGACCACCAAAAAAATATATATATTATAACCGGCAAACCAGACCAACTTGACCAGGAAACCATTCTAGGCTGTTTTTAAGATTGTTTCCCCATAATTTATGGGCGCAATCGAGTTTTGTGACGTCACAACCAGCCTCACGCATCAGGTAAATCTAATTATAGTCATGATACCTTGAAGCTCTAAACTCCTTTGCATTAATAATAAATTGGGCAACCATTAATAACGTTTTAATAATTAAATGTAATTTTTAATATTTTAATATGCTATTAATGCGTTATTATTAAATCTTGTTAACATTATTATGAAATATCATGATAATTATGAATAGGTTAGCTGTCATAAATGTGATGATAAGTAATCCACCATCTGACATGAGCGCATTAAACAATGCAGCGCATCCGACGAGCTCATCATTTCAATACATAAAAAAGACAAAACTGCTAATTTTTTAGACTATTTGAAATAAAATCACAAAACATTCCTGATTATATAAACTGAATCAAACTCATTCGATGCGTAAAACACCGTCACATTATCTGTTGCATTAATGAATCAATTACCTTCTAGAACTATTACATTATATATAACACAACATCGAAACATAATGTAATAAACTATATCAAATAATATCATAAATCAGCATCGGATGAATGAATAGTTTAATATCATGTTGGCGCAAAGCAAAGTTCCTCCTCAACTTACTGCCGTTATTCTAGTCAGCGCATGAGAGCCTCTCTCGCGCACACAAATCCGAGAGAAAAGTCATTAACCCAAGATTACTCTAAATAATATGAATAATGAGATACTCACCTTTACTAATAGAGCCTGTGATGAAGTAAAATATTAGATATAGCGGTAAAATCATTCCAATAATGTGTGAGCCGCGCAGATCCATGATGCTCGACTGATGCTGGAATGAGACTGACTCTCCTCAGCACGAGTCTCTGTGAACGAGTGTGCGTGTGTGTGTGTGCGTGCGTTTTCTGCTCTCAGTGGCTCTTTCACGCCATCCTGCTGCCGAAACATCCAAAATACAGTCTGCATGACACACACACACACACACACACACACACACACACACACACACACACACACACACACACACACACACACACACACACACACACACACACACACACACACACACACACACACACACACACACACGCTGTATGAAGCTATATTGCCCCTTTAAATTAATGTCATCAGGATATAAATCAGCAATGCTGTCAGAAGTCACTTGATATTCAAAATCATTGAACTCATTCAGAGCGCACAATTACTTTGAAATTTAAATTAAATTTAGTTAGCCTATAGGATGCAGAATTAAATATGGATTTAAATGCAAGAAAATAAACTGCTAAAAGTGCAGTTTTAATAATATTGATATTATATACATTATAAAAGTACAATAAATGAACATTTTATTGTCCAGTATTTCCAGAAACATTATTATATTAGCAATTAATGCCACATACATAAATTGTACTAAATATATACATATTTTATTATATTCATTAATATAACTTCCATAAAAAAAATATCTACTATGTTCATATTTATCTTATATAAAACAATGTGGTGGACATTATGTGTTGCTGAATGTTAAATAAATGCCGGCTGTGTTAACTTAATTTACAACTTTTGAAATATGCTGAATATCTATAAATACATAAAATAAATAATAAATAAATAATGCAATATTAAATAAATAATAAAAGGCATAATAAGTCAAATGTAATGGTGTAATCATTACTATTTTGTCACAATCTTTGAATTCAAGTATATTCATTATCATTCTTTCATCAATTAATTCAAATTCACACTCATGAATTAAAACGAGTCACTTTTTAAATCCCGAGTCTTGTTTAACTTTGATATCTGGAGATAGTTACAATAGGTTAGTGTATATGCAGGGTCAGGATGGTGTCTCCTCTTCTACACAGTGGTTGGTCTCTTTACATGCCGGTCAGACTCTCTCTTCCTGTAAGTGGGCAGTTCGTGGCTAGAATCAGCTGCAAAGTCAAATATACTTTCACGATGAAATCTCACTAGGAAATGTCAGATCGATTAAACTCGCTTTCATTATCAAAATAAAGCCTCATTAATGACGACAAAAAAATTATCTCCAGCATGTGAGTATGCAAACTTTAAATCAGTGGTGTATATCACCATGCCAAGTTAACTCAGATGACCGTACTGTACCTGTTCCAATAGTTTGATCCAGATGACCAAATGAGGCATGAATTTGAGGAGCAAACAACATCAGAACTGCTGTGAATGAGGTGAAGCGTCTCATTACCTGCAGTACATCTGTTTGTGACGCGCACACACACACACACACACACACACACACACACACACACACACACACACACACACACACACACACACACACACACACACACACACACACACACACACACACACACACACACACACACACACATACACACACACACGCACACACACACACTATTAACTTAAGGAATAAAACGCAAAAAAATGTCCTGGGCAACGCAAAAGATAAATCTTGAATCATGCAGCTCCTTTCCATACAACCACAGTTCAGTGACCACATCTCACATGACAAGCTCCAAAAAGGAGAGAGAGAGGGGGGGGGGGGGGGGTGAAAGTATATAATGGAAGCCCGTGTGACTCATGCAGTATTACAAGTCTTCAAAAAGAAGTAAATGTAAATGTTACAAACTGAAAATATTCCCCTCTTCCAAAGCAAATGTCATTGTTCGTACATGTTTCTTATCCAAAAGACAGCTACAGTTGTTGTACAAGTTCATAAAATTTGTTTCATGTCAAAGCTAATTAATTCAGATTTAAATTTATACCATACATGCTGGTGAACTGTGAGTGCATTTATGTTCTGCTAATAACTAATGCTGAACTAAATACAGAACATGTGAACAAGAGACTGTCACACGCACTCAAAATAAAACCAATTTATTCTCCTGAATTATTCAGTTCTTCACAAAGGTTTGGACAAACCGTTGCTGGAATAAAAGCTTTTAGTAAGACAACTATTGGGAAACCTTGCTAGAGAAGGCATGAGTCACAGGTAAAGCGAATATCAATGATCATCTCCTAACAAGGCCACATGTTAAGGTCTGGGTAGATTAGATGGTGAGCAAATATTCAGTTCTCATAATCAACATGTTGGAAGCAGGAGAAATGGGCAGGAATAAAGATCTGAGCGACTTTAACTAGGGTCAGGTTGTTATGGCCAGACGGCTGTGTCAGAATATCTCTGATAGGCAGGGCTTGCGAGTTGCTCCCGGTCAGCAGTGATGAGGATTTACCAACAGTGTCCGAGGAGGGACAAACCACAAACTGGCAACAGAGTGCGCGGGCGCTCAAGGTTCATCGATGCATGAGGGCCATGAAGGCTATCCCGTCTGCACCGAACCAACTGAAGCTCTACTGTAGAACAAATTATTAATGATGGTTAAAGGAGGTATGTGTCTCAACACACAGTGCATCACACTCTGCTGAGGCTGCGTAGACCAATCAGAGAGCCTATGATGACCCCGTCCAACATCGAAAGTTCCAACAATGGGCACGTGAGCATCAGAACTGGACCTTGGAGCAGTGGAAGAAGGTCACCTGGTCCTATGAGAGTCGTTTTCTTTGACATCACGTGTACGTGTGCGCCGTTCACCTGGGGAAGTGATGCACCGTGGGACGACGAGAAGCCACTGGAGAGACTGTGAGGCTCTGATTAATGTTCTGCTGGGAAACCCTGGGTCCGGCCGTTCATCTTGATGTCAATTTGACACCTGCCGCCTTCCTAAACACTGTGGCAGACCAAGTGGTGTTTGCTGGTGGAAGTGTCTCTTTCAGCAGGATAATACACCCTGCCACACTGCACACATTGATCAGGAATGGTTTGAGGAACATGATGAAGATTCAAGGTGTTCGTCTGGCCTCCAAATTCCCCAGATTTCAATGCTATTGAGCATCTGTTGGATGTGCTGGACCAACAAGTTCAATCCACCGCACAACCTACAGGACTTAAAGGATCTGCTAAAGTCTTGTTAACAGAGAGAGACCACAGGACACCTTGAGGAGTCTTAAGAGTCTTAAAGAGTCCATGCCTCCGCGGGCCGATGCTGATTTGGCAGCACACAGAGGACCAAAAGCATCAGTCACTATCGTAATATTTTATTTTTGCTTAGAGCAGTTAGGCTAAATAAGATTTTACTCACATTACAATAATGAGAACTTGAAGGTAAATTAATGTTTTGAGGTAAAATATGACCCAAAGTGGTCTTTATGGTTTCAGCTTCCTGCAATGAAAACACAAAGAATGGGAGGCTAATTGTTGAACAGCAGCTGTGAAACATAAACCCTGTCTCCATCAGGTTTCTGATATCATGCTCACAAGAGCTTCACAGTCGAGCGCACCGCTGACAGACGCCTCTCACTGCAACCACTGGACTATTAAATAGCCATATCACATGTCCTCTCAGGTATAAATGCTATTAAACAATACTGAGGAGGTCGTCGCAGACAGCGGGAACATGAGTGTCAGAGGCCAGCGCTCTTTTCTGCTGAGGAGAACCGTCTGACAGGTTAACCATCATGAGGAACAGCCCTGGGTTACATGATCACCGCAGCTTTATTACAACATGGATTTATTTCAAAATATGTCCAAATAATGTATCAAATAACATCAGAAAAAACTGCTGTAGAAGTGCAGTCAACAAATGTATTGTCCAATATCATAAACAGTAGAATGACGGAATAACGCAAGAAATTCACAAGACAAGATAAAACGCGCAAAACTGACGGACAGACAAACAGACAGATTGATAGAATGATAAGACAGATATAGAATAAGATAGACAGACAGACAGAAGATAGATAGAAAAAGACATACATATAAGAAAGAATAAGACAGACAGACAGATAGAATAAGACAGACAGATAGAATAAGACAGACAGACAGATAGATTGAATAAGACAGACAGACAGAGAGATAGAATAAGACAGACAGACCGACAGACAGACAGATAGATAGAATAAGACAGACAGCCAGAGAGATAGAATAAGACAGACAGACCGACAGACAGACAGATAGATTGAATAAGACAGACAGACAGAGAGATAGAATAAGACAGACAGACACACAGATAGAACAAGGCAGACAGACAGACAGATAGAATAAGACAGACAGACAGATAGTATAAGACAGACAGACAGACAGACAGACAGACAGACAGACAGATAGAATAAGACAGACAGACAGACGGACGGACGGACAAATGGATAGAATAAGACAGAAAGACAGACAGATAGAATAAGACAGACAGACAGACAGATAGAATAAAACAGACAGACAGACAGACAGATAGAATAAGACAGACACACAGATAGAATAAGACAGACAGACACACAGATAGAATAAGACAGACAGACAGATAGAATAAGACAGACAGACAGACAGATAGAATAAGACAGACAGACAGACAGACAGACAGATAGAATAAGACAGACAGACAGATAGAATAAGACAGACAGACAGACAGATAGATAGAATGAGGCAGACAGACAGACAGACAGACAGAATAAGACAGACAGACGGACGGACGGATGGATGGATAGAATAAGACAGACAGACAGACAGACAGATAGAATAAGGCAGACAGACAGACAGTCAGAATAAGACACACAAACGGACGGATGGATCATTGACATCATGTCCTGTGACGTGTGTCCAGATAAACCTCCTCCATCAGAAATTCTTCTATCTGATTGACATGCGGCAGACGCATCAGACCAGCGATGAGAAACTAAATCACTTACCAGCCAATACCTCTCAACAAAACCTCAGAGGAACTCCACGCCGGAGTGTGTGTGTGTGTGTGTGTGTGTGTGTGTGTGTGTGTGTTGTTACGCTAAGGAAACAAAAATACAGAAACTAATGAAAGAGTTATTTGGACCAAAGACCCTCAAATACCTGTGTGCTTGTGAATCCAGAAGAGGATGGGGACAAAATAGATGTTTTGTTTTGAATACAGTGACTATTTTGGACAGATCTGTGCATGCGTGTTCAACGGATCTTATGAATTCAAGTGCTTCCTAAATAATACACAACATCCTCAAGAACACACACTTGTGCTCTATTTTAACAGCGCCCTTACATCTCAAAATAAAAAATAAGTCATTATTCACTGACAACAATGCATGTTTTAACTGAAATTGCATAAGCAAATTATTCTTGAGCTACAATAGGGAAGATAATCAGCATATAACTTAAATTTGGATCTGATCCTCACACAAAGGATCATATGACTTTGAAATATAGCACATGCATCGTATGGACTCTTTTTATGGTGCATTTTTGTAATTTATACCTTTTTATAATATGGAAAAGTGCATGTTGGAAATTCTATGTACATAATAAATCAAGGTAATTATCGTTACCTAACTAAAACTATTAAAACATTTTTTAAAGATGAAATAAAATACAAATATGAGTTAAAAATCAAACTATAATCAAACAGAAATATGTTTAGGTTGCAGCACTAAAATTATTAAATGGTAATAAATAAAAATAAACTAAAACTAAACTGAAATAAAAATAAATGAAATCAAAATAGCAATGTTTAAAAAAAACTAGTGCTGTCAAATCAATTAATCACTTTTAGTGTGTGTGTGTGTGTGTGTGTGTGTGTGTGTGTGTGTGTGTGTGTGTGTGTGTGTGTGTGTGTGTGTGTGTGTGTGTGTGTGTGTGTGACCCCAGAATGAGACATCACAAGAAGTGTTTTTCGCTAAACCTAAAGAACTTATAAAGAACATATTTCCACAATAATCTTCTTCTGTACTTAATAACATAAGCAGCATTTGTGCATCTCACGTGTGGATGAATGAACATGTACATTCAGAGTGAATAAAGTTTCACAGGAGTGAGTTTTGTTCTACTGACTCCCCGTTGAGCTCAGCGATTCGGATCACAGTTGTCCTTCTTTTTTCCGATGGCTATTTCGGCTATTTCCCATGGTAACGCCCTATCCTACAACAACAGCGATGCTGAAAGGAGCTCTTAAAAGAGTAACGTGACACGAATGTAGATCAATGCGGCCCCAGAAGACAAGCTTCACTACAGAGCTGAACTTCCTCCAGAAATGCCCAGCACTGCTTTGAAAACCAAATTTAGACTGTTACCGATGCTGGCACACTTCAAATCCACCACAACAATAACACACACGTTGAACCACACAAAACAAACACACCAACACTTTACATGGCCTCTGAGAACACACGTCCACAAAAATACACATTTATTTTCTCAAATATCCTCTGATCTCAGTTTTGTATGCTTTACTGTAATCAAACTCATTTGCATTTCACACACTCTTGTGAGCACAAGATCCCGCCGTCACATGTAAATAGCTGAATAATTTATGCAAACATTAATACAGGATTATCAGATAATGCTCCAGTGTGTTTTGATTTTCATGGGAACAAGTGGATGCGACATCAATCTGAAACAATGATGCGGCACGGCTCGATTATTAATCGTTCCTGCATTCATACATATTCCTAACACATACGTGCAAGAACAATTATTTATATATTAGCAAAGGAATAAGCTAAATTCACAAATGAGTGTGTGCGCTCCAAGTCTCAAGGACGATTTAAAAACAGACCATGATCATGAACTGAAAGGGAAGTGTTGAAGGTAATGAGTTTTAATTAGACTAGTTTTTTAAAAGTCATGAGTTAAACAACATGCTACTTTTTGAATTTACACCAAGATTGTCACATTGAAGCAGAGACGAAGAGTGAATCCAATTGCAAGCACTTTTAATTAAACAAATACAAACAGGTAATCCAGGAAAGACTCGGAACAGGAAACTCAGAACAGGAACAAAGAGACAGCTAACAGCAACATTACAACAACATAACAACATAAGAACTCACAAGGACTGAACTGAAACACAGGGCTTAAATACAAGGACAAACAAGCTAAACGAGATAACAAGGGGGCGTGGCTAACGATAAACACCTGGGAACAATGGACAAGACACATGGCAAACAGGGAATCACATGACATACAAGAACAAGGAACAAGACACAAAACCCAAACCGTGACAGAGACCCCCCCCCCCCCCCCCCCCCTTCCCCCTACCTAGTCTCTGGATCGTCCGGGACCAACGGTGAAGAAGTCCCTGGGCTGGACAGGGCCAGCGGTGAGGGCTCTGTGCTGGACGGGGCCAGCGGTGAGGGCTCTGTGCTGGACGGGGCCAGCGGTGAAGGCTCTGCTGGACACATGACAAACAGGGAATCACATGACATACAAGAACAAGGAACAAGACACAAAACCCAAACCATAACAAAGATGCCTGAATAATTTTTTTCAGATATCTTTTTCCTGTATTCAACACAACTATTTATGTAAAATCTACTGACAAATTCTTCTGAACATCTCCAATGTCTTACTAGCTAAATGAAGAGAATGACATACAAATGTACTTTTTAAAATGCAAAAGTTACATTCAAATAAATTAATAATTACATGAATAATTATTCAATGGACTCACCACCTGCAGGAGGGATCGTAAGGGGCCGGTGCTTAGTGGATTGGGCGGCAGTCGAAGGCGAGGGCCCCGATGACCCGATCTCTGGACACGGAAACTGGCTTTTTTCCCTCGCTGGCAGGGAAGGAGCCTGAGTTTGTGCGGGAGGTAGAGAGGTACCGACTAGAGATAGTCGGGCTCACCTCCACACACAGCTTGGGCTCTGGAAACACACTCCTTGAGAGAGGCTGGACTCTCTCCCACTCTGGAGTTGCCCATGGTGAGTGGGTTTGCTTATAGCCCCCCAGGGGTTCGGGTTGGGGATAGGTCTCTCACTGTCGTTTGTGCCTACGGCCGAATGGCAGTGCAGAGTACCCGGCCCTCTTGGAGACTCTGGGAGGGGTGCTCCTTCGTTCTACTGGGTGACTTCAACGCCCACGTGGGCAGCGACAGTGACACCTGGAGGGGTGTGATTTGGAGGAACAGCCCCCCTGACCTGAACCCGAGCGGTGTTCTGTTATTAGACTTCTGTGGTAGTTACATCTTGTCCATAACGAACACCATGTTCAAGCATAAGGGTGCCCATCAGTGCACGTGGCACCAGGACACCCTAGACCTGAGATCGAAGATCGGCTTCGTGGTCGTTTTATCCGACCTTCGGCCGTATGTCTTGGACACTCGGGTGAAGAGAGGGGCGGATATGGACAGACTCGGCAGACCCAAACGTACTGTGAGGGTCTGTTGGGAACGTTTGGCCGAGTCCCCTGTCAGAGAGATCTTCAACTGCCACCTCCGCCGGAGCTTCGACCAGATTCCGAGGGAGTCTGGAGATATTGAGTCTGAGTGGACCATGTTCTCCACCTCCATTGTCGACGCGGCCACTCGGAGCTGTGGCCGTAAGGTCTCCGATGACTGTCGAGGCGGCAATCCCCGAACACGGTGGAAGAGACCGGAAGTAAGGGATGCCGTCAAGCTGAAGAAGGAGTCCTATTATAGTCCCATATTCTCCATAGTTTTTAATTCAGTTAATCTGTTTGCAATGCTTCATGGGATTGTAGGTCTTGTACCTTTTTTATTTTTGTCAGATTTTCAAATACTTTTATGATTCACCCTTAGCTGGTTGGTTTGGTTCATTGCTTATAACACTTTACCAGAGACTTTTTTGAAATCCCTATGGAAAAAAATTCTTCAGACGACCGACACAACTGTAAAAGTAGGCGGACACTGTTTTGTCTCTGAAATGACTCACATCATCAATCCCTGCCAAACAGACTTTTTACCATCCAATTATTCCTGATGGATAAAATCAATTCATGTACAAATCCTGTTTTGACTCAGAATTTGACTCAGAATGCCATTTCATGCTGATTTTATAAGCAACGTTTTTAAAGAAATTGTATAAAAATGAATAGGTTTTAAGTCAAGCGGTAAAACAAAAGGCAGAAATGTCATTCTCGACTTTCTCAGTGCTTAATGCCTAAGTTTAGAGTAACAGGTTTTAATTTAAAGCCCTCCATCACCTTCAGTCAGTTATACCTGTTGGCATCACTTCCCTGATGTCATACATCACAATCACATTCAGAGCAAAAATACTTTGCTTATATTACCCTTTACTCAGGAATAAATTACATCCTAATCAATGTCTGGCCGAGGGCTTTTCCGAGAGATCTGCCACACACACATCCATGACTGGATCAATCTTGCTCTGGTTGCTTTCGGATCCTAATGGAAGTAGGTCTGTGTTATTCGACACTGTTGTTGTCAACAAAAGGCATGTTGTCATGTTTTCCAGCAGTTTTTATGGTCTGTGTGGCACGCAGGGCTGCTGCTGTTTGCTCGTTGGAAAACTTACAGTTCTGTGAGGAAAGGGCCAAAGATCAAGGTACATATTTTTTTTTTCAATACAGAAAGTAATTCATCCTCTGGGAATGGGGGGCATTTCATAGGCCACATTGTAAATTAGACAGCGTCTGAATGGAGGTCACTCTGTGAATGTGACGCTCAAGTCTTGAAAGCCGCTAAACGCGCGGGGCGCTAAATTTGTGGTCTAACTGCATGTTGCTTTTAAAGACCAAATAAATTCATGGTCCACAATTCACAAAGCACAGCAGAAGAACATAAAACCTGGAAGGCTTCGGTCTACTAATTTATGACATTATTTTACCATTCAAGGAGAGATCTGGAGATATTATTTACCTGGGCTGCCCAGACCACAAAAGAGATGAGATTTAGTGTAGACTCAAAAAAGCAGGAATTTATAACAACAACAAAAACACAATATGCTTTAAATAATAATTACCTAGGTACTGAGTTTTGAAAAGATCTGTCGTTTCAAACCTTCTATTTTAAAAACTTTATTGGAACACTTTGAAGGTCATGTTCCAACTGGATTTGCAAAGAATCTAATGGAATATAAACCACCTGAAAAAGACAAATCTAAAACATGAATGAACACAAAATGAGAGGCTCTGCATATTACACCAATTAATCTGACAGACATGGCACAAAAACAAATCACACGGCAACTGAATCCACAACACGCTTCCCTCCAGACAGACCTGTCAGCGTTGAAACCATGAACTATTTCCTCGAGGTATCAAACAATACCAGAACAGATCAGGGTGAAGAGGCTAAATATGTTACTGTTGAGCTCTTCAAAAGGTTCTTTAAACACAATCAAGCATCCAACCGATCAGAAACGGCAACTATGCAACATATTTCACACTATACATTTTGGAAGCCAATTTCGTCCACATAAGAAAAAAAAAACATGCTTTGTTTTAATTTCAAGTTTATATCTCAATATGTTTTAATATGTTAATTTCAACTTTTTATCTCATAAATATGACACAGTATGCCATAATTTTTAATAAGTCATAACTATGAGATTAAAAAGATGATTATGCCATAAGCCATAATTATGAGACAAAGTCATGTCATACTTACATGTATGGTCTGTCTCCCTCGTTTCATAATGTTTTTGGTTTAGTCCTGTGACCCAGTTTCCCCATCTGTCTAATTTGTCATCTCCTTTACTTGTGTCCTGTTAATTATTTAATTTAGTTCCTTTTGTTTGGTCCGTGTATTTATACCCTGTGTTCTTCCTCAGTTCTTCCTGGTTCCTAAATTTTGTCATTAAAGATCATTATCATCATCTTATTGTACATAAGGTAACTACATGGGTTAAGGTTAGGTTTAGGGGTAAGTTCAGGGTTTGTACCTATAAGTACATAGGGAACAGTACTGTAAAATAAAGTGCTACTAAAATTATAGGCCCCACAAAGTATTCCGATATTTTTAGTTATGTCTTAAGTTCAAATAAGTTTTGGGGAAGTTTCAAAGCTTAAATCAGAAGATCTTTGACCTGTTGTCTGTCTGTATGTACAGTCATACTGCAGAAATGATGTGTGTTTTAAGGATACAGCTGGATTAGTTGTGTGCATTGAGAGCAAAAGATGCACAGCTGCTTGCTGAGGAAATGGTAAAGGACACAGGTGTCTGAAACTAATGTGAGTGGCATTTAAATTTCAGCGTGAAGAGGGATCTGCCTCGCCGTGCTGTATAAATGTCAGCCAAGTACGCTCTTTATGAGAAAATGCAACGTGTCTACACGCTGTAATTTTCCCTGCACAAATATTCCTGCAATACCTCCACAAAAGCCATTAGAGTGAAGCACTGGGAATTATTTCAAATCCTCTGCTCTTTTAGCTTTAGACCCTGTCTGACAACTCATGAATGACATGACGCATGCACATGCAGTGGAAGGACGCACCAACATATAGCCATTTACATGAATTATATGAAAGAGAAAAAAAATGAATTAGGTGATACATTTGCTGTTTAAAGACATGCAACTGATAGGCATGAAAAATATAAATATACAAGAAAAGTAGGCTACATAATACATATTACTATAAAATGGACATGTCCTGTCCTGTTCATTATGTAAATGTGCATGCCTCATATTTTTTTTAAACTGGAGGTGGTGCTGTATTGTAAATATAGTTACGGTCTGATAACACGCATTAGCTGTGACTATATTCACAATCTACTGCAGCCTCTCACTCCTTATTGCTTAATTAAACCATATTACCACAAAAAATCTCCTGAAATCACTGCTGAAAGCAGGTAGGATGTAATCAGTAAAAGAATGGCTTTATCCGTCTAATCATAATTACCTGAGAATGAGTTTGTTTCTTCACTTCAGATTTAGAGATAAACGCCTGTGGAGATTATATCTAATGATGGCAATGAGGGCAGCGGAATTACAGGATAAATTTGTCAAGAAGCAAAGAACATTTTTAGGAGGTTATCATCACTATTTCTCCAGGATGCATATTGTGATTTTTTTTTAATTGCATGGCTAGCAGGGACGTGCACAGGGGGGTTGCTCAGGTTGCCCGGGCAACTGCCCATATGCCCTTCTCGACTCAAGTTGCCCTTCCGAGGAAAAAAAAAATCGTACAATGGCTGCAGAATTTCACATAGGCCTAGATACATTTTTTATTTTTATTTTTTTAAATCGCAAAGCCTCATTCACTTCCATTCGTGCACCGAACTTGAAAGTCAGTAAGGGAAGGGCAAACTGTTTACGTGGCTGCAGCGCTGAACGACCCCACAAATTACTTAAGGCCCCGCCTCCATCTCGTGTCATAGCGTGTCAGTTAATGTGTACAACATCCATGACAAAATGAAGCGAAACTATCCTTCTGGTCACGAAAAGAGGAAGAAGAAAAAACCCATGAGAGTGAATTGCGGGAACAACAATCAGGTAAACTTGTGTTCTCTCCTCTCTAAGTTTGATGTCAGCAAAGTTTGATGTTTTTCGGTCTTGCTAACCGGGCAGGCAGTGCATCTCTTGCATCACTTTGTGCCTGACAAAAGTGAGAGTAAAATAAAAAAATGTATTACGTTTGTTTTTGATAAACGACAAAGTGCAACGGTGTTTCTTTACTGCAGCTCGGAAAACATAACCGCGTCGCGTGTGTTATCGTGCGTTCATATGCGCGTGCACGAAATGAAACTCGCATTTTTCAAGCAGAAATATGTGGAGACCAGACATACTGTACAATACATACACGTGAATGATGGCACTCCCAATCAAAGTCACATTTATAAAACAAGAAACTGATTATCTAGTCTCAGTGTAGTTAAAAACTCTAAACAACTGCACTAATTATGCAAGATAGAAAGCAATGTATTGACAATTTGACATTGATTGACTATTGATTTATAGGCTATATTGAATTTAAAATGTTGATTAGCTGGACATACTGGTCAATATGGATGCACATCCCTCAGTAAATAATAACCATAAATCAAGAATTGCTTCAACATGCATAATAATAAATAAATAAAAATCATAGGCCTACTGATGCAGAAAATACCCAGGCTGTAGAGAGAACGTCCTGGTTGCGTATGCAACCCACCGTTCCCTGAAGGAGGGAACGGAGGACGTAGTCGACGCGACTGAAATGGGATCACGCTAGGGAGCCTATCATCTTCGAGTACTATTGAACGAGCCAATGTAATTGGCGTGCGTGATTCGCATCACACACTCCGCCCCCGCGGCGCGGGTATAAATACGGAAGTGGATGCACGCACTAGTTGCTTTTCGCTGAGGAGCCGAGAGTAACCCGGGGTCAGCGGTGGTCCAGCGGTAGTGGCAAGGGGACTACGTCCTCCGTTCCCTCCTTCAGGGAACGGTGGGTTGCATACGCAACCAGGACGTTCCCTTTCAGTCGATAACGTCGGACGTAGTCGACGCGACTGAAATGGGATCAACCATTGAACACGCCACTAACGCTGCCACCTTCCAGTGCCTAAACCAAAGCCTCCTGATGCCCCCGCAAACTTAAGGCGGGGAAGGACAGGGCTTAGGCCAGGGAAGTCACTGCTGTTCCTACAGGACCACTGGGAAAGCGTTCCCCGTACGTTGGAAGGAAGGGACGCTGCGGAAGCCACATCCAACCCGAGGGAGGAAATGTGGAGAATACACATATGAACTGGGCGGAAACCGGGCAGTCTAACATATGGAATGTCACTGGGGTGGCTCCAGCCTAAGACGGGGGGAGACACACCGGACAGTGACGGCAGAGAGACTCTGCCGAGGGAAGACACGGGCTCACCGCAGGGAGCCGTATCGTGGAAGAATACACATATGGGGTCACCGAAGGGACCGCAACATATGGACCCAGCCTAACACAGGTTCCACACTGCTTACGAGTGGTAGGCCTAACACCAGACGTTCCGCACGTCCGACGTCGGAGGGGTGTGGAGGAACTCAACAGGGTTCAATTTTAAGGGAACTCAACTGGAGTAGAAAGGCGCACGTATCCAGTCCATAGGAGGGGAATGGCGCAGCAAGCCGACACTTGAACCGGGCTCACGGTGAAACTGGCTTCATGAGAAGGGAGCCCACGGGAAGCAGCGGTTCAACTAGGTGTCGTCCAGCCCCCAACTCTAGAATCTGTTTAGCAAAGTATATCGTCAACGCCCAGGCGGAGCACTTTACACTCATCATAGAGGAGCTCAACACCTAAGTGGACATGTTGCATCTCGGATCTTTGCCGAAATGAAGGCAAGCACTAAGTGCAACTTTGCATGGAAACAGCCTTCCCTCTCTGCTGAATTCCAACAGATATTTGAAGAGCTGGTCTGAGGTCTATGACTTGCATTCTGTACACGTCCAAGCGAATCGGACAGAGAAGCCAGGGCTGGATCTGCCTCCTCCAGGGCAGCGCTTGCAGGCTCACCACCTGCTCCTATTACGGGAGACGTAGGAACCTTGGGCACAATCCGAGCCGGGGTCTCAGCTTGTGAGAGTTAGCCGGCCCAGACTCCAGGCACAATACGTTGACCGAAAGCGAGCAAGTCCCTACCCTCTAGTAGAGACCACGCGAGCAGGAGAACTGATATAACAGAATTTTTAACTCACTACCCGCAGTGGCTCAGGGGCGGTCTCTGCAGTGCAGTCGCACCAGGGACAAGGCCCAAGAGGATAAAGAGGGACACAAGGATTTACAAGACCTTGCTCCTCAGGAACCTGACGATCAGAACGTGCTTCTGCATACTTCTGCAACACGATGAGCGTCGTTTAAACACCGAGGCAACATCATTTTGAGGGTGATTTAGGAAAACAGCCTACTGCAACCCATTTTGCAGGAAAGAGAGCACTGAAGTGATCGAAAGCTTTCAGGATCTCCTCAGGGGAGAAGACGCACTCAACGACTAGGTTCCACTTCTAAAGGCGTAAGCACGCTACCCAATTCTAGGGGGTGCTCGCAGAAGTGATGGTAACTAACACATGTTCTTGTGATAGCCACCTGAACCTCCGCGTTCGGATGTAAGACCGCCCGGAATCTCCGGGGGAAGAACGCGTGTGCCATCGTGCCCCGTCCCCGAATCCAGGGGAAGTCAGGAAGGCTGTTGAAGGGAACCAGGTCTAGTTGGGCCAATGAGGGGCAACTATGAAGACCTGTTCCTCTCCTGACATGGCACGTAGGTGCAAGTGACGGGCGCAAAAGACAGGAGCATTGCTCAACACAACATGTGAAGATCACTGGGCTTCAGGAGCATTTTCTGCTCAGCACTTGGGTGTGACAAGTTCACTGAGCTTCAGGAGCATTCCTGCTCAACACCTGAGTGTGATAAACTCACCGAGCTTCAGGAGCATTTCTGCTCAACACTTGAGTACGAAGAACCTCACTGAGCGACAGGAGCATTTCTGCTCAGCACTTGAGTGTGACAAGTTCACTGAGCTTCAGGAGCATTACTGCTCAACACCTGAGTGTGATAAACTCACTGAGCTTCAGGAGCATTTCTGCTCAACACTTGAGTGCGAGGAACTTCACTGAGCACCAGGAGCATTTCTGCTCAGCACTGCGTGTGATGAATTCACTGAGCTACCTGTGATGGACTCACTGAGCTACAGGAGCATTGCTGCTCAACACCAGAGTGCGATGAACTTCACTGAGTTTCAGGAGCAAATCTGCTCAACATGAAGAGTGATGATTTCACTGACTTGCAGGCGCAAGGCGACCATGAGTCGCAGTCACTTTTAGAAGGCTCACTGGGGTTAAACGCATTTCTGCGGGCCCCTGGGGCCGCTGAGTCCCAGTGTTTGTCCAAGGGTAGTCCGCTCGGTTTACCCAAACACTGGCGGAAAAATAAAACCGGGGGGGCAACTGAGCGGCCCCGGAATGGTCATGACCCAGCCGGACCCAGGGGATGGAGTCTCCACTTGCCCTGGCTATAACTGTCGTGAGGCTCGATGGCGGCACGATTGAGTAAGCGGGAGGAGTGGAATAAGGCGCCCTCAGAAGCGTCTGACTCCAAGGAGGAGGTGACGGGTGAGTTTGTGACATGCAGGGGAAGCTTGCGCAACGGTCGCAATGTCTAACAACTCGAGGCACGAATGCCCGTGTAGTCGGGGGTCGCCCAGGCCCCCGTTAAAACACGCCCTTTGTACATGGCCGCTCTGTTGAAGAGGGTTTGGCAGCAGACCGGGATGAACTATAGTCACACAGGGTGAGCTGCTCTGCCACGGTCACCTCGGGACTCGATCGTGAAGCTAGCGCTGAAGCGGTCACATATGGAGGGAGCCAAAGGCTGCGACTACCATATACCCCAGGAGCCTCTGAAAGTTCTTTCAGTGGGACCCTTTCTCACTTCAACACCAGCTGAACACATTCTCATTGGAGAGACATGTTGGACCGAGTACCTCTCCAAAACTAGAAAAGAGATACTCAGCCCGTGGGCGAGATTACTCTCTTCCAGTTGACCTGAAGACCCAACGGGCTCTGGAGCACTCGAGGGGAAGGACACTGTACTGATACTCCACCCTTAGACGCAACACACAGGATGGCCTGCGGTGCGGGAGGTAGAGATCTGAAGCACATGTCTTTCAGGTCAAAGCTGCAGACCAATCTTGGGCCAAGATGGTCACGACCCACCACCTAGTAGCACGAAGAACGAGTTTACAACTGGCCTTCGTACCGGCTGGAGGAGCGGCTATATCAAATCCTTCGCCAGCAGGATAAGATAAGCACGCACAAGTCAGGAGCACTGCTCAACACTCGGTGTGATGAATATCACTGAATTTTCAGGAGCACGTCTGCTCAACACCTAATGTGATGACTATCACTGACTTGAGCGGGGTAGCCGAGCCTGAGGTGGGGCAGCAAAGTAGAGAGAGTGGTGTTAGTGTGCTGTGCAACACTTACCTGTCTCCACAAGCGGCAGGGGGCGCGTGAGAAGGCGGATGACCGGGTCCTCGAACGCACCAAGCTGCCTGCTGGCGACCAAGGGGGAGCTGAGGGGTGTAAGGCTATACAGGGTCACACCCGCCAGACTGGCCCTCTTGGGACCCAGGAACAGATGAAATTGCTCTCTCTTTGAAGTGTGGGTACCGCTTGCTCCGCTTTTTTTTTTTTTTTTTTTAGGGAGCCAGCGGCGGAACAGACACACACACAAACAAAGGCTCCACCCGGCCCTCACCCGGGGGGAGGGAGTGATCGTGCCACTCCAAGAGCATCTCATCCATTCCTGGGCGGCCCGCTCCGGAATGCTTTCGCTGTCGCTTGCCACCTGGCTTGGCAGCGCCTGGAGCGGGCTGGGCGTCTCTACTGCGGCCGGCTCCCTGCTGAGGCCTGGGTGGAGGCTGCTGCGGTGGGCCAGCAGGAGCGGCGGCCGGAGAACGCCCACGGCGACGAGCAGGCGGAGGAGCTGCCACCGGCGGCGGGTGGAGGCAGCAGCTGGCCACCGGGGCAGGATGTGCCGGATGACCTCCGTCTGCGCTTGAGCGGCAGAGAACTGTTTGATGCAGTTCTCCACCGCGTCGCCGACCAGCCCAACCTGGGAAATTGGGGAGACCAGGAACCGAACCTTGTCCGCATCCGCCATACCAACCAGGCTGAGCCAACGAAGGCGCTACTGGACCACCAAGGTGGACATCGCCAGACCGATCACGCACGCTACGACACCCGTACCCCGGAGGGTGAGGTCGGATGCAGTGCGGTGCTCACCTATGAGCGCACGGTCTGGATTACCCTCGTGCATGCCATGGGTGCCCTAGCCTGCAGCAACGCCATGGCACGCAAGAGGAAGGGGCTTGCCCACAGGCTTTGTAAGCTCTGCCCGTCGGAACGGACGAAACTCACAGGCCCTAGGGGGGAGACGAGGATCCCCCCAAAAGGCAGCGGCCGCCGGACACAGGTGCACCTGTGTCGACAGACCGCTCCCATGGAGGGACACCTCGCAACCCTTCACCGTTCCTCCATCAAGGGTAATGAGGGGGAAAAGCTATTCAGGCAGTTTCTGGCAGAGAAAGATGCTGTTCACCACCTGATAAGCTCTCCATGCATTTCGGGAAAGAAAGGCACTGGGGCGGCGAGCTGAGAACCAGCGCGGCCCGCCCCAAGATACCAAACTCCAGATTCCAACCGAGACTGAACGGGACACGGTGGAGGTTCCACTCGAGCCCGGCAGCCTCGGCGGCCCGTTTCAGCATAGCTGATAATTCTGGATCCGGCTCGGGCAACATTGAACTCCCGGAGGGAGACAATGCAGCCGAGTCATCATCTCCAGAAGTCAGCTCACCCTCTGATGCTGCAATCGGCGTCCTGTCCTCCAGGGGAGCCCCGAGTGAAACCGCTGGCCCACCCATTACAGATGGACCAGCAGACAACACAGGAGGCTCCAGTGGTTGCAGTGGAAGGGAGGAGTGAGGAGCCCACAGGGAATGGTTACCGGGCGGGACATCCAACACTATCCTCCGGTCACCCATCCCACACAGCACCCGAGGGTGGGGCATGGTAATGGGGACTCGCTCTCCGCGAACGAAGGCGAGTCTCGCCCTCAACACTGCGACAGTCATGTTCCCACAGTGAAAACATGAGCTGTCCACAAAAGCTGTCTCAGCGTGCTGTAAGCCAAACACGTGACACAACAGTTGTGACCATCAGAGAGAGACAGGGAACGACCGCACCCAGAAACGCACGGGCGGAATGACATCTTGAAAAAGACGCAAACGCACCCGTGTTGCTCTTTCAGAAAATAGGACCGTCACCAGTGCCGGAGCACACAGGGAAATGACCGCGGCAACACTGAACAGAGAACTGAAACAGTGAAGCACTCACTTTTCCGCCCTCTAACCAGCCATCAACACACACAAACATTTAGAAATTTGTTGCTGTTAAAACAGCAGTTGAGAGCTCAAAGCTCGCGATCACCGCTGCACTCGCGCTGTAGAACACCAGCACTGGGAGAGTCTTCCTGAAGAACACCGACACACTCGCTCGTTGTAGACAACAGCACTCTCAGAGACATCAAACGATCGGCTCCGAAGCGAAAGGCAACTAGTGCGTGCATCCACTTCCGTATTTATACCCGCGCCGCGGGGGCGGAGTGTGTGATGCGAATCACGCACGCCAATTACATTGGCTCGTTCAATAGTACTCGAAGATGATAGGCTCCCTAGCGTGATCCCATTTCAGTCGCGTCGACTACGTCCGACGTTATCGACTGAAAGGGAACCAAAGTTAATCCCAAAAGCCAAAGCTCAGGGTTATAATTTATTATTTTCTTCTTATTTATGTTTACGTTAATATTCACTTGTTATGTTAACATTCTATAGAAAATACTCTATTCAATAAATATTGTTTGTTTGAACCTCATTCTGTTCTATATTGTTGTACTTATTCTTTGACTGTTTTGTTTAAAGGAGGGAGGATTGTATTGGGAGCACTGAAGTGTCAGGTGTGATTGTGTGGCAATGGCAAATGGTTTACATAGCTCACGGCGTCACAGGTCAGGTAGAGGGCCCCTTTTGCTTAGGGCCCCAGGGGGAGTTCAGGATCGGCCCTGGTTTTAGCAGTCGATTCTGTTCCCTACCGGAATTCCTGTTCCCTTTACGCAATCATACTACAAATCATGCGTAGTTGCCAGTAGCCTACCATCAGAACTGAATACGAGCAAGAAGCACAACTGAATGTAGGGGAAGCCCTTTTTTCAGGTCAGAGCAACTGCCCCTCATAATTCCTGTGCACGTCCCTGTTGGCTAGCTAAATTTAGTAAAATGTGAAGTACACAAGAGCAGCACAGTGAGTGAGATACGGTGTCCCACAATTCACTGCGATTGGCCTTCAATTTCTAGTGAGATAAATTAACTAATAGAAATATCAGCAATTTTTAACATCTCTTTCTTAAGTGATATTTTCAGCATCATTGCTCCACTCTTCAGTGTCACAATAATAATGGTAACACTTTACAATAACGTTTCATTAGTTAACTTTAGTTAACAACATAAGTTAACATGATCTAAGAACGAACTTAGTACATTCTACAGCAAATCTTAGTAATGTTAATTTCAACTTTTACTACATTATTCAAATCAAAAGTTGTTAATATTAACATTAGTTAATGCACTGAGAACTAGCATGAACAAACAGCTGGAATTGTATTAAATAACATTCACAAAGATAATCTATAACAAATGTTGCTCATTGTTAGTTCATGTTAATACATTAACTAATTTTATAATAATAATAATAATAATAATAAGTTCGTTTTAGATAGCGCCTTAAGTCACTTTACAACATTATTACAAATAAACATAACAGCAGACAAAGAACCTATACAGATAGACTGAGAATAACACAACATACATAACATCAGATCATAAAGTTAGGGATCAGAGAAACAAGAAGCAAAAATATATGTTTTGAGGTTGCTTTTAAAATCATGTAATGATTAGAGGTCGCGAATGGATTGGGACAGAGATACAAAAGGCCCTTCCACCAAACCATGCTAGTTTGTGACGTGGGATCAACAAAAGATTGGCATAAGAAGATGTAAGTGTGCGAACTGGGGAGTATGAATGAGATCAGAAAAATATAAGGGGGGCATGAAGAGCTTTGAATGTGATAAGGAGTATCTTATATTGAATACGAAAGCGAACAGGTATCCAATGGAGTCTAGCTGTGGAGTTCTGAATATATTGGAGATTATTTATTGTTGTTTTGGATAAACCATAGAAAAAAGGAATTACAGTAGTCAAGCCGAAAAGTAATGAAAGCATAAACTAGGGTCTCAGCATCATTGATATTTAAAAACGGATGTAAACATGCAATATTATGGAGGTGAAAGAAGGCAGACTTAGTGAGTGAGGAAGGAAGGTGAGAGAAGAATCAAAGATTATACCAGTTGTGGAAGGTTGAATCAAAACTACAGCAATATTAACATTGTCAACACAGAAACAGGATGTAATTTGAGATGAACCAACAAGAAGTAGATCTGTTTTATCAGTGTTGAATATGAGAATTTAACTGGTCATCTAAGCATTTTTTACTATCAATACAAGCCGAAATGGAGTTGGTGGGGAAAGGATGAAAAGTTGGGTGGCATTTGCATAGCAATGGAAGTTAAAGCCATGATGACGGATAATGTTACCTAATGAAAGCATGTCGATTATGAAGAGTAAAGGCCCAAGAACAGAACCCTGGGGCAGGAGTGGATAGAGATGAAATGCTGACGGTCAGACAGAAGTGAACCAGGAGAGGACATTTCCAGAGATACCCAGAGCAGAGAGTCGTGAGATGAGAAAACTGTGAGAGATGCTGTGTCAAATGCAGAGAAAAGGTCAAACAGAATTAAAAAGCCGATGGAGCCTGGGTCAATGGCCATAAGGAGATCACTGACATCCCTGAGAAGTGCTGTCTCAGTGCTGTGGAGAGGGAAACATTAATGGAGGTTGTGAGATAACAAATACGTTTGGAGTTGAGCAGAGACCACTTTCTCAAGCAGCTTCGAAAGAAACAGAAGATTCGAGATTGGTCTGTAATTGGCCATGTCAGAAGGGTCGAGGACGGGCTTCTGTAGGACAGGGGTGACAGATGCAGTTTTTAATCATCCTTAAAATCATGTGCGTTCACACCGGGAGTGAATAGCGCCTCAAATTCGCGTCTACCGTGTCTAGTTTGACGCTTGACCACTTTGTGTTAATTCGCGCGTCAATAGTGAAACTGACGTGCGGAAAAACAAAAGTTTGAAGCGAAATTTACGCGCGTCAGAGGCGAAAGTTTCAAAAGTTTCGAACCCCGTTGGCGGCCATCTTTTTACAAGTCTGTTGTTGATGGGTCATTTATCGAGAGAGTCACCACTCTGTATTTGCTCTGGAGAGCAGAACAGTGGCGTAGGGATCATCATCGCCGTATTTGGGTCCACCAGACCCTTCGGAGGCGAACCCAGTTCGGCGTGTTTCACCATTTGCTCCAGAGCTGCTCCTGCATTGACGGTCGCTTTCAGCGGTACTTCCGCCTGTCCTGCGCCCAGTTCAATGACCTGCTGTCTCGCATTGGAGCGAGGATCACCCTCGATCGCCCTCGCCCTCACCCACCTAATCTGTAATTTATTTTTGTTTTGATGATAAATGGAGCCAGCCTAGGCTACTACAAAAGTGATTAAACTGTCCTGTGTTTTTTCCCCTCACACAACACAGACACGAACTATGTTCTTGCACTAAAGTATGTTGGTTCTCTTTTCATTAGAATGATAATAATGTTTCATATAATCTAGATAAGATATGGAATAAATAGCATACAAAATTAATGTCTCATATATAAAAATCAAGTTTTTATGTGGTAAAATATTTACTTCACCACATGACAGCAGGAATTTTTTATGCGCGTAACGCGCCTTTGCATTGACTTAACATTGAAATCACTCCCGCTAGACGCTCTATTCGCGTCCGGTGTGAACGCACCATTAAGAAATCATTCTAATATGCTGATTTGCTGCTCAAGAAACATTTCTGATTATCAATGTGGATAACTGTTATTTTAGATTAATAGAAAATTCAAAAGAACAGCAGTTAGTTGGAATGGAAATATTTTGTAACATTATAAATTAAATACGTCATTGCTGAACGAACATATTAATTTGACCCCAAACTTTTGAACTGTAGTGTATTTATTTGCAAGATAAAATGGTGGAGGTCTACAGTTAAAAGTTGTTTGTAATGTATTACCTATTTTGTTAACACTTTACAATAAGGTGCATTAGTTAACCTTAGTTAATGCATTAACTAACAGTGAGCAATGCATTTGCTACAGTATTTATGAATCTTTGTTAACATTAGCTAAAAATACAACTATTGTTAGTCCATGTCAGCTCTGGGCCATTAAATAATATGAGCAGATACGGAAGTATTTTTCATTGTAAGTTCATGTTAACAAATGTAGGTAAATAATGTCAACAAATGAAACCTTATGGTAAAGTGTTACCCGTATTTTATATATAGTAGATAGTATCTATCTATATAGATGTTTATCCCGAGGTTTTCCCGAAGCCTGCCGGATCCAGGCCGTTTCCAGATCTGACGAAGGACTTTCATCTGGACCTGATGACAATGCAGTGCTGAAGTGCCAACTAGCCTCTCCCTATGGAGGCTCCCTATAACACTCTAGAGATAAAGCGTTGTGGAATTTTTCGGTTTGCGTACCTACCCAAAGTGATAAGATAAAATAAAATTCTACATCAAAATTTATAGACAGGACAAGTAGTTTGTTTAGGCATGGTTTGTAAGGAATTATAAACCTGCGCACATATATTCAAACGCACATAACTATAGAATCAATTCTTAATGCGCATGTGAACGCCATCAGCGTCTATCACAGGTTCACGTTTAAAGTCTGTTTAGAGAGAACGGTGTCGTCTTAGCGGCCCCTAATATAATAACAAATGATCATTTAGACGGAAGTGAATCAATCAAAACTAACTTTAGCTGGAAAAAACATATTTCAAGAACCACTATAAAACCAGACCAATCTCTGTTACCTTAAATTATATGTTTATCTCTGTAAAGCTGCTTTGAAACAATCTACATTTTTAAAAGCGCTATATAAATTTGATTTGATTTATTTATTTGACAGGGACAATGCAAACAAACATAGTGTCAAAACCAAGCATGTCACTGATGTGTTGAAAAATAAAGTTTATAGCTATTGCTAATTTTCAACTCCTGTCCCTGGAAGGGCTTTTACACACAATAAAATTTACATGATTAACTACTTCAATAAAAAAAAATTTAAAAAAAAAAAAAAAAAAAAAAAAAATAATAATAATAATACAAAGGTATACATATCATATACAACTTTTATAATAATTAAAAATGAGTACACTTTTGGTTTATTTTTAACCAGTTTTTAAGCCTGGAATTGAACATCTTAAAGTCAGGCACAGTCTTGATTTCAAGAGGTAATGAGTTCCAGAGTTTAGAACTCTTCACAGAGAAGGTCGTCTGTCCAAATTTGGTCCTGCTGTATGGTATTTTACAGTCGTGATTTGTGGAGCTCCTAGTGACTCGGATGTTGTCCTGTCTCTCAATAAATGTACTTAGTGGCTCAGGTGCCAAATGATTAATGCACTTATAAATTAGTTTAAGAAAGGAAAAATTGCTAAAGCTATCAAAATTCATTAAATTATATTTCTTAAAGATGCTGCAATGATGATAACGTAATGGTTTTTTATCCAAAAGTTTAATTGCTCGATTATATAAAGAACCTATGCGTTTGATTGCAGTGGGAGCGGCTTGTGCCCATGTTGTCATGCAATATGATATATGAGAAAATATCATAGCATGCATGTACAGCAGGGCTGCCTGACTTGGTATGTAGCTTCTAATTAGTTTAAAACAATTGAGATTACTTTGTAATGTTTTTAGGATTTTCTTTATATGTTTTTCAAATTTAAGTTGAGGATCTAAAACTAATCCTAAATATTTAAATTCTGTAACTGGATGAATTTCTTTATTTTGTAACTTAATATGAAATCTTCCTTTTATATCTATTTTTTTAATGGAAAAACACATGGAAACTGTTTTTGAGAAATTTAAAACTAATGGATTTTGAATGAGCCACTGTTGAATGTCAGACATACTAGTGGACAGTACAGCTGCAGCCTGCTCAGGTGACTTGGCGGGTACATAAAGAACTGCATCATCCGCATAGAGCTGACATCTGAACCTGAGCAGTGCAGAGGTAAGTCATTTATAAAGAGACTAAACAGCAAAGGGCCAAGTATAGAGCCCTGTGGAATGCCCATTTTTATGTTTGAAAGTGCAGATACCTTTTGATCAACTTTAACACACTGCACTCTAGAGTGGAGATAAAATGTAAACCACAATACTGCCTCATTTGAAAAATTAAAATTTAACATTTTGGATAAAAGCAAACTATGATTGACCGTATCGAATGCTTTTGTAAGGTCGATAAATACGGCTCCTACCACATTACCTTTGTCTAGGGACTTTTTTACATTTTCAATTAAACAGCAGTTTTCTATTTCTGTCGAGTAACCTGGTCTAAACCCAAACTGGTGACAATGGATCTGGCATCCAAATGAGGATGACTTGACTTGACTTGACTATATCTCATTCTAAACACAGACATTTTGATCTTTATACAGTACAGTATTAAAAAAAAATCAAATGCCATTGAAAGCTTTTAGTTTTTTGCATAAATTTAAGAGATCAATGGGCATTTAGTGAAAAGAATATCAGTGAATATATATTCCAAGGTCCTTTTGGACCCAAAGCACACACATAATCTCAGAGAGTAACAATCATCACAGCAGGAGAATGATGGACCCCAAAACAGCTTTGGACTGAACTCAATAACTGCAGCTTGACAGAGCAAGAGAAAAATGGCATTGGATCATTGCACTGGTCATTCATCAACGTCAGCAGAGCAGTCAGATGAGGGCCAGACCTGTAGCTACTGTCAGCCGTCCCGTACACAGCAGTGCATGCTGGGAAAGGCCGTTACATTTATGTGCACGGCAGAAAACAAGCAGTGCATTTCTTTCTTCAGATGGATTTATGCACTTAAAACAATGAAGCTGAATCTTCTGAGGCCTTGGAGTGGATTTTGATGTAAAGTCTGGAGTTTTTTGGCAATTGCATTGTTAACAAAGGGATAAACGCACTCGTACACATGCCTAAAACTCAACGCTGAAATATAATATTTTTGTGTGTTGTTTCAAATAATGCTACGACATTCACACAGAAGCATTTTCATTCTCAAGGTCAGATATTAAACTCACAACATGAACGCAACAAAACCTTTTAAAAAGCTGCTTTTACCTTGAAATACCTAAAAAATCTCAAGTGCGTGCTTGAAATGACTATTTCTGCATTGTCTTTCAGGCACTTTAGCAGTCAGGACAGATGTCATTACAATCTTGTTGTGTCAACTTGATCAGAAATAGAGAAATATCTCAAATGAATGAAGCTTGTTTATGCCACTGAATAAAAAAATAAAGGTAATTGCAATGTTTATCTGATAATTCAAACAAAAAAAATCAAACAAAAATCAAAAAAAGTCAGAATTGCAAGATATTGTGAGAAAAAAAGTCACAATTAGCTTTTAAATTGTTTTATTCCGTGGCGGAAACGAGCTTCCATACAAATCTTATCTAAACTCCATATCATATATAATTAGGTGTATGTAAAACTCAATTTAATTTACAATTTGAATTGAACTGGCCACAACACACAAGAAGTAGAATTGCAATTTGAATGGGAATGACAGGAAGAAAAATTAACTGAATTGTACTTCAAAGAAATTGTGATGAATTCCAGTGTTATTTTAGTATTTATATAGTTTTTACTTACAAAACACTCACCAGCTAATTCGATGCTGAAACCTGTTTTTTTCAGTCAGACAATACAAAAGGTCTTCACTCTAAAATAAATGTATTCTTTATCACAAAGTTCATTTTATGGTTGTCATACAGTCATACTATCAAGTTACCGGAACATGAGGATTCTCCCGCTTGCATCTGTAAACTGTAAACCAAATGAATCTTGTTACCTATCATATTTATTTTAAAATCTTTTATATAACCCTCTCTAAGTCCCACTTGAATGCTCCTCGACAAGAGGTCCTTCTGTGTCATTAATTTATCAAAAACATCTTGGGACAAGGTTTTCACACTGACAGCTGTAATTGTAGGACAGTTAGCAACCCCACCCCACTGCAACCCCACCGCAACAGTCACTAAGGGGGCAGGGCTCACCGATAGTTCACTTATGGGGATATCCTCTTGAATTAAAGGTGCCTTGTGTAATATCCGCAAAAAAAATCAATTCATACTCCACATTCCATACCAGATGGGGGCAGTCTACCTCCAGAAAGTGAATTGATCTACTCTAGAGTAACAAACGAGAAACGGCATAGTCTCTATGCTCCGCCCCTACCTTCACAACGACCCTAGAGCCATAGCCGAAGCCGACCCAACTCCTAATAGAGGACGTTTTGACTCCAGAGGAACGTTGGTTGATGTCAAGTGATTTTTAAATGACATCTTCAAGCTACTCCCCTTCACCAGTGAATGTTCATATTCGTTTTGTTCATATTACATTTTTATTGTTAATTTGAATTACATTAATTTGACCGACAGCATTCGCTAGCGCCATTCAGAGCTGCCAACTCTAACGAATTCACCGTCACCGATTCTGTCAATGTTATTACGCAATTCAAACAAAAAATACCGTTTTGGCGCTTATAAATGTTAACGTTACACGACAGATCCCTAGCGCACGTGAACCGATCATCTCTACTAGCTAATAGTAAAAACACACGAACACTGTTGAAAGATACAGTATGCTACAACTTACCAAAATGTATTCTTCATACATAATACCGACCAATCATTTTTTTAATCAGCGTGCAGAGGTCAATAACATAGCTGGAGAACAAATATGTCAGATTTACCTCAGGAAAGCAATTTAGTAAACATAATATAGCTAGTAGTTCTCATCACACCTTTCAATGTAGCCATCACTAACTTTAGAACTTATATCGAACAGCCTTCGATACATTTCTATGTTATAGCTTCCCGGAAAACTAAACAAACATATAAAACAAACTTCTAGCGAAATACTAACAGCATCTTACTTACCAATCCAAAAGAAATGTTGCAATTACAGAGTCAAACCTCATTTCTTTCATTTCCATTAGTTGTCTCCAACAATGGAAAGCAGTGCCAATGTTAACTCTGGTTCTGCTCCTTTTTTCTATCCGATTTTATTTGTGATTCCGAGCGCGTTTTTTTCCCAGCAGCGGGTGGTTGTGGTAAAGGTCTCTTGCCAAGGGCTTCAGCCATTCTTCCGCTCTCTTCCCTGAACTGAACTGTAGTAGTGGGGTGTACATTCCACACGATTGACATCAGGTTCAACTACGCCCACAAGCCGTGCGACTTATTCGTGTATTGCAGTTTGGCTGGTGTTGCCTGCATACCGCCTCCCATGGCCGAAACTGGTATTATGACATCTGTCGGGCCGGGGCTAGTAATTTAGCATGCTAATTCAGGTTGATATCTCTGCAACACTATAAGTTTACATTTTTTTAATGACATCATCAGCCTTATTTCTTCTCATTCTTTTGATCCGTGTAACTCATTTTTTGTATATTTTTAACTCAATTCTGACACATGGCACCCTTAAGTCAACTTTTGAGGGCTTCAGACTGTTTATCGAACTCCTCAGAGTATATAGTTGGCTTAAAGGTAAACCCTTTTTTTAGAGGTAGTGGGTGATGATGACCGTCAGCATTTTTGTCTGTTGGTTTTCGAAACACCGTGGTGGAGATAGTATTGTTCATTGTCGTTATCAACACATCTAGAAAACGAAGAGATGACAAATTATATTAAACTGAAAAAGTAATGGAATCTTATCTTGAATTCAAAAACTGTACAAAAATGCAATTCCTCTTCACTACCTTTCCAAATGAGAAAAAAATCATCAATGTATCTAGCCCAGTACTAACACAGTAAGTTGTTACTTAACATTTTGAATTAACTTTTATTTTTATGTTTTGAGCTTTAATTTTAGTTAAAGCTTAAGTTATTGTATTATGTTTTTTTAGTTTCAGGTTTTTTAAATATAGGTTTCTATTTAGCTTTAATTTATTTTTATTTTATTTTTAGTCACTTTAGTACTAACTTCAACTTATTTATTTCAGTGCAACATTTCTAATTGTCATTTAAGATTTTTAAGTTTAAGTGTTTCATCTAATGTTTCATTTCATTTCAGCTTTATTTCAATTACCAACACTGATGCATTCCAGAAAATTATGTATTTTCCACACACAAATCTAAATTTAAACAAAATACAAATTTATATAGGTGGCATTTCAAACATGTATATCTATCTATCTATCTATCTATCTATCTATCTATCTATCTATCTATCTATCTATCTATCTATCTATCTATCTATCTATCTATCTATCTATCTATCTATCTATCTATCTATCTATCTATCTATCTATCTGTCTGTTTATTGTTCTGTTTGTCTGTCTATCCATCTTAATTCTACTTCCTTACTTCCAAATTTGAATTAAAATTCTGCATGATGTTTGCAACCTCAATTTAAACTCAGGAACTAATTTGGAATTTAATTGGCATTCGGAATTTTGTTCTGAACGGAACAGTAGGAAACCGCCTAGCAACCCACCCTAACTACTGCATAGCAAGTAACAACCAGAAAAATGTCACACCAGTGTCTCTAGCACCACTCGCGAATATGTAAAAATCTAGTTGCATTTTGTTCCTGACAGAGATGAAACGCTCACATTCATCGTCGGCCCCACAGCCGAGACTAATTCAATAATGACTTTCCAAAAATATCCAGTATAACCGAATTGAATCTCAGTTCAATCACAGCGACGTTCACAAAGGGTCACCTTTTTAAACAAGGACATTTCATTATTTCCAAAAATTCCCAATATGTCGTGTTAAAAACGTATTTTGTGACTTTTAATACGTGTTGAAGCAGCTCGGGGTCTTTTTTCTTGATTTGATTTAATTTCCTCTCTCAAAGCCAATTTCCTCTTCCCTCTTGTCCCTGGCAGAATCGCTCTAAAATGCGGCTCTTCACGCGACAAATGGCTATTTCCACAGCGCTGATCTGACACCTGTTTCGTGCACTAATCTGCCGGTGACAAGAGCCGGGCTGCTTTGAGCAAACTGTTTATCGCCCATGTAAATACAAATTACCCTGAAAAGTGTCTCTTGCACCTCATCCTCAGAGGAAACGCTTCTTCTGTTATTTTGAGCTGCAGCACAGAGCTAAGTGCTGGTGTAGCAGCCGTCATAATGTGACGTGGGGAGAACAGAAAACACATGGATTTGCATTGCAATAGCAGGAACAGTGACAAGCGTGACAGTGAAGACGGCCACATGTGGCACAAATAAATATTTATGAGTGTCACTTTGGTCCTCGGTTCGATTTGGCTTGAGCTGTATACTATCTATTAGTAAACACTATTAGTCTGCACTAATATTCATTGATACGATTACACAGCAAGTCAAGTCAAGTCACCTTTATTTATATAGCACTTATTACAATGCAGATTGTTTCAAAGCAGCTTTACAGAGTTAACAGGAAAATAATGTTGTTGTAATAATATTTTTAAATATAAAATGAAATGTGCACAACTATGCAAGGCAAAAGCCAATGGCGACAAAGACGAAGAAAGGCGAAAAAGGCGACAGTGGCAAGGAACCAAAACTCCATCAGGTGACAGAATGGAGAAAAAAAACCTTGGGAGAACCCAGGCTCAGTCGGGGGGCCAGTTCTCCAATGGCCAATGAACGAACAGTGTATGATTATGGCAGTATTACAGGTCAGAAGTCAGATTGGATCGGAACATTATATTATGCAGTTTATCTGGTTGAAGATCGGAGTCATAATGCGCGGATGGGGACGAGTTTGTTGAGGATCAGTGCCTAAGGCTGTCGAGCCAATCCAGTTCGAGCCAATCCAGTGTTGACAGAACCGGGCTAATATGGTCATACTTCCTGGTTCTGGTAAGAACTCTAGCGGCTGTGTTTTGGACCAGCTGTAGTTTGTTTATTAAGCGTGCAGGACAACCCCCCATAATAGCATTACAATGATCTAGCCTTGATGTCATGAACGCATGAACTTATTGTTTTGCATTTGTCATTGAGAGCATATGATGTAATTTATATATATTCTTAAGATGGAAAATGCGGTTTTACAGATACTAGACTTTCAAATGAAAGATTGGTATCAAAGAGCACACCCAGGTTCCTACCCGACTGCGAAGACTTGACAGCAGCCATCAAGTGTTAGACAGTATTCTAGGTTATTACGTGAGGAAGTTTTTTCTCCAATAATTTGAATCTCTGTTTTTTCAGAATTAAGTAGAAGGAAATTACTAGTCATCCAGTTTTTTATATCAGCTATGCATTCCGTTAATTTTGTGAATTGCTAAGTTCAGTCAGGGTGTGAAGAAATATAGAGCTGAGTATCATCAGCATAACAGTGAAAACGTCCCGGGTTACGTATGTAACCCTAGTTCCCCGAAGGGACGGACGCTGCTTGAAATCGCAGTGGGAACGCCCTCAGCGTGACGCGTCTGAAGCATGAATGAAATCAGTCAATGGAGAGAATGAGCGTGCGGCGAGTGACGTCATCGACCAGGAAGCTATAAATATCCCCTGAGTACACAACACGCCAGCTTAAAAGTTACTGAAGCAGCGACCCAAGGGGATGCCGAGAGTATGGCAGGACACGCAGCGTCCGTCCCTTCGGGGAACTAGGGTTACATACGTAACCCGGGACGTTCCCCTTCAGGGACTACCGCTGCGTGAAATCGCAGTGGGAACGCAATACCCACATCCCCATACGACCAAATCCCCGTCGTGTGTCATTAGGAGACACAAACCGACGAGAGAACCTGAGCCCCGGGAGTGGAGCTAAGATCGAGGGAATAAAATCTAACGAAAGTGTGCGGTGAGGACCAGCCTGCCGCATCACAAACGTCCTGAAGAGAAGCTCCTGAAAGAAGAGCTGTAGAAGCAGCCATACTCCGGGTGGAATGAGCCCTTACAGCCAAAGTGAAGGCTGATGGGCCGAACCATAAGCAAGTGGGATGGCCTCGACCACCCACTTGCTCATCCTTTTTCTAGATGCAGGACACCCTTTCTTAGGTGACCCAAACAGACGAACATTTGTTCCGATCTCCTCCACAGGGCAGCTCTGTGGACGTAAGCATCAAAACCCAAACTGGGCACAGCAAATTAATTTTCTCCTGGTCTGACGTCAGAAAAGGCGGAGGACAGAAAACCTGCAGAACTATAGGTCTAACTGAAACAGTTGGAACCTTAGGAACATAACCTGGTCTCGGAAAGAGAAAGGCCTTAACCAACCAGGAGCAAATTCCAGGCACGAGGGAGCCACCGAAAGTGCTTGAATATCTCCAATTCTTTTTAGAGATGAGATAGCGAGAAGAAGGATAGTCTTTAGAGTAAGAAACTTTTCCGAAACTTCCTCGATGGGCTCGAAAGGAGCAAGGGAGAGACCTTCTAAGATGACGGCCAGATCCCAAGCTGGTACCCTTGTGCGAACTGCAGGCCTCAGCCTCAAGGTGACACGAAGGAAGCGAGACATAAGCGGGTGTTTCCCGAAGGAACCTCCACTTGAAGGGGTGTGGTAAGCAGCTAAGGCCGCCACATACACCTTCAGTGTGGAGTGGGATAACCCTGTGGAGAGACGGTCCTGCAGGAAATCCAGGACTGTACCAACCGGGCAGTTAACTGGGTCCTGCTGGCGCTCTCCACACCAAGAGGTGAAAAGTTTCCACCTCGCGGCATATAACTTCCTCGTGGAGGGAGCTCTGGATCGGAGGATGGTCTCAACGACCTCAGCCGAGAGACCAGAATCTATGAGCTGGGCCCCCTCAGAGGCCAAGCCCACAGCCTCCATAGCTCTAGACGGGGGTGAAAGATCGACCCACTCGCCTGAGAGAGCAGATCTCTCCTGATCGGTATCTCTAGGGGAGAGCCGTTGAGGAGAGACACTAGGTCCGCAAACCATACCCGGGCCGACCAGAACGGGGCTATTAGCAGGAGACTGAGCCCGTCCCGGCGAACCCTCTCCAGAACTCCTGGGAGCAGAGCGATCGGGGGAAAAGCGTACAAGCGTGACCTCGGCCACGGATGTACCATCGCATCCAACCCCAGCGGGGCTGGATGGCTGAGAGAGAACCACAGCGGGCAGTGTGATGTTTCTCGAGAAGCAAATAGGTCTACCTCGGCAAGACCGAAATGTTTCCATAGGAGTTCCACCACCTCGGGGTGAAGACTCCATTCCCCGGGCCTCGGCCCCTGTCTTAACAGGATGTCTGCCCCCTGATTTAAATACCCCGGGAGATAAAAGCTCTCAGAGAAAGAATTTTCCCCTGGGACCATAGAAGGATCTGACGTGCCAGTTTGTAAAGCGGGCGAGAACGCAAACCCCCCTGATGGTTGATATAAGAAACCACCGATGTGTTGTCTGTCTGGACAAGAACATGGTGGCCCCTTAGGTCTGGGAGGAAGTGTTTCAGAGCCTGAAACACCGCCAACATCTCTAGGCAGTTTAAGTGCCACAGACGATGATGGTCCTCCCACAGACCCTGAGCCCACCCGTGAGAGAGGCATCTGTCATTAGCATAACGCGACGACAAGGAGCTCCTAACACAGGGCCTTGGGACAGAAACCAAGGATCTTTCCACATGATCAGGGCGTGATGACACCGTCGCAAACTCACGATCATGCGAAGCGGATTTCCCCTCGGGGAGAATCCCTTGGTCCTGAGCCACCACTGTAACAGTCTCATGTGCAAGAGGCCAAGAGGTATCACGTCGGACGCAGCTGCCATGAGACCTAGCAGTCTCTGGAACTGTTTTACAGTGGATGACTGGCCTAGCTTGACCTGATCTACTGCAGCGAGAATCAAAGCAATACAAGCAGGTGACAATCGTGCCTGCATCGTCGTTGAATCCCACACTACACCTAGAAAAGTGGTTCTCTGTAATGGAGAAAGAACACTCTTTTTGGCGTTGAGCCTCAGCCCCAGTCACTTGATATGAGCAAGAACGACTTCTCGGTGCCGAACCGCCTGTTGTTCCGATTGAGCTAGAATCAAGCAATCGTCTATATAGTACAGAAAGCGGATGCCCTGTAACCTCAGCGGGGCTATAGCAGCATCCGTACACTTCGTGAATGTTCGGGGTGACAGTGCTAGGCCGAACGGAAGAACCCGATATTGGTACGCTTCGCCCCCGAAAGCGAACCTCAGGAACTTCCTGTGTTGAGGGAGGATAGATACATGGAAGTAAACGTCCTTTAGATCTATCATGACAAACCAGTCCTCGGATCTGATTTGAACATCCCCAGTGACAGACACAGCGCCCTGTAACGTACTGGCAGGGAACAGCTGGTCTGGGCACTCCACAACTCTCCTCGGAGGGGGCGAGCGTCCCTCGGGAAATCGCTCGCCGAGTCTCTCTACGCCCTGTGAAGGGAGGGTTAGTAGAGCAGACCACTGAGGGCATCGGAAAAGACAGGGCACCGTGTTCTTGTGCAGTGAACTCAGGTCTTTCACGATAGGGACCACCCTCAGAACCCTGACGTTCAGCACGTCAGGATTTTTTTTTTTTTTTCGATGAAGTAGTATCCTAACTCCCTGCTGGGTGGGGGACCCATTCCGCCAGGAACTCTACTAAGGGAACCAGCCTCTCGAGGCTGGCCTCCGGATGAACATCCCGAGTGACAGACACAGCGCCCTGTAACATACTGGCAGGAAACAGCTGGTCTGAGCACTCCACAACCCTCCTTGGAGGGGGCGAGCATCCCTCGGAAATCGCTCCCCGAGTCTCTCTACGCCCTGTATAGGCAGGGTTAGTAGAACAGACCCCTGAGGGCATCGAGAAAGACAGGGCACCGTGTTTTTGTGCGGTGAACTCAAGTTTTTTCCGATGGGGACCACCCTCAGAGTCCTGACGTTCAGCCCGTCAGGACTTTTTCGACGCGTCCTGCCCCGAGAAGGCCGCGCCGGAGAGCACCCCGCCTCGTCCCTCCAGTTTCTCTGCAGGGGGGCACGAGACGTGACACTCCGCTTCTGCTGTGCTCTTTTTGAAGACGAACTCGACGAAAGACTTTGCTCTGGTTGAACATTCTGCGTGACAGACACAGTGCCCTGTAACGGCGCACCGGCAGGGAACGACTGGTCTGAACACACTAGAACCCTCCTTAGAGGCGCCGAGCGTCCCTCGGGAAAGCACTCGCCAGACCCTTCTACGCCCTGTTTCGGCAGGGTTAGTAGGACGGGCCCCTGAGGGCGCCAGGAGAGACAGGGCACCCTTAAGGGAGGTGAACGCAAGTCTCTCTCGGCGGGGACCCCCCTCAGATTTCCTTTGAGCAGGTCGGCCTGAAAAGCCTGCATAAAAGTCATCGTATGCAACCATGCAGCCGCCTGCCGAGCCACCGAGTAAGCCTTCCCCACCAGCACAGAGGTATATATATTTATTTATTTATTTATTTTTTGGTGGAAGAGCCGGTGCTTTAAGTGAAGACGATGAAGCAGGAGAGAGATAGCTCGCAAGCGTCTCCTCCGCCTACAGTATCGTCACATAACCAGCAGATTTAGCACCAACAATGTTACCATAAGCATTGGACTGATTTGTGTAAATTCTGCTTGAAACCGGTCTAACCCAGGTCTTTGAAAACTCAGCATGAAGATCTGGGAAGAACGGTAAGCACCGGCTAGAAGGTTGAGGTCGTACAGACAGAAATCTATCATCTAGATTGCTTTTAATTCTAGAAACCTGTCTATCAGCTGGCCACTCGATACTGTTATTTATTTATTTTTTTTAGCTTTTCAACAGCCCGAGATAATACATCCATCAAACCTTCTTCATTTGCAGTATAATGTGATAAACTAGTTTTCTCTGATAATAAAATTTCGACATCCAGCTCCTCAGAACTGGAAAATCTCAATTCAACATCATCATGTGCCTCCACCCGGGCAGAAGTAACCGCTGCAGCGCGTGCTTCCAGAGCCGGGTGAGAGGCACTAGATCTCGTCGGAGATAACTGAGATAGGGCGGAGCCCGTCTCAACGTCGCCAGCGAGATCCATCTGCGAGCCCCAAGACAAGCGCCGCCGCTCTGCCTCAACAGAAGCGGGACCCGAGCCTCGGGGAGCTCGCAGCAAATCACTCTCCTCGAAGAGCGATCGCCGCGAGCGCAGAGTTCTCAAGGGAAAACGCTCGCAATGCTGACAATCGACTCCCTCGAGAGCCGAGTGGGCATTACTGCACTCCCAAACAAGCCACACTTAGCTCGTGTGAATCCCCACCCGTGATGTTTTTTCCGAGTACAGGGGGGAACACACTTCTTATACTGCTCGCTCATATTGGTTTTTTTATATAAAATATATATAGTGAAAACTCCTGACAAAACAGACAAACACAATCGACAGATTCAGACACACACAGAGCTGCTGAAGTAACTAAAAGCTGGCGTGTTGTGTACTCAGGGGATATTTATAGCTTCCTGGTCGATGACGTCACTCGCCGTACGCTCATTCTCTCCATTGACTGATTTCATTCATGCTTCAGACGCGTCACGCTGAGGGCGTTCCCACTGCGATTTCACGCAGCGGTAGTCCCTGAAGGGGAACTAATGCCATGCTTCCTAATGATATCTCCAAAGTGTAGCATGTACAGAGTGAACAGCAACAGTCCTAGTACTGAGCCTTGTGGTACGCCATACTTAACTTTTGATCGATAAGACATCTCTTCATTTACTGCTACAAACTGATAACGGTCAGATGAGTATGATTTAAACCATGCTAATGCAATTCCACTAATGGCAACATAATTTTCAAGTCTATTTAAAAGAATGTTGTGGTCAATAGTATCAAATGCAGCACTAAGATCGAGTAACACTAATAGAGAGATACAACCACTATCGGATGATAAGAGCAAATAATTTGTGACTCTGATGAGAGCACTGTCTCAGTACTATGGTACGGTCTAAATCCTGACTGAAAATCCTCGCAGATACCATTTCTTTCTAAAAAAAAAAAGGACCATATTTGTGAGGATTTTGCCTTTTCTTGTATCTTTGACAAAAAAGGTAGATTCAAGATCGGCCTGTAATTGACAAATTCTGTAGGATCAAGTTGTGTTTTTTTTAACGAGCGGTTTAATCATATTCAGCTTAAAAGATTTTGGTACGTATCCTAATGACAAAGATGAATTAATGATATTAAGAAGAGGATATATGACCTCTGGAATCATCCCCTTCAATAGCGTAGTCGGTATAGGGTCTAACATACCGGTACATGTTGTCTATTTAGAGGATTTAATGAGTTTAGAAAATTCTTCCTCTCCTATTGCAATGAATGAATAAATTTTTTCCTCAGGGAAACTAAAATGCACTGCCTGGTACGATACTGTAGACGGTTGCATAGTTATAATTTTCTTCCTGATATTATCAATCTTGAAATTTAAGAAGCTCATAAAGTCATTACTGCTGTGCTGCTTGGAAATGTCTGGGGTTGAAAATTTATTTTTCATTAATTTGGCCACTGTTTCAAATAAATACCTAGGGTTTTGTTTATTTTCTTCTAATAGGGTTGAAAAATAAGCATATCTAGCAGCTTTTGAGGCCTCTCTGTACGCATTTTTCTGGCTGCTCTCTTAAGGGCCTGAGTGTGCTCGATTCTTTCATAAAGTCTGTATGGTACCCTGGTGGCCTGTATACAGTAGCCAGCACAAATCTCAAACGAGATTTATCATTTACACTAGATAGTGTTACATTAAGCACCAACCCTTCAAAAGAATTATATTTAAAACTAGACTTCTCAGTAGTTCTGAAGATATTACAATAAATTACAGCAACACCTCCCCTTTGCCTTTCGGACGAGGCTCATGTTTATAACAGTAATCTTGCGGGGTGCACTCATTTAAGGTAATGTAATCATCTGGTTTTAGCCAGGTTTCTGTCAAACACAGCACATCATATCATTAACAATGAGTGCTTTTGAAGTAAGGGATCGAATATTCAGCAACCCGAGCTTTTGAACATCAATTACATTTTTACCCTTAAATGGGTTTAGGAGTTTTTTGGATGACCTAATTCGGGGAACAGACACAGTTTCTATATGATGATATCTAGGTGAAAGAGTCTCCATGTGATGGGATTTATCTGACCTCAGTGACGTGAGACAGCTAGCAGACGGTCGGTTTAGCCAGTCTGTCTGCTTCCTGACTTGAGCCCCAATTCATGTTTGACCTCTAAGACTATGTGCCATATTACCAGAGAAAAGAGCAGCACCATCCCAGGAGGAATGAATACCATCTCTTTTCAACAGGCCAGGTCTGCCCCAAAAAACTTTTCAAATTGTCTATGAATTCTATATTATTTTGTAATATATGAGTAGCAAGCAATAGTTCAATAGCAGTCCAGCTACAACTTTGAAAAGTTACACACAAAATTAAGCTTTACTGGGGCTCCTAATGGAGCGGTATATTTAGAAATATGTAACTAGTAAGGTAAGATCTGGAGCGACTTTACCAGCTCACAAGGTGCGAGGAAGCAGATAATGTAAAAAGTGCAAAAAAGGAATTCCAGCAATACTTGTGGTAAGCGGAGCCTTAATAAATTCAAAAAATGATCAACTCATTTCGAGCTTGAGAGCCTTTTTCAGGGTATACCGGGGCCGGATATAGGCATGGGCAAGGAGGGGCAATGCCCCCCCAAATGCCGTGACTGCCCCCCCAAACGTGATGGCATGCAAAGATCCCAAATTTAAAAAAGATTTCAAGAAAAATGGTCAGAGTGAGCGCTCTCTGCTCTCTATCCCTCATTCAAAGTAGCTACTGATTGGTAGATGCATAGGGAGGGCGTGGCCGCTTCTCCGGCTTGTGGTGAACCTGCTGAGCTTCACGTCTCAGTCAGTCACTGCAGAGCGGAGCACGCAGACACACTGTGACAGTGACAAACTTTCCAATGAGATTCTTGTTGCAAAAATTATGTTGGAAAAATAATTCAAAAAGACTAATGATGATGAGAACGTAGAGTTTGTAGACCTCTCCACCATTTGCACATATCTACACGGGTATAAGAATGCCTTTCCTCAGCTCCATCGCATGTATGTGACCTCGCTTGTGATTGGAATATCATCTGCATCATGCGAGAGCTCTTTTTCCACTTTGTCTCGTGTTCTTACCCCCTTCCGCCGCACTATGCTACATGAGAGAAAAAGAAATTTAGTTATTCTGGCTCACGAGAAGGCCATAACAACAGGTCTAGATATGGATGCATTAGTTAGGACTTTTGCACAGAAAAGCAGACGACTGATGCTATAATGACTGATATAAGCCATGCGGTGTACAGAGCTAAAGAAATTAAAAAAAAACAAAAAAATTTTAAATAAAAAACGAAAGGACAGACAAGACAGACAGACAGATAACAATAAAAAAAAGATTTAAAAAAAAAAGATAAATGCAGCCTCAACAGGGCACAAGCCAGTGTCCTATTTGTGCCGGTCCCAAGCCCGGGTAAATGCAGAGGGTAGTGTCAGGAAGGGCATCCAACATAAAACCTATAAGACAAATAAAATGCTGATAGCTGATAGCTTTGAGCTGATAGATTAGAGCTGGGCGATATAGGATTTTTTCATTTCACAATATATTTTTTCATTTCTGGCCATATCGATATATATCACAATATAAATCAAATCACTATATTTATCAAATTTAAATGTTCCGTTAAATGACTTGCCCCCCCTGATATTCTACCTGCACCCCCTAATGGGGCTTGCTGAATCCGGCCCTGGGGTATACAACCGATAAAATGCATGAACATTTTAAAAATACATCTCGAAATATGTAACAATCCAATTAATACAGTTTATAATTTAATGACAACCAAATCTCGGTTAGTGTGATGATATTTAAATGATCAAATTCAACAGATGAAATTACACTAAATACAGCTAGAAAACGCAACCAAGTCTTTTAATGATAGCTCTATTTCCACGTACTATAGTTTGCTTTCATTAAAATGTGCACATTTACTAATATAGCAAGAAGTCATTGCTATTTATTAATTTTAATATTAAAAAATGTAATGTATTTTTGTGCAAATTGTACGTATATACACACCACATCCCAAATGTGTTCTATTGGATTGAGATCTGGTGACTGTAGAGGACATATGAGTTTAGTGAACTCACTGTCATGTTCAAGAAACCAGTTTGAGATGATTTGAGCTTTGTGACATGGAGTGTTATCCTGCTGGTAGTATCCATCAGAAGATGAGAACAATGTGGTCATAAAGGGATGGACATGGCCAGCAACAATACTCAGGTCGGCTGTGGCGTTTAATGATGCTCAATTGGAACTAAGAGGTCCAAAGTGTGCCAAGAAAATATCCCTCACACCATTACAGCACCAGCAGCATGAACCACTGATACAAGGCAGGATGGATCCATGCTTTCATGTTATTTACGCCAAATTCTGACCCGAGCATCTGAACGACCCAGCAGAAATCCAGACTCATCAGACCAGGCAACGTTTTTCCAATTTTCTATCGTACCAGCCTTATCTCATGAAATTCCTCTCCATAGCACGCTTTGTATTGATCATGCAATGAATACGCGAAAATGAATTCTTATGCGCATATGATACGCAGTTTTCACATGCATATGATACACACTTTATGGCGTGTAATACGCACGTACCCCACACTACTAATCCTACCCAATGATTTTAGGGACTGGCCAAGAAGATGGCGCCGGTGTATGTGGCATGCCGTCTGACGTCTCTGCTTCTCTGTGCTATATGTGTGTTTTTATCTGTATCAAACTGCAACTCGCTTCTGGTTTATGATCGCCAGTTACTTCTGGATATTCGAGACTATTTTGTGGCCACATTTAACCCAGAGTCAAAAAGCTCTGTGGCTGGATCACAATCCTGCTCTCCAAACTCTACCTGGGATATTCCAGAATATCTGCACAGTTGGCCTAATGGGGTTCCCCGCAGAAAGCGCCGCAGGAGACGTGGAAAGCGCGGAGGGGTTGCTGTCAAACTGAAACTGACGCTACTCGCCGGCCGCGCGTCCAGCTTCGTCTCCACCTGTTCGCTGGCTTCGGACCATTCTCCCGGATTCTACTTCGACGATCCCCTGCTACCCTCCTGTCCGTGTTCGTCGTGGTGGAGCTACTCTAGAGAATCTTCATTTTTTGAATAGAGTCCTCTCTCCCGCGATCTCTGACTCGGTATGACTACCCACGCACTGGATTTTATGTGCATCACAGAAACTTGGATGAAGGTTGGTGATTTAAGTCCTTTTGCTGAGTTGATTCCGGAAGGCTGCACATTCTTTCAAGGGCGTAGGTTTAGGGGGGGACGCTAGGTACTAGTCCCAATCAATATTTTGAGATGACAAATTTGTCCCCACCAATATTTAGCAAGCTCCTTTGAACTGCTATTTTGATATTTGCGCTGCATTTGGATCTTTGCGCTGCTATTTGGATCGATTCCAACGGCCAGGACGACGACAGTACAAGATACGCCGTAATTTGATTGGCGGAGGGGTATCTGACAGGCAGGCTACACGCGCGGGCCGGGACTACTTTCTGTGCTTGCACTCACTGGCAGCGAGCGGGTGGTGTCTGCGTGTGTGTGTGTGTGTGTGTGTGTGTGTGTGTGTGTGTGTGTGTGTGTGTGTGTGTGTGTGTGTGTGTGTGTGTGTGTGCGCGTGACGACGCCGACGGTAAGTTACCAGGGCTGTCTCTCTGCCTGCTATATACAAAGGCCAGAGTAAAACATTTTAATATTCCGTTTTTTTGCCCCTTTTTGTACTTTGTAGATCAGCTATGTCACCCAAGAAGAAGAAAGGGGACATACGAAGCTTTTTCATAAAGCAGAGAGTAAGTAGGCAAAAATAACTAGCCACTCAAATAAATAGCAGTAGTAGTGACTGACCAGGCTTTCAAATGCAGATTCTACTGTGGAAAATAGTATTAACTGGTGATCCTGGTTACCCAGGATATTGTTACAGTTACCTAGCTTCTGCAATCTTTCAAGGTTAGGAGCATTAATTAGGGGTGTGCAGCACGGATAGACTCATAGAAGTCGCGCTATCATGATAGAATGCTACGTTAGCAAGTCACTGAATGTTAATTAGCCTACCTTAACTTAGAATCTTGCAGTCATAAACAGTGGATCATCTGAGACATTTTTCATTTCTACATTCTGTTTATGTAATGTATTTGTGAGTGTAGCCTACTTGCTAGACACATGTGCTGGAAAAACATGTTGGCAATGTTAAAAAGGCAAATGTTAACACTGTTGGTTATTCAAATATAATGAATCATTATTTGATTGACAATATCCAAATAACAATATCTGGTAGGAGGGTTAAACTTGCTAGCCATAGGATAGACTACAAAATTAATTAACCATTTTGTATGCAGGAAAGATAGCATCAAACCAAAACAGATTTACATTTATTCATTTAGCAGACACTTTTTATCCAAAGCGACTTACAATTGAGAACAATAGAAGCAGTAAACCTAGGATAACAATATGCAAGTTTTATGACCCTTCCCAGTTTAATCTAATGCATTTTTTTTAAGAATAGAATGGGGGGGGGGGGGATGTCCCCACCACAGCTGAGACCAAACCTACGCCCATGCATTCTTTAACTCTCCCCGCTCTTCTGGACGCGGAGGTGGTCTAGCGGTAATTTAAAAAAAAACGTTTTAGTAGCTACTGTCACTCTGTCCCGTCTACATTCTACAGTAGCTTTGAAGTACAGCTGTTGCGACTGGAATTTGACGATCCTATTTTGTTAGCCCTGGTGTATCGCCCCCCTCACTTAGTGAAAGATTTTATAAGTGAATTTACTGCTTTTATGGGCGAATGTGTAACTAATTACAGCAATATTATTTTATTAGGGGATTTTAATATTCATGTGTGCTGTCAGTCAAAGCCTATAACAATGGAGTTTTTAAATCTCATTGACTCATTTAACATGGTTCAGTGGGTGAAAGATCCCACACATATTCATGGACATACTCTGGACCTGGTACTCTCTCATGGCGTTTGCATTACTGATGTTCAGGTTTTTAACACTCTGATCTCTGATCACATGCCTGTACTGTTTTCTACGTCCCTTCCTCCTACAAGATCGCAAATTTCATCTATTGCACAATGGACTCGTTCCTTTTCTCCCTGTTTCCAAGAGGAATTCACTAACTCTTTTAATGAGGTGTGTCTGTCTCTGTCCCTGGAGTCACCCTTACCCGACTTGGATGCTGAAGAACATCTTAGTCTGTTTAATACTGTATGCTCTGAGGTTTTAAATACCACTGCTCCTTTAAAAGCTAAGAAGTCAAAACCTAAGACTGAACCTGGACCATGGCTCAATGATACCATCCGCTCTCTGAGACGAACGTGTAGAAGAGCAGAACGTAAATGGAAAAGTGATAAGCTACAAATCTCTTATGAAATGCTGAAAAACTCCCTCAGTGCTTTTCAGAAAGCTATGATATTTGCTAAGTCAAAGTATTTTTCTAATTTAATTTTAAAAAATCATCATAGTTCAAAAGCCTTATTTTCTGTGTTAAATTCTGCTCTCAATCCTCCTAAAGTTGTGATTTCAAAACCTTCAGTATCATTATGTGAAGGTTTCTCAAGGTTTTTCTGTGAGAAGATCACCTCTCTAAGATCTCAGTTGCAATCATCTGCTAATGTCTCGCCTGAACTGAGTTGTTCTTCACCCATATGGAGTGTGTTTGACCCTGTTACCCTGTTAGCACAAATCAAATTCTTGAAACTTTCCAGTCTGGTTTTAAGCCTCTGCACAGCCAGAGTCTGCTCTTTTAAGGGTTTCTAATGATATACTGTTAGCAACCGATACTGGCAACTCTGTGATCCTAATACTGTTAGACTTAACCTCGGCCTTTGATACAGTTGATCATAAAACTCTATTATCCCGACTAGAATGCTCTGTGGGCATCCAGGGAACTGTCCTCAGCTGGTTTAGATCTTATCTATCAAATAGAAGTTTCTCTGTTAAACTGGGAAATTTTTCTTCCTCGCCAGCTCAACTCTCCTGTGGAGTGCCACAGGGGTCTATTCTCGCACCCATTCTTTTTTCCATATATTTACTTCCTCTGGGCTCCATTTTCAGAAAGCATGGCGTATCATTTCACTGCTATGCAGATGATACACAAATTTATTTCCCTCTGAAACGCAACAAAGATACTGCACTAAAATCTCTTTTTGCATGCATAGAGGAAGTAAAAATGTGATTTTCTCAAAACTTCTTATTTATGAATGAATCCAAGACCGAGGTTATAGTCTTTGGCCCTCATGACAACTATAATAGCAGCAACATTGATCTGGACTATCTTGATCCAAAGTCATCTTGCATTAAGAACCTATGTGTTCTCTGGGATCAAAACCTGAAATTTGAAAAACAAATCAATGCGGTGATTAGTTCTTGCTCTTTTCAGTTACGTCTTCTCTCTAAAATTAAATCCTCCCTTTCTGAGAAAACACTAGAAATTGCAATCCATGCGCTCATTACATCGCGGTTGAACTATTGCAACTCTCTCTACTTTGGCGTACCCAAACAGTCTATGGCGCGTCTCCAATTAGTACAGAACGCTGTTGCAAAGTCCCTCAAAAGAAAACGCAAATTTGATCATGTTTCACCTATCTTAAAATCTCTGCATTGGCTACCTGTGCATTTTAGAATCGAGTTTAAAATTCTTTTATTTGTCTTTAAATCCGTAAATAATCTGGCACCGAGCTATTTGTCTGAGCTACTCTGTCCACACAACCCCACACGAAACCTGAGGTCTGGTGATCAGAGACTTCTGTCTGTCCCCAGATCTCGGTTAAAGAATAGAGGGGACAGAGCCTTTGCTGTTGCTGGCCCTAGGCTGTGGAACAGTCTTCCGGTTTACATCAGAGCTGCTCAATCTGTAACTGTTTTTAAATCCTCTCTTAAAACCTATTTTTTTTCTTTAGCTTTTGATTCATTGTGAGCTTCTGTCATGAATGTGTGGTTTGTCTTTGTTCTTTATCTTGTGTATTGTTCAGCACTTTGGTCAGCCCTGTTTGCTGTTTTTAAATGAGCTATATAAATAAATACAAACTTGAAACTTGAAACTTACAGTGTGTATCATATGCACGGAAAAACTAATTTTCACTTATGAATTGCAAGATAAATACAATGCGTGCTATAGAGATGCATTTCATGAGATCGGGTTGATTGTCCACTTTTGGTGAGTCAGTGTGAATTGTTGCCTCAGTTTGCTGTTCTTATCTGACAGGAGTGTCACCGGTGTGTGTGTTCTGCTGCAGGAGCTCTTCTGCTTCAAGCTTTGACGTGTTGAGCTTTCAGAGATGCTCTTCTGCACCTCGGTTGTAACGAGAGCTTATTTGAGTTACTGCTGTCTTTCTATCAGCTGAACCAGTCTAGCCGTTCTCCTCTGACCTCTGACATCAACAAAGCGTTTTCTCCCACAAAACTGCCGCTCACTGGATATTTTCTGTTTTTTGGTCCATTCTCTGTAAACTGTAGAGACATTTGTGCGTAAACATCCCAGTAGATCAGCAGTTTCTGAAATACTCAGACCAGCCCGTCTGACACCAACAAGCATGCTACGTTCAAAGTCTCTTAAATCACATTTCTTCTCCATTCAGATGCTCAGCGGATTTTTTTGATCATGTCTACATGCCTAAATGCATTGAGTTTCTGCCATGTGATTGGCTAATTAGATATTTGCATTAAAAACACTTAAACAGGTGTACCTAATAAAGTGGCCAGGGTGTGTGTATATAGTACACACACATACACATCAGCTATCTTGTAAAGTGATCTTCAACAACTTTCATCACACTGAAAAAAGTAAAGCTAGTACCACTATTTATAGTCAAGAACACTAGCAAGATCAGTACAACTGGATTGTACTCAGTCCTCACATTTACATAGTTTGTTTGCTGTGATGCATTCTGATATCAAGACAAAGTGTGCATAAAACCTTCAGCCATCAGGCAAATGAATAAATATTCCTGTGAATGCTCTCAGATCCAAAAGCGCACTCAATCAAAACCGTTTAGAGGGCCATTTCGCAAAAGCGGCAGCTCTAGACGAGTTCTGCAATATAAAAGAAAGATGACTGCAGAATAAAGATGAAGATGGCAGATTGACATCTTGAAGCGTGCGAGTGACACGAGTGAGCGTGACAGTTTAAGACCCATCTGTAATTCCCCACAGGAGCTTCAAGGATGAGAGATTACGTAACCAGCGCCACACGCTCCTCCCAGCGCTCACCACAACTACAATTATTAGATAACTCATTTTTTCAAAGATATGCTAATTTATACGCCTCCCAAGACTAATTGCAGATTTAATTTTCCTTTTGATGTAAAAACACTGCCTGACTTTCTCAAACTCAATTTTTTATTTGTATTTGTTTTTGTCCTGCAGTTATGAATATCTCTCCAAATGAGATCTGACTGCTTCCTGTTTACACATGTTTGTTCGGATCTGTGATTCAGATGTTCAGAACTTTCTACGGTGTGGTAATTAAAATCTAATCTTGAGCTCCCGGAATGTTTTATCTGAAGCAAAAGGTCAAATCGACGATTCCTTCAAGAGGGATCCAAAAATTGCCAGAGATAAATGGATTTATACTTTCATGCTTCGAACTTGAACACACACTATTGGTCAAAATTTTGAGTCAGTTTATTTAGTTTTTTTTTTTTTAAGAAATGAATCCTTTTATTCAGCAAAGACACATTAAAATGATCAAAAGTGACCTTCAAGACATAATGTCACAAAATATTTCTATTTCAAATAAATGCTATTCTTTTAAAATACTGTATGAATATCCTCAAAAATATGAAGCAGCACTGTTTTTAACACGGATAAAAATATAAATGTTTCTTGAGCAGCAAATCAGCATATTATAATGATTTCTGAAGGATCGTGTGACACTGAAGACTGTAGTAATTATACTGACAATTCAGCTTTTAAAAAATAAATAAAACAGAAAAAAGTTATTTTTGTTTGTATTAATATTTCACAGTATTACTGTTTTTCTGTATTTTTAATCAAATAAATTCAGCCTTGGTGAGCAAAAGAGACTTTTCCAAAACCAAAAAAAATCTTACGAACTCCAAACTTTTAAACAGTTGTGTAAATTAACTTTTTCCAAGTCAGAAATATGAATGTAAAAAAAACAATGTTGTGATCAGAATTTGAAAAAGTGTATCATCTTACAGTTGTAACACTACAATGCCCATATAGTATGCTCTTATGTTCTTCTTTCTGCAAAACTTAGTCCTAAACCAAGGCCATGATCACATTGCAGGATTTGGGGAGTGAGTGACATTGCATTTAAATCCATTTAATCAATGTTCTGTGTACAAACAGAATACAGGATTCACACTCAAAATTACAATTAAACTAGAAACATGGATGCCAACAGTTCAACCTGCTCGGTGTAAGTTATTTTTTTGACCAAAGAAATAACAATGCCAGTTTTTAATATGTTTTAATTTAAATGGACTGCATTTATATAGCGCTTTAACAGACCCATGGCCACCAAAGCGCTTTACATATTGTAAAACATTCACCCATTCATACACCGACCGCAGTGTCAGCCATGCAAGGCGCCATCCAGCTCGTCGGGAGCAGCTGGGGTTAGGTGTCTTGCTCATGGAGACCTCGACACTTGGTCAGGTGGAACCGGGGATAGAACCACCAACCTTCCGGTTTGAAGACAAACTACATGAACCACTGAGCCAACTGCCCAAATTAAAACTTGATAATACTCTACACAGTCACAAGTGGAATGACAACTGTACAGTATTTGGCTGCAGTTTGAATGTGAAATCTTATATAATGTCTTTCATTGGACCAATCCAGTTTATCCCAATCACTAGCGCAGGGATGGAAATTAGCACCAGCCGCTAAACTCGCTTCCCTTACCAGCCACCGTGGCCGGTAAATAAAAGTAGCATGCTGTTTCACCCGGACACTTTTAGAGGAGGCACACCTTCAAAAAAATGTGGCGTTACATCGTAGGTGTTAAAGGACAAGTTCAGTATTTTACACTTAAAGCCCTGTTTTAAGATTGTTTCTGAAGAAATAGAACAGTTAAGATTGAAATTTGGACAAATGCTGCTGTCCCGAGGATTTTAGGTTTCTGTGTTAGAACCCCCTTCATAATGGTTTCATAGGGGCACTGGAAGAATCATTCATAAAACGCATTAAACTTTAGTTTACAAAGACGTGAAACTCACCGAGTGGTCTGGCGTGTTCACTGATATGCTCACACAAAAATCACTGCAAAAGATGCTTTCAAACAGGTGTTTTACCATTCATTGTAAAACTGTGGACCTATTTTTCCAAACGCCTCACAACCGGACATTCTTCCGTTGAGAGCTTGAATAATAGACACTCCAGCCCAGTTGGTGGCGATAATACACCTTTGCCAATGTTTGGATAGCGTAGCCTACGATACCGCGACTGCATAAGACTACAGAAAGAATACAAAAAAAACCATTTCCGTCTCCGGTGGCGGAGTAATACCGTACCTCACAAAACATCCAATACAAGTCAATGGAGTTGGACAAAAACTATGATAAAACCTGTTGGAAAGCATCTTTTACTGCGATTTCTGTGTGAGCATATCAGTGAACACCCCAGACCACTCGGTGAGATTCACGTCTTTGTAAACTAAAGTTTAATGCGTTTTATGAATGATTGTTACAGTGCCCCTATGAAATTGTGAGGTGGGGGGGATGCTAACACAGAAACCGAAAATTCTCGAGACAGCAGCATGTGTCCAAATCTTAACCGTTCTATTTCATCAAAAAAAAATATCTTAAAACAGGGCTTTAAGTGTAAAATACCGAACTTGTCCTTTAAGAGGTCTGCAGAGAAATTAGGGGACAGTGGACAAAGAGGCGAAGGTCAAAAAACGTTTTTTTAAAGAACAATGGAGAAAAACAGACAATGGGGAGTCCCCCGATTGGTTAGTTTACGACAAGACAAGTCTGACAATGTTCTGTTTGGTATGTCGTCAATGCTTCAGAAGATGCCAATAAGATAACTATTAGTCAGTATTTCCTTGAGATTTGAGACCCTATGAAATAAATGGCTTAAGTATTGTAGATCTTGTAGTATTAATTTTCACATGCATCACACATTGTCGGTTAAAAACAAAAAAATGTGTCTAGTAAAAACGTTGAGAGGCGGGTAGATTTTGAAATCCACCAGCCACAGTGGCAGGTGGACAAAAAAGTTAATTTCCATCCCTGCCGTAATATAAATGTACCACACCGATCAGCGTCTGCACTCTATCCTGAACGAGACGCACAAACCAAAACAGAAAGATCACAGCAATCGCAATTACAAACGCCTCAATTCCTCAATTTGTGCAGTGCGGTCGACAGACTGGCCAATTACTTCCTCCTGTTTACAGGTCATTTATTCTCTCTGAGCGATTTACCACCTGAGAGAAATCAACACAACGAGCTTCACTGATCACATATGCAAATAAAACACTCTTAATCTAATCAACAGCGTGATGAACATGACTAATTAAATGATTGCTTGTGTCTTCTACTCTTTCAGCCAGTATGACACTACTGATTTCTTAGACTTCACGGATGTTGCTCAAGACTCGCATGCAGTGACTGGGAAACAGCGATTAACTAAAACTATTTTGAGCTGAAATTTAAACTGAAATTGAGAAAGACATTTATTACAGTATTTATTCATCTTTGTTAACATTAGTTAATAAAAATACAACTGTTCATTCCTAGTTCATGTTAGCTCAGCTCCATTAAATAATGTTAACAGATACAACTTCTGATAGTAAACTAAAATGTATTAGTAAATGTTGAAAAAAAAAGTAATTTTCATTGTTACAAATGGAACCTTATTTTAAAATGTTAGCGAAAAACTTGTCAAAGGAATACATTTTTTTAATTTAGGTTTTAAGTTAAAATACTGTAAAAAAAAAATTTATATATATATATATATATATATATATATATATATATATATATATATATATATATATATATATTGCAATTAGCTATCACAGCTTTAAATTTAGCATTAGAATACCTTTTCTAGATTTAACTTGTTGGGATAACTCTAATATATAAGTTGTGTATAGAACTTCACATTTCAAGTTGACTAAACTTTCAATTTGAAGGCAGCATGAACACTTTTTTTACAGTAAAAAATAAAACAAATAAAAATAGAAGCTAAATAGAAATATTAAAGAAAACTAATAAGTGAAAACGTCTCGGTTACGTATGTAACCCTAGTTCCCTGATTGGGAACGAGACGCTGCGTCAAGCTGTGGGAACGCCTCTGCGTTTGTGCGTCATGATGCACGTATGGAATCAGTCCAATGGAGAGACGGAACGTCATAGGCGGGTGACGTCATCGACCAGGAAACTATAAAGCACCCCCAAAACACAAGCGCGACAGCTTCTGATAGGCCTGAAGGAAGCGCTGACGGGCATGCTGGGAGTATGGCAGAACGACGCAGCATCTCGTTCCCTATCAGGGAACTAGGGTTACAGACGTAACCTTTCAAGGGAACTCGAGCTGCGTCAAGCTATGGGAACGCCAATACCCACGTCGCCATAGGAGCAAATGACCGTCATGTGGGAACTAGCGCACAGAGGACGAGAGCACCTGTGCCCAGGAGTGGAACTTAAGTTCAATTCATAGAACTTAACAAAATAATGTATGCGGTGAGGACCACCCAGCCGCATCACAAACATCACTTAGCGATACTCCTGACAACAATGCTTTAGAAGCAGCCATACTCCTAGTAGAGTGGGCTCGTACAGCCAAAGGTGAAGGCTGACCAGCTGACTCATAAGCAAGTGAGATGGCCTCAACCACCCACTTGCTCATTCTCTGTTTAGACGCGGGACACCCTTTCCTGGGGGGCCCAAAGCACACAAATAACTGTTCTGATTTCCTCCACAGGGCAGCTCTGTGGACGTAAGCGTCTAACGCCCTAACCGGGCAGAGAAGGTTAAGTTTCTCCTGATCTGATGACACAAAAGGAGGAGGATAGAAAGCCTGCAGCACTGTAGGTCTAACAGCATTAGTAGGGACCTTAGGGACATAACCTGGTCTAGGGTATAGAAAAGCCTTAACCATACCAGGCGAAAACTCCAGGCACGAGGGTGCAACCGACAGGGCCTGCAAATCTCCGATTCTCTTAAATGAGGAGATTGCAAGCAGAAAAAGAGTTTTATACGTGAGAAATTTCTCAGAAACTTCCTCAATAGGTTCAAAGGGGGCCAAAGAAAGGCCCTCTAGTACAATGGCCAAATCCCAAGTCGGCACCCTCGTACGAACTGCAGGCCTCAGCCTCAAAGTGCCACGAAGGAAGCGAGTTATAAGTGGGTGTCTCCCAAGAGAAACTCCACTGAAAGGGACATGGAAAGCAGCTAGTGCCGCCACATACACCTTTAGTGTGGAGGGGGATAACCCTGCAGAGAAACGTTCCTGAAGAAACTCCAGCACTGCACCCACTGGGCCGTTAACTGGGTCCTGCCGGTGTTCTGCACACCAAGAAGTGAAAAGTTTCCACTTCAGGGCATATAACTTCCTCGTGGACGGAGCTCTGGAGTGAAGGATGGTCTCAACAACCTCAGTTGAGAGACCAGATTCTATGAGCTGGGCCCCCTCAGAGGCCAAGCCCACAGTTTCCACAACTCTGGGCGGGGGTGAAATATCGTACCGCCCTCCTGAGAGAGTAGATCCCTCCTGATCGGAATCTCCAAGGGAGAGCCGTCCAGAAGAGATATTAGGTCCGCAAACCATACTCGGGCCGCCCAGAACGGGGCTACTAGAAGTAGGCTGACCCCGTCCCGGCGAACCCTCTCCAGAACTCCTGGTAGCAGAGCAACCGCGGGAAAAGCATACACACGTGACCTCGGCCACGGCTGTACCAGAGCGCCCAACCCCAGAGGGGCTGGCTGACTGATGGAGAACCACAGATGACAGTGCGTTGTCTCCTTGGAAGCGAATAGGTCCACCTCGGCGCGACCGAAACTCAACCAAAGGAGCTCCACCACCTCGTGGTGGAGCCTCCATCCCCCCGGCCTCGGCCCCTGCCTCGACAGGGAGTCTGCTACCACATTCAAATAACCAGGAAGATACATAGCTCTCAGAGACCGTAACTTACCCTGGGACCACAGGAGGATCTGACGGGCCAACTTGTAAAGTGGACGCGACCTAAGGCCCCCCTGATGATTTATATACGAGACCACCGACATGTTGTCTGACTGAACTAACACATGATGACCTCTGAGGTCTGCTAGGAAGTGTTTCAAAGCTTGGAACACCGCCAACATCTCTAGACAATGTATATGCCATGATAGATGATGGTCCTGCCACAGACCTTGGGCTGGACGACCACTCATGACCGCCCCCCACCCTGTGAGGGAAGCATCCGTCGTTAGCGTTACGCGACGACAAAGAGCCCCCAACACAGGCCCTTTGGATAGGAACCAGGTTTCTTTCCACATGACCAGAGCACGAAGGCAGCGCCGCGTGACTTTGATCGTGCGGAGGGGATTTCCCCTCGGGGAGAATCCCTTGGTCCGGAGCCACCACTGCAGTGGTCTCATGTACAACAGGCCGCAAGGTATAACGTTGGACGCTGCTGCCATCAGACCCAACAGTCTCTGAAACTGTTCTACAGTGAGTAGCTGGCCTAGCTTTACTTGTTTCATAGCTGAAAGAATCGAAGCGATGCGGGTCGTAGAAAGTTGCGCCCGCATCGAGATCGAATCCCAAACGACACCCAGAAAAGTGGTCTTCTGAGAAGGAGATAATACACTTTTCTTTGCGTTCAGCCTCAACCCCAACTTTCTCATATGAGCGAGAACAACATATCGATGCTGAACCGCCATCTGCTCTGTCTGAGCTAAAATCAACCAATCGTCGATGTAATTGAGGATACGAATGCCCTTGAAACCTCAGGGGCGCTAAAGCTGCATCCATGCATTTCGTGAAAGTGCGGGGAGATAAAGCTATGCCAAATGGAAGAACCTTGTACAGGTACGCCTCGCCCCCGAAGGCGAACCTCAGGAACTTCCTGTGTTCTGGAAGGATGGAAATATGGAAGTACGCGTCCTTCAGATCTATCGTGACAAACCAGTCCTCGGATCTGATTTGTCACAAGATCTGCTTGATAGTGAGCATCTTGAATTTTAGCTTTCCTACCGAGCGATTCAACAGGTGCAGATCTAAAATTGGACGCAACCCCCCATCCTTCTTTGGAACGATGAAATATCGGCTGTAAAAACCTGACTCCAACCTGGGAGGAGGAACCCGTTCTATAGCCCCCTTTTGAAGGAGCGCTTTCACCTCTTGTTCCATTACCAGAGCCTGCTCGGGGCCCACCACTGTGGGCAGAACCCCTCTGAATTTTGGTGGACGACACCTGAATTGGATAGTATAACCCTTTTTTACTGTGTGCAGAACCCACTGAGATATTTTTGGAAGGCTTTTCCACTCTGCCAGAAATACTACTAAGGGTACCAGTCTCTCGAGACTGGCCTCTGGTGTAACTTGAGCAGCAAACACAGCGCCCTGTAACGGCGCACTGGCAGGGAACGACTGGCTTAACTGCTCTGAGACCCTCCTCAGAGGGGGCGAGCGTCCCTCGGGAAAGCGCTCGCTGGGACCGTCTGTGCCCCGGCATGAAGCCGGGGTTGGCAGAACGGGCCCCTGAGGGCACCGAAGAAGAGCGGGCACCGTGTAATGCGGTGAACATCTTTCTCCCACGGCAGGGACCACCCTCAGCATCCTGACGCCAGTGGCGTCAGGACTTCCTCTTTGCCGAAGCCTTCTTATCCATAATAACTGTCCTCAGATCAGTTTTGCCAGAAGACTTCGGCTGAGAGTGCCGTGTCTGGTCCCACTGTTTGGAAGGGGGAGCGCAAGACGCGACACTCTGCTTCTGTTGCGCCCTATGTGAGGAGCTGACTGACGGCCTGGACTGCTCCCGCCCAGCAGTACCGGGGACATGAATTTTAAGAGGCATAAATTTCTGAAACGCTGCCGACTGTTTCTTCTCTTCCTGAAATCTATCTATGACAGTATTGACAGAATCACCAAAAAGACCATGAGGAGAGAGCGGAGCGTCCAAAAGAAAAGCTTTGTCTTTTTCTTTCATACCAGAGAGATTTAACCATAGATGCCTCTCTGAGGCCACCAGGGCTGCCATAGTATGGCCCATTAGCTTGGCCGACTCCTTGGTGGCGAGCAGAGATAAATCTGCAGCCTGACGCAGTTCGTGAACTACGTCAGTGCTGACCTCTTGAGTGTCACTCACATCCTTTAATAAGTCAGCCTGGTATGCCTGCAAGATGGACATCATGTGCAGGCACGCCGAGGCTTGACCGGCCGCCGAATACGCCTTACCCACTAAAGCTGACGTACTTCTAAGAGGCTTAGAGGGTAAAAGTGGTGCTTTAAAAGAAGATGCAGCTTCAGCAGAAAGATGACCAGCAATCGCCTCTTCTGCTTTGGGCATCGCCCCATTACCATGAGATTTAGCCCCCACAATGTTTGAATGAGTGGAAGTTTGAGGGCTAAAAACACGATAAGAGACCGGCTTTTTCCACGATCTCGAAACCTCTGTGTGGAGATCAGGGAAGAAGGGCAAGCACTGGCATGGAGGTTGAGAACGGGAAGGCAAAAATCTTTCATCTAATTTAGATTTTTCTCTAGACTCCTGCCTAACAGCTGGCCACTCGATGCTTAATTTAGAAACAGCACGAGTGAGCACCTCCATAAGCTCCTCACTTTCGGGAGAGCGAGATGGCGAATCATCGACATCTCCCGCATCCAGACTAACAACATCCAGATCCTCAGAACTGGATAGTTGCAGTACTGGGGCCTCAGTTCGGGGGGAAGAAACCGCAGAGCGTGCTTCCGAACCCGAGACTGAGGCACTGGATCTAACAGGTAAGGGCTGAGATAGGGCAGAGCCCGTCTCAAGCCCCGCTGTTAGATCCATCTGCGATCCCCACGAATGACGTCGCCGCTCAGCCTTGCCATAAGCTGGACCAGATCAGCGGGAATCGCGGACCGAACCACTCTCCTCAAAGAGTGATCGGCGGGAGCGGAGCGTTCTAAGAGGCAAATGCTCGCAATGCTCACAATCAGCCCCCTCGAGAGCTGACTGGGCATGCTGCACTCCCAAACAAACAACACATAAGCTGTGTGTATCCCCGCTCGTTAAATAGCGCGAGCAGGGAGGAACACAATTCTTAAATTGTTGTTCGCTCGCCATTGTCTCTCAATATAATATATATATATATATATATATATATATATATATATATATATATATATATATATACTGTATATATATATATATAGTTTTTTGAAATAGTGAAACTCCTGCTTAGTGACAGATAAAAACACTTGAGACAGATCCACATATAGCACTTACTGAAGGCAAAGAAGCTGTCGCGCTTGTGTTTTGGGGGTGCTTTATAGTTTCCTGGTTGATGACGTCACCCGCCTATGACGTTCCGTCTCTCCATTGGACTGATTCCAAAAGTGCTTCATGACGCACACACGCAGAGGCGTTCCCACAGCTTGACGCAGCTCGAGTTCCCTTGAAAGGGAACTGAAATTCTCATGGGAATCTGCTGATGCTGGACACAAACAAACAAATCTTAGATGAAACAAAATTGTGTTGTAACTATGTTATTAGATATTAAAGAAATATTTATGTCATTATTTACTTAGCTTCACATCATTCTCAACTCAAATAACTTTTCATTTGTGGAATCCAAAAGTATATATGTTTTAAAGAATTTCCAAGGTGCACTTTTCATTCAAATTATGACCAATGTTGGGGAAAGTTACTTTTAAAAGTAATGTGTTACAATATTGCGTCCCTAAAAATGTAACTAATTGTGTTACTTATTTACTTCTTATTGAAAGTAATCTTTTACGATACTTTTGTGTTACTTTTTCTCACCTGGGATGGACTTGCTTTTTTTTTATAGCAAAAAATATATATATTTTTGGCAAATGCAAAGGCCCTTCCCCTTTCACACCAGTTAAAAGAGTAAACCTCAGGCAGTAGGAAATGCAAATTTACACCTGTACAGAAGCAGCTCTAAGGAACCTTTCAGCTGTGGACTGCAGAAGATTAGGAGACAGGAGAAGAAAGTTTAACACAGCAATAAAAACAACAAAATGAAATACAAATGTGATGTTTGACTAAAGTCATTTTTGCTTATTGGTATGGCTGAATTGGATCATCTAAGGTCAGCAGCAAAGACATTGGTTAATAAAGTGAGATTAAATACATAACGTATATGTTACGTCGCAGCAAGGACAAAGCAAAGAGTGAATCCAAATGCAAGCACTTTAATAATCCAACAAACAGGTAATCCAGGGTAAACTCAGAACTAGGAACAAGGTACTCAGAACTCAGACTACAAGCAACATTAAACAACGACCGACAAAACACAACTGAAGCACAGGGGTTTAAATACACAGGCAAACAAGATAACAAGGGGGCGGGGCTAATTAGAAACGCCTGGAGAGACTGATAAACAAGAAAAACTACAAAGGACTACAAAACATGGCACAGGACAGGAAATAACAAAAGTCAACACAAGACAAGGAAAACATAAGACAGGAATCGTGACATATCCCCCCACTTAAGGAGCGGATTCCAGACGCTCCTCATGAACAGTCCAGGAGGGAGGTGGAGCAGAGGCGGACCCGGGGGCGGGATGGAGGGCCAGGCCCATGGAGCGGAAGAGGACCTGGAGACTGCGGCAGGACGGAAGGCCAGGGTGGAGCATGATGTGCAGGCGGCCAGGGTGGAGCAGGCAGTTCAGGAAGCCAGGGCGAAGCAGACGACCCATTGGACGGCCAGGGCGAAGCAGACGACCCATCGGGCGGCCAGGGCGGTGAAGACCCTTCGGGTGGCCAGGGCGGTGAAGACCCTTCGGGCGGCCAGGGCGGAGAAGCCCCTTCGGGTGGCCATGGCGGTGAGGATCTTTCTGGTGGCCGTGGGCCCCTAAGTTGCCATGGCGAGGACCTACTACCCCCCCAAAAAAATTTCTTAAGGGTAGTTACGGGGTCATAGGCAGGAGCAGTCACCGGCTCAGGAACAGACACCGGCTCAGGCTCAGGAACAGACACCGGCTCAGGCTCAGGAACAGACACCGGCTCAGGCTCAGGAACAGACACCGGCTCAGGCTCAGGAACAGACACCGGCTCAGGCTCAGGAACAGACACCGGCTCAGGCTCAGGAACAGACACCGGCTCAGGCTCAGGAACAGACACCGGCTCAGGCTCAGGAACAGACACCGGCTCAGGCTCAGGAACAGACACCGGCTCAGGCTCAGGAACAGACACCGGCTCAGGCTCAGGAACAGACACGGGCTCGGGAACAGACAACACACACACTGGCTCGGGAACAGACAACACACACACTGGCTCAGGAACAGACAACATACACACTGCCTCTGGCTCGGGAACAGACAACACACACACGGGCTCGGGAACAGACAACACACACTCGGGCTCGGGAACAGACCACACACACAGGCTCAGGAACAGACAACACACACACTGGCTCTGGCTCGGGAACAGACAACACACACACGGGCTCGGGAACAGACAACACACACTCGGGCTCGGGAACAGACCACACACACACTGGCTCGGGAACAGACAACACAAAGAATGGCTCGGGAACAGACAACACACACACTGGCTTGGGAACAGACAACACACACACTGGCTCTGGAACAGACAACACACACACTGGCTCGGGAACAGACAACACACACTCGGGCTCGGGAACAGACCACACACACACTGGCTCGGGAACAGACAACACACACACTGGCTCGGGAACAGACAACACAAACACTGGCTCAGGAACAGACAACACACACACTGGCTCTGGCTCGGGAACAGACAACACACACGGGCTCGGGAACAGACAACACACACTCGTGCTCGGGAACAGACCACACACACTGGCTCAGGAACAGACAACACACACACTGGCTCTGGCTCGGGAACAGTCAACACACACACGGGCTCGGGAACAGACAACACACACGGGCTCGGGAACAGGCAACACACACACTGGCTCTGGCTCGGGAACAGACAACACACGGGCTCGGGAACAGACAACACACACACGGGCTCGGGAACAGACAACACACACACTGGCTCGGGAACAGACAACACACAGAATGGCTCGGGAACAGACAACACACACACTGGCTCGGGAACAGACAACACACACACTGGCTCAGGAACAGACAACACACACACTGGCTCGGGAACAGACAACACACACACGGGCTCGGGAACAGACAACACACACACGGGCTCGGGAACAGACAACACACACACGGGCTCGGGAACAGACAACACACACACTGGCTCGGGAACAGACAACACACACACTGGCTCGGGAACAGACAACACACAGAATGGCTCGGGAACAGACAACACACAGAATGGCTCGGGAACAGACAACACACACACTGGCTCCGGTTCTGGAACAGACACCAGAACAGAAACAGCCACAAGGACAGACGTAAACACAGAAACAAACAGAGCGATCAGGTTCAGGCGTGACTTGAACAGTCTCTGAATCGGCAGACGTGACTTGAACAGTCTCTGGATCGGCAGACGTGACTTGAACAGTCTCTGGATCAGCAGACGTGACTTGAACAGTCTCTGGATCAGCAGACGTGACTTGAACAGTCTCTGGATCGGCAGACGTGACTTGAACAGTCTCTGGATCGGCAGACGTGACTTGAACGGTCTCTGGATCGGCAGACGTGACTTGAACGGTCTCTGGATCGGCAGACGTGACTTGAACGGTCTCTGGATCGGCAGACGTGACTTGAACAGTCTCTGGATCGGCAGACGTGACTTGGAACAGCCTCTGGATCGGCAGACGTGACTTGAACAGCCTCTGGATCGGCAGACGTGACTTGAACAGCCTCTGGATCGGCAGACGTGTCTTGAACAGCCTCTGCGAAGAGGGCCTTGAGCTGGGCAGGACCAGCGGCGAAGAGGACTGAGCGCTGGGCAGGACCAGCGGCGAAGAAGACTGAGCGCTGGGCAGGGCCAGCGGCGAAGAGGGTCTTGAGCTGGGCAGGACCAGCGGCGAAGAGGGCCTTGAGCTGGGCAGGACCAGCGGCGAAGAGGACTGAGCGCTGGGCAGGACCAGCGGCGAAGAGGGCCTTGAGCTAGGCAGTACCAGCGGCGAAGAGGGCCTTGAGCTGGGCAGGACCAGCGGCGAAGAGGACCTTGAGCTGGGCAGGACCAGCGGCGAAGAGGACTGAGCGCTACGCAGGGCCAGCGGCGAAGAGGTTCTTGAGCTGGGCAGGACCAGCGGCGAAGAGGGCCTTGAGCTGGGCAGGACCAGCGGCGAAGAGGGTCTTGAGCTGGGCAGGACCAGCGGTGAAGAGGGCCTTGAGCTGGGCAGGACCAGCGGCGAAGAGGGCCTCGGCTCTGGCTTGACGTGGTTGACGTGAAGCTCTGGCTGGACGTGGCTGACGTGAAGCTCTGGCTGGACGTGGCTGACGTGAAGCTCTGGCTGGACGTGGCTGACTTGAAGCTCTGGCTGGACTTGGCTGACGGTTGGCTGACGACACCGGCTCAGGCTCAGGAACAGACACCGGCTCAGGCTCAGGAACAGACACCGGCTCAGGCTCAGGAACAGACACCGGCTCAGGCTCAGGAACAGACACGGGCTCGGGAACAGACAACACACACACTGGCTCGGGAACAGACAACACACACACTGGCTCAGGAACAGACAACATACACACTGCCTCTGGCTCGGGAACAGACAACACACACACGGGCTCGGGAACAGACAACACACACACGGGCTCGGGAACAGACCACACACACAGGCTCAGGAACAGACAACACACACACTGGCTCTGGCTCGGGAACAGACAACACACACACGGGCTCGGGAACAGACAACACACACTCGGGCTCGGGAACAGACCACACACACACTGGCTCGGGAACAGACAACACACACACTGGCTCGGGAACAGACAACACACAGAATGGCTCGGGAACAGACAACACACACACGGGCTCTGGAACAGACAACACACACACGGGCTCTGGAACAGACAACACACTCACGGGCTCGGGAACAGACAACACACACTCGGGCTCGGGAACAGACCACACACACACTGGCTCGGGAACAGACAACACACACACTGGCTCGGGAACAGACAACACACACACTGGCTCGGGAACAGACAACACACACACTGGCTCTGGCTCGGGAACAGACAACACACACGGGCTCGGGAACAGACAACACACACTCGGGCTCGGGAACAGACCACACACAGGCTCAGGAACAGACAACACACACACTGGCTCTGGCACGGGAACAGACAACACACACACGGGCTCGGGAACAGACAACACACACTCGGGCTCGGGAACAGACCACACACACACTGGCTCGGGAACAGACAACACACACACTGGCTCGGGAACAGACAACACACACACTGGCTCGGGAACAGACAACACACACACTGGCTCGGGAACAGACAACACACACACGGGCTCGGGAACAGACAACACACACTCGGGCTCGGGAACAGACCACACACACACTGGCTCGGGAACAGACAACACACACACTGGCTCAGGAACAGACAACACACACACGGGCTCGGGAACAGACAACACACACTCGTGCTCGGGAACAGACCACACACACACTGGCTCAGGAACAGACAACACACACACTGGCTCTGGCTCGGGAACAGTCAACACACACACGGGCTCGGGAACAGACAACACACACACGGGCTCGGGAACAGGCAACACACACACTGGCTCTGGCTCGGGAACAGTCAACACACGGGCTCGGGAACAGACAACACACACACGGGCTCGGGAACAGACAACACACAGAATGGCTCGGGAACAGACAACACACACACTGGCTCGGGAACAGACAACACACACACACACTGGCTCGGGAACAGACAACACACACACTGGCTCGGGAACAGACAACACACACACGGGCTCGGGAACAGACAACACACACACGGGCTCGGGAACAGACAACACACACACTGGCTCGGGAACAGACAACACACACACTGACTCGGGAACAGACAACACACAGAATGGCTCGGGAACAGACAACACACAGAATGGCTCGGGAACAGACAACACACACACTGGCTCCGGTTCTGGAACAGACACCAGAACAGAAACAGCCACAAGGACAGACGTAAACACAGAAACAAACAGAGCGATCAGGTTCAGGCGTGACTTGAACAGTCTCTGAATCGGCAGACGTGACTTGAACAGTCTCTGGATCGGCAGACGTGACTTGAACAGTCTCTGGATCGGCAGACGTGACTTGAACAGTCTCTGGATCGGCAGACGTGACTTGAACAGTCTCTGGATCGGCAGACGTGACTTGAACAGCCTCTGGATCGGCAGACGTGACTTGAACAGCCTCTGGATCGGCAGACGTGACTTGAACAGCCTCTGGATCGGCAGACGTGACTTGAACAGCCTCTGCGAAGAGGGCCTTGAGCTGGGCAGGACCAGCGGCGAAGAGGACTGAGCGCTGGGCAGGACCAGCGGCGAAGAAGACTGAGCGCTGGGCAGGGCCAGCGGCGAAGAGGGTCTTGAGCTGGGCAGGACCAGCGGCGAAGAGGGCCTTGAGCTGGGCAGGACCAGCGGCGAAGAGGACTGAGCGCTGGGCAGGACCAGCAGCGAAGAGGGCCTTGAGCTGGGCAGGACCAGCGGCGAAGAGGGCCTTGAGCTGGGCAGGACCAGCGGCGAAGAGGGCCTTGAGCTGGGCAGGACCAGCGGCGAAGAGGACTGAGCGCTACGCAGGGCCAGCGGCGAAGAGGTTCTTGAGCTGGGCAGGACCAGCGGCGAAGAGGGCCTTGAGCTGGGCAGGACCAGCGGCGAAGAGGGTCTTGAGCTGGGCAGGACCAGCGGCGAAGAGGGCCTTGAGCTGGGCAGGACCAGCGGCGAAGAGGGCCTTGAGCTCTGGCTTGACGTGGTTGACGTGAAGCTCTGGCTGGACGTGGCTGACGTGAAGCTCTGGCTGGACGTGGCTGACGTGAAGCTCTGGCTGGACGTGGCTGACGTGAAGCTCTGGCTGGACGTGGCTGACGTGAAGCTCTGGCTGGACGCGGCTGACGTGAAGCTCTGGCTGGACGCGGCTGACGTGAAGCTCTGGCTGGACGCGGCTGACGTGAAGCTCTGGCTGGACGCGGCTGACGTGAAGCTCTGGCTGGACGCGGCTGACGTGAAGCTCTGGCTGGACGCGGCTGACGTGAAGCTCTGGCTGGACGCGGCTGACGTGAAGCTCTGGCTGGACGCGGCTGACGTGAAGCTCTGGCTGGACGCGGCTGACGTGAAGCTCTGGCTGGACGCGGCTGACGTGAAGCTCTGGCTGGACGCGGCTGACGTGAAGCTCTGGCTGGACGGTCTCTGGCTGGACGGTCTCTGGCTGGACGGTCTCTGGCTGGACGGTCTCTGGCTGGACGGTCTCTGGCTGGACGGTCTCTGGCTGGACGGTCTCTGGCTGGACGGTCTCTGGCTGGACGGTCTCTGGCTGGACGGTCTCTGGCTGGACGGTCTCTGGCTGGACGGTCTCTGGCTGGACGGTCTCTGGCTGGACGGTCTCTGGCTGGACGGTCTCTGGCTGGACGGTCTCTGGCTGGACGGTCTCTGGCTGGACGGTCTCTGGCTGGACGGTCTCTGGCTGGACGTGGCTGGCGTGAAGCGCAGAGCTTATCCGAAGGGCAATATCAATGTACTGCTCTAACGTCCATTGAGGGGTGTTGTCCGGCATAAGGTACTCTAGGAGGTCCGTAAGGCCATAACGGAACATGTCTTTCAAGACATTATCATCAACGTCCACCCCATCACAAAGTCCACAAAACTCCTCCACATATTTCCCAATAGGGCGGTCACCTTGGCTGAGGCGAAAGAGATTGACTGCTGGATTCATTTTTGGGTCGGTCGTTCTGTTACGTCGCAGCAAGGACAAAGCAGAGAGTGAATCCAAATGCAAGCACTTTAATAATCCAACAAACAGGTAATCCAGGGTAAACTCAGAACTAGGAACAAGGTACTCAGAACTCAGACTACAAGCAACATTAAACAACGACCGACAAAACACAACTGAAGCACAGGGGTTTAAATACACAGGCAAACAAGATAACAAGGGGGCGTGGCTAATTAGAAACACCTGGAGAGACTAATAAACAAGAAAAACTACAAAGGACTACAAAACATGGCACAGGACAGGAAATAACAAAAGTCAACACAAGACAAGGAAAACATAAGACAGGAATCGTGACAGTATATATGGGTTATTTAACATTTAATTTTAGCAGGTTTGTGTAATATTCTGAGTTTGCATTTCACTATTTTTATTCATTTTGAGGTGAGTAAATGCTTGCTCACATTTAGTGTAGAACTACAATGCCCATCATGTTTACGCCTCTACACTTACTCCTGATTTCTCTCAACATGGGGACAATAGAGCTGTCAGTCCATAAATGGGGAAAAAGTAACTTGTGTTATTTGAAAAAGTAACGCTTTTAAATTTAAAAGTAATGTTTTACTTTACTAGTTACTTGAAAGAAGTAATCTGATTGCGTAACACTCGTTACTTGTAATGCGCAACTGATGACGATGGGCTGTTGAACTCCAAAACCGATAGAAAAATGTGGATGTCAGAATGGACATCGACACCAGAATTAAAGAGTCCAGTCATGCTGTATATCATGATATATAAAAGTATGATGTAAACATACAGTCTGACATAAACGCCAGTTGATGTTTGCCTCGGCTTTTACTCACTGAGTACCCCAAAATCTCATTGGGGTTGTGTCATACATTCAGACAAGGTAAACCAATCGTAACGCACAAAAAATAAACTGCATTAATGGTCGAACACTATATCAATAGTAAAGTCTAGATGCACAAGATGAATGAAGCAATCAGTATGCCAGGAAAGAGTTGCTGCAATATGAATGATGATTTGCTGTTCAAGAAACAATTCTTATAATTATCAATGTTGAAATCAGTTGTGCTGCTTTATATTTTTTTTTCAGAACTCTAGAAAGTTTAATAGAACAGCATATATTTGAAATAAAAGTCTTTTGTAACATTATTAATGTCTTTATTTGATCAATTTAAAGGGGTAGTTCACCCAAAAATGAAAATTACCCCATGATTTACTCTCCCTCAATCCATCCTATAGGTGTATATGACATTCTTCTTTCAGACGAATACAATCAGAGTTATATAAAACAATGTCCTGGCTCTTTCAAGCTTTATAATGGCAGTGATCGCCTGTATAAGTCCATAACACCCGCCCTCAAAACGATCCAGTGCTGGTCGGACCAATCAGACTCTATGCTTCAGGACTGTTTTGATCACGCGGACTGGGAGATGTTCCGGTCGGCCTCTGATGACGACATCGAGGCTTATGCTGATAGCGTAACCTGTTTCATCAGGAAGTGCGTAGAAGACGTTGTTCCGATCAAAACAATACGGATTTACCCGAACCAGAAACCATGGATTAATGGCGATGTTCGTGCAGCACTCAACGCGCGGACCTCCGCTTTTAACTCCGGGAGTGCGGAGGAGCAAAAACAAGCAAGTTATGCCCTCCGAAAAACTATCAGAGCAGCAAAACGCCAATTCAGGGACAAGATTGAAGGACAGTTCAACACCACCGACTCTAGAAGCATGTGGAAGGGAATTAATAGCATTACGGACTATAAAGGAAACATAAACTCCACAGTGAACAACACTGCCTCTCTCCCAGATGAGCTGAACACTTTTTATGCTCGATTTGAGGGAACTAACATCCCCCTCGCGGAGAGAGTTCTTGCGGCTGAAGCTACAGAGGTTAGTACACTCTCCGTCTCTGTAGCGGATGTAACCCGATCTTTCCGTCGGGTGAACATCCGTAAAGCCGCGGGTCCAGACGGTATTCCGGGCCGCGTCATCAGAAAGTGCGCGAACCAACTAGCTGGTGTTTTTACGGACATTTTCAATTGGTCCCTCTCCTTGTCTGTAGTCCCCACATGCTTCAAAACGTCCATCATCGTACCTGTACCGAAGCAAACCAACATCACCTGCTTAAATGACTGGCGCCCTGTTGCTCTGACCCCCATCATCAGTAAATGCTTTGAGAGACTAGTCAGAGATTACATCTGCTCTGTTCTACCTTCCTCACTGGACCCACTGCAGTTTGCATACCGCAATAACCGCTCCACTGATGATGCTATTGCATCTACAATACACACTGCTCTCTCCCACCTGGAAAAGAGGAACACATATGTGAGAATGCTATTTGTAGACTACAGCTCAGCATTCAATACCATAGTGCCCTCCTTGCTTGATGTGAAACTCCGGGCTCTGGGCTTAAACAGCTTGCTGTGCAGCTGGATCCTGGACTTCCTGTCAAACAGACGCCAGGTGGTTAGAATAGGCAGCAACATCTCCTCATCACTGACCCTCAACACTGGAGCCCCACAGGGCTGTGTTCTCAGCCCACTCTTGTACTCCTTGTACACATATGACTGCGTGGCAACTCACAGCTCTAATTCCATCATCAAGTTTGCTGATGATACTACGGTCGTAGGTCTGATCACCGACAACGATGAAACGGCCTACAGAGAGGAGGTGCTCACTCTGACGCACTGGTGTCAGAGGAACAACCTCTCCCTCAACATCAGCAAAACCAAGGAGCTAGTGGTCGACTTCAGGAAGAACGACAGAGAACACAGCCCCATCACCATCAATGGAGCACCGGTGGAGAGAGTCAGCAGCTTCAAGTTCCTCGGTGTCCACATCACAGAGGAACTCACATGGTCTGTCCACACTGAGGCCGTCGTGAAGAAGGCTCATCAGCGCCTCTTCTTCCTGAGACGGCTGAGGAAGTTTGGAATGAACCGCCACATCCTCACACAGTTCTACACCAGCACCGTCGAGAGCATCCTGACTGGCTGCATCACTGCCTGGTATGGCAATACTACCAGCCGTAACCGCAAAGCCTTGCGAAGGGTGGTGCGCACTGCCAGCCGTATCATCGGAGGTGAGCTTCCCTCCCTCCAGGATATTTATGCCAGGCGGTGTGTGAAGAAAGCTCGGAGGATCATCAGAGACTCTAGCCACCCGAACCATGGGCTGCTCTCACTGCTACCCTCAGGCCGGCGGTACCGCAGCATCAGGACACACACCAGCCGACTCCATGACAGCTTCTTCCCACAAGCAATTAGATTTCTAAACTCTTGATCCCTCATGATCAATAACCATAAACATTCTAACTGTCAACACAGCACAACATAACCTACTGCATTTACATAATTTATATATATATATATATATATATTTGCACCTTACGAGTATCTATTCTATGTATAATTACCTCTTTTTGTATTTTTGTATACTGTTGTATATGTAAATTGTTGTATATTGTATATTGTTGTATATTGTAAACTGTTGTATATTGTACATTGTATATTATTTATTGTTCTGTTAGTGTATATGGTACTGTGAGTAATTGTGCGCACATTAGATGTGTAATCTATGTAAATCTGATGTTTGCTGTAATTGTTTTCGTCACATCGTGTCATACTGCTATGTTGCTCGGAACTGCACCTAAGAATTTCACCCACTGTTGCACTTGTGTATATGGTTGTGTGACAATAAAAGGATTTGATTTGATTTGATTTGATAAAGTGCATCCATCCATGATAAAAGTGCTCCACACGGCTCTGGCGGGTTAATAAAGGCCTTCTGAAGTGAAGCAATGTGTTCATGTAAGAAAAATATTCATATTTAAAACTTTATCGACTTGAATAACTAGCTTCCGACCGACGGCCATACGCATCGATTTACGGTGAAACAGTGTCCCTTGAACTTGACGCACGATGCATTGACGAACGCGGAAGCGCAGAGGATAGAGCAAAACAAAACAACAGTCACAAATTAGAATTTAGAATTAGACAATTTTTAAAGAGAAATGTCGGAGGGGCTATGTTTTGGCGCAAGTCAACTTGCGTAGGTCGTCTGCCTACATAACCTAGGATGACGTGAGGGTGAGTAATTCATACATTTTCATTTTTGGGTTAACTATCCCTTTAATGTGTCCTTGCTGAATAAAAGCATACATTTCTTTCAAAAACAAAAGTGTGTATGTGAACAAATAAATCGTGCTACAGAATGGGTCACAATGCAATTTAAAATGCAATACGAGTGTGCATTGCATTGCACATTGTGTGTAATATGTACAATGTTTTGGCCAAGTTTGCTTATCTGCATTAGTGTACTTGCATACAGTTCGTCTCAGGCCTAAAGAGGGACTGTAGTCGCACTGTCTCAACACGCGCCTGTGTTTCAGAGGTGACAAATGACACTTCAAGCTAGATAAATAAACTGTCCCACTAGACCTGGAAGGGAAATTGGGTCGGAAAAAATGAATCATTGAGAGTTATGACAGTGAGAGCGAAGCCCTCCCTGGCTGCAAAAATGATGACAAAATATTTAATCAACAGCTGTTAAATCATCAGTCCATCTGAAAGCGCCAGCAAGAAACCGTGCAGATCCAGAGGTTACCTGAGTGCTTCTGCAAACATTTACGGCTCACAAAGAGCCACAGCTGCGCCGCACACTATTTCAATTGGCATTAATAAGAGGACATTTGGGGTGAACAAAAATGAGTCTTTCAGTTCTTTGGAGGCAGTGTCAGATTAACACTTTTCTCATTATACAATAATCTTTCCATCTCAATTTAAAAAAAAAATCTTATTCACCTCTGGCAGGCGATTAGGTCGTTGATCAGCACAAACTCTCGTTCGGTTAAGGAGCTCAGGTCAGTCGCCTGAATGATACACTTTCCTGCTCATATTTAAAACACCCTGCTGCGGGCGTCCAGACCAAATGAAAAGGAATCGAGGTTGCGCTTCTTAGAGGGAGGTCAATAAACTGGGAATGCACACTTGTGTCGCAAGATTGGAAAACCTTCAAGGACTTTACAGCCGCGTGATCCTGAGTGACTTCTCATTTGTACCTCATAATAAGCAAAAGGCCAATATGAAGATCCCTAATGTGCGACTGAAAGAGTTTGATGGCTATGGCTGTTTGAATAGAGGGCCTCAGTACGCCACTGACAGCAACTGCGACAAGCATCATACTGAATTATAATAGAAGTAAGCAGGTGGTGTTCAAAGATTTAATACAGTCAGATGTGAAAATGTGACTATAGAAGAATATACAGGTGATTTGGGAAACTGTACATCAACAAATGAACAAAGTTGAACTATTGATTTACTGTGAGAAGGGTCCTGTGCTGGGACCAAACAATGAAATTACTGTGCCCAGATATTATTTGCATAAACGGAAAACAGGCAAATGCTTTATTTGTGAGATGGGGATAAAACCCAAAACAAAGCTGTTGTGATTCAGTCAGGAGGACGTTTAAAGACACAAGAGAACTTGATTCAGTGAAATGAATGGTTCTGACTCTAGATTCTCATGAGCCACATGCATTTGAATTGCAAATTCCAATTCAATCTAATAGACTTCTGAAGGAAATAGAATTTAAAAAGATTTGAAATCCAAACAAAATCATAACTGAACTTTTTACTATACAAACGTTGAAGATTTCTAGCCATAAACAACAGAAGGATGCAAAGTGGGTATGATATAATGAGCATAAGGTAGATAGACAGACAGAACGATAGAATGCTCACTAGATGGATCGATAGTTAGATAATAGTGATGAAATAGAATAGAATAGAATAGAATAGAATAGAATAGAATAGAATAGAATAGAATAGAATATTATATATAGAATACATAGATAGTATAGATAGTGGTACAAACAGACAGAAAGAATGATAGATTGATAGAACACTCCCTAGATAAATAGACAGACAGACAGAACAATAGACCGTTCTCTTGATAGAATGATAGTTAGAATAGTGATAGAATATATAGAACAGACAGACATAAATAGATAGATAGAACGATAGAGCAATAGAAACAGACAGATAAATAGATAGAACACTCCATTGATAAACAGAAAGAGACAGACAGACAGACAGACCCTGTGAACTGAATACACAACTAGAAACAGAACACAATGCAGTGACCTCAGAGAAGAGTGGAACAAAACAACACACACACACACCCACACACACTCAAGTCTTTCAAGACCTCTTCTCTACAGCAGTAAAGCCACACGGCCCCGTGCGTGTACAGCACTGAAAGAGTGGAGCGCTCATCAAAGCCTTCCGTTTAACACGCGTTTAATGTATTCTATCTGTTCCTCTTTTTCTCTCGTGTGCATTGCAATGTGTCCCTACTGCACCGGCTGATAAGACATGAAGAAAGTGAGGTTTGGATCGCGTCCCAGTCCTTGTGAAATTATGTTTCTTTCTTTCTTCCTCTCATTGGTTCATTCATCCCTCCTCCTGCCTTTCTTTGATGCGTCTTGAGCGTGTCTCTGTGCAGGAAGCATTTCACGCTGTATTTTATTTGTGAGGGAGTGCGTCACACACAACACAGGGATATTTGTGTTTTTTACTCCCTTCAATCAGAAGCGCCAGACATCTTTGATTACTGCCGAGCTGAAATTGCTGTTTACCTGGGCATCAAGACCAGGCTTCCCTCACATTTAAGGTCTTTCATTTTTCTGAGGAACTATGTGATTGTAGATGATAACCTTCCTCTCAGGCTATGAACAGCTCATCAACCTCTGACTGTCTGTTCTAGCCCAGCTATTATCTATTCCTTTAAAAAGGAACAACAGCTTCCGGATATAATGCAGGGCTTTTTCGGATAAGGATTTCCTAATATGTTATTCTCCCTGATGTCTGTTTGATAAGCATCCGAGTTGGTTATGTCTGACACATTTGCAGATTATGCTATCAGACCAGATCCTCTTATATAAAGCTGACAGATTTTGACATATGAAAATATCTGGTGCATCAACATTGTTTAGACTTGCATGGCTAGAGCTTGTGTCTCAAACTTTTTGCTTAACCAACAAGACATTCTTGGTTGACCAAGTTCATTTGGTGACCAGAACCAAATCACCACTAACCAGCATAAAAAAACTTTACTGGTTTGGAAGTCGATACACTGGTGATGGTGTTTTCATTCTATTCTAGGCAACTAGATTCTCTGTTGCTGAAAGCCGCATATAATTAAAATTGGTTTTTAATAGTTTTTTGATCATGGCCTGTTAGCTTTGAGACCACTAATATGCTTGCGTACCACTGTGGTGCCAAAAATTTAATCTAATTAAAAAAGAAAAGAAAATAACGGTGTCAATGTTCAAGGTTTAGCTGGTTAACATGGGTCAACAATAAAATAAAAAATAAACAAATAAAAATAACAAAAATTTAAAAATAACAGAGCTATTCATATTAATGAGGGATAAAATAAAATTTAAACATTTAAAAAATAAACAGAATAAAGATTAAAAATAATGGGGAAAAAAACAAAAGAGAATGAAATTAAAAAAATAAAAATAACAAACAAACAAATAAACAAATAAAAAATGTAACTGGTTCCCATAGGCCAAAAAGATCTAAATATCAAAGAGATATCCATATAAACAAGGATGAATTAATTAATTAATTAATTAATTAATTAATTAATTAATTAATTAATTAAATTTATATATGCAAAATAAAATAAAGGTGTCAATCTATCTGTATAATTGATTGCTAAAATAAAATAAAATAAAAGTAGTACAGGTGTCAATGTTTAGCTGATTAGCATGGGCCAAAGAGCTCAAATACTCTCTCTTTTTTTCTTTCTTTCTTTCTAAAGCACAATTTAATACTAAAACACTTGCCCAAAGTGCTGTATAAAAAATAATCAAATAATACATAATAATAATACATTATAATAGTGCTATCATTAAGACCGCATAAAGGGTTCTTACAGCAACGGGTGGTGGTTGTTCTGCAGTTCTGGCGTGTGGTTGTTGTACTCAACGTGCAGCCTCTGTACCCTTTCATATAGGTATGTTTTTGGTGGTGTGGTTTGTTTGCGTGGAGTGACTGCGCTTTGAGGCGCAATTCCATCTTTGTTATTCTTTTCTTTTAGGCTGATTATTTAAGAGGTTTTATTCTCTGTCTGGGAAGCGAGGCAGACAAACATTTATTGCTGAGGTACCTTCAATGGGCTGACGGCCGTGATGGAATGCTGAATAATGGTAAACCCAGTATATACTAAGATCGATCGTTTATCGAGTTTGATGCAATTAATATACAAATGTATTTGATGTGGTAACCTCTTCTCTTGTTTTATAGTACCTTTTATCAATCATGTTTGGGGATTGAGAGCTGAGATTGGGTAACTGTGTTGCAACTGTACTTTCACTAAAGTAGGCTATGTTTTGTTTGGTTGTTTATATTGTGGGCTGCATTGATGTGTACTAACATGCATGTTCCCTTTATTGTTAAAGGGGCAGACCAGCCACTGTTTCTTGTATATTTTAGATTTATATTGTGGTTTATTATTATTATTATTTGATATTGACTTTGATCCTAAGTGTTGTTTGTCATTTGCTTTGTTTTCTTGGTACTGCTCTCCTCTTTTTGTTTTCCTGTGCTCAGAGACTCTGTACAGGGCCAGGCCTGCATCTTCACTAGAACCTCCTTCGGTGTAGGTGATTTGGGTGGTGTGACACTGCTGTGTGGTGTGTACTGAAGGTTGGCACTGATTAGTGACTTAAAGGTTACTACTTATTTGCTGTGTATGCTGTGGGGTTTTCTTCTGTTTTCTTCTATCTCTTACAGGTGGTAGGAGGTCCACAAGGGCAGGCCTGACCCTCTTGCAGTCTTGAGGAGAACTAATTCCAACTTCTGTGAATGTTTTTTTAACATTTGATGGTTTTATTGGAACAATAAAATTGTTATCTTATTATAAACTACATTTGTTGTCCAAAATCATAATTTTTTTACCTTTAGAGGGCTCCTCCTGCCTTAAAGGAGGTGGCGTAGTCAGCTTATATTTCTTACACCACAAAAGTAAAGCATGCCTCAGCACCTAATCTAGTTAAAAACCCTGGATAATAAATGAGATTTTAACCGAGTTTTAAAAATGGATATAATTGGAGCCATTCTAATATGCAAACACTTGTACCCTGAGTTTTACAGTTATGGGTTTGCATTTCCATCCAGCTCAGCTAGTTCATGAAGCGCAGGAACACTTCTGTGGTTCCCATGAGTGAAAATGGCAGATTTCAAATCACGTACTTCCGACACCAGCTGAGCGACTGCCTTTGAGATGAATGAGAATACCAACGAATGGCTTTCTGCACGTATTAAAGACATCCTTGATGTGCTGTAGACATCAAGGCCTAAAGATGTAAATCATATCATCTGAGGAAACCACATTAACCTACTCAAACAACAATAAATCCCTCCCTGTATATTCTTTCAACATTGCTGTTTGTTGGTCCAAAATTGAATCCAAGTTTCAGCTCTCTCAGGAAAACACGACTTCATCGCGATCACATCAGTGGAATCAAAATGAGAATGATCGGCTGGTGCGGTTCACCGTGTGGATTTCAGTCATTAGTGATCATCGTTATGAATGAACAGTGTTTGAAATGTTCCCAGAGCCCTGGTGCAGTGTTTCAAAACACAATACTTCTTTCAAGCAAATAACTGTTCAAAGCCTCTCGAACATCCGGCATCCAGCCAATTATAAAGAACTGAGCTATTTGAACACAGTCACACAGGACGTGGTAAATAGGCATGGTAAACTCAAACACTGCAGTGGTCCATGAGTAATTAGCGTTCTGATACTCATTTAGCTGTTAATAGGTAGAGGTGGGAAGAATCGCTTTCAAATCAGCACGTCCAAAAGCAGCTTTCATCCGGAGAGGGTGTTTGTTTCTCACACAACAGCTCAATGAGATTTTCTCCCAACAAGCCTCCGAGTGGTTAGTGCTGTTAGTAGCCTACACTCACAGGAAAGAGAACAACTCCAATTAGACCAGTTTAACATCTTAACTCTTTCTCCTTGGACTGAAATGAGATTAAATGGAGAACAAATTGAGATGTCGAAAAGACTTCAGTAATCTCACATGCATCTCCTCTAGAGATTGAAAAAGATCTCAACAATAAAACCTGAAAACAAAAGTCTCAATATGTACTCAAACAATTCTCCGAATGCAACACTACTTGAAAAAAAAAAATGGAAAGAATAGATCCTTTACGGGATGGGACTTTTAAAGGTCTTTGGTTTTTCCATTATAAAGAAAAGCAAGGTGCTCATTTGCAGTGTTGTGCCTGAACGCGTTCATTGAACGGTAGTTCATGAACTCGTTCATATTTTGGGCGAACGTGAACTGAACGTACTGTATTACTGCCTGATCAACGTTACAGTGAACTCGTTCACTGATAATAGCTCGTAGCAACATATGGATGAACTAGTTCAAATTTTTAAAGTATGAACTATGATCTGAACTAGTTCATTTTAAAATTTGTGAACTGAACTTTGAACTAGTTCATATAGAAAGTGAACTTTCCCAACACTGCTCATTTGTCGCCACATCACAACCAGCTGATGAACGATAAAAACATTGACAGCCAATCAGAATCCACATTAAAGAGCTCGAGCATTTAAAGTGACAGACGACAAAACCGCAGCGTGTGCTTATAATAAACAGAATGATATTGTGCATTACAGTGGATGCTAATATAGTTATGGTTACAGTAATCTTTATAGTAGACCTTCTTGGTGTGAAAAAAAAGCATATTATGTCACCTGATCTATGAAATTAGCAACACCTGGGCAACAAAATGTTAATCTTGGCACTGTCATGATCAGTTTTGTTTTGGGGACAAATAAAATTGTGGTGAGCATTGGCAGATAGCCTACATTATAAGACATCATTATTTCTATACTCACTAATGAGTATGTGAACAGCTCACTTTGTTGAAGATTTGTTGAAACCACGGCTCATCTGACAGCTCCATCTTAATTTATCGGCTTGCAAATTTCAAAACTCTCAGGGTTGAAACTTTTAAAGAAATCGTCTTGAGCTGTTGCCGCATGCTTCAATGGAGTTAAGATGCTTTGTTTAGGTGGCTGTGGTCACTTTCACTTCTGGCTGAATGCTGATTTGATTCTGCACATCCTGTGGGGAAACGTGCTCTTCTCTCTGAAGCGACAGTGGCTCACAGAGGTGTGCTGCTGGATACAATTTGTTACACATGAGTAGCCCGAGCTGCTTTGCCATCTCCTCTAGGGGTTTTCACTGGGATAAATAGATCAATTCTTCTCTCTAGCTCTTAAAGTGACTGTTTGCCAGTCAATGCGCGACTGATGCGGCAGTATCAAGACTTGCATGCTGGGATCAACTGCCACAATACCTTTATTCCCAAGAGGCCTCTGTGAGAGTGAGACTAGAATGACTCAGATAGTTCTCAGCGGGATACGTAATGCATTATAGTAGCTGTTTTAAAGGTCCATGACCTCCAATTATGTTTTAATTTTAATGTTCTGTAAATTTTAGTTGTATGTATAAAGTTACTAGCCACAATCTTCACTGGCCACAATTGTGACATCGATACCATGGGGACAAACGGCCATATAAATATTTTTAATATTATCTCATAATTTGGCAGCAGGAAAATTAGGCTGCTGTCACTTTAAGACCTGACACACAGATCCATTATACTGTTACACATGGGTTTTCTTTCTCTACTGTTGATGTTCACTTAAAACATAACTGACTGTGTTTACGTGAATACTCGCCAAGACCAGCATTTTGACATTATTTTGTGTTTTTGACTGTTTAAGCACAATAGGCCGTGAAAAATAACTAAATTTAGTACTGAGAGGTGGCTTTATTTGTGAGCACTTTGGGTGTGAGCACAATATATGCGGGAATGAGTAAAATTATGCGCAATATGAGCAATCCCACGCCGAAATGAAAGCCCAGTAACACCAACAATATTCATCCGGAGCAAATCAAACTGGTAAGAGAATACGCTTAAAGTCCCACTCCGATCATATTTTGAGCTATTTTGAAACATTCCCAGTGGACTTTAAATTACGATTATGCCCTTTTTAGCCAAAATCACAAAACCTGTGCCGTTTTCTGGGACTTTGCTTTAGCAGAGCGGCAGTAGCTCATTAGCAATTCGCCTCTGCGTTGTGGGCGGAGCCGTTGGCACGGAGACGACCCTCCCCCTCCCCGTTGCTGAGAGCTCTGTCTGTATAAATGTCAATATAGAAAGAAAGCTCGACTTCGCCTCGATATTTCATCCCTCCTGGAGGAGATATTTCATCCCTCCTTGCCACATTATGCAGCACTGCCGTTTTTGCCCGGTAGATAGCTGATGTAATGAGCAAACAGGCGGGATCGTTGAATTGGCTCCTGACAGAAAAAAAATAAAATTACCGGTAAAGACACAGGCTGTCCAGTTGATGGTGTCTTGATGGAAGGCACTGCATCTGGCTTCAAAAACAATTTACTGACGAAGCCCATTTTTTTCTCCTGCCAGATGGTGAAACAGTCTTCTGTGAAGTGCTGAACGCAAACCGATGTGTGGTTTTTAACATTGCCGTGACCAAGGAACGTAATCCATCTATCTCTCACAGCAACATGTTTTGGTAAAGCATGAAAGCTAATACCACTATCTCTCCTCTTAGCATTACAATCGCTACCACACATAGGTGTTGATCCGCCATCGTCTTCTCTACTCCTCAGAACCTGAGCGGGCGGGGCGGAGGGGAGTATGAGCTTCTGTCCCCGCCCAGTGGAGTTACTACGTCACAACTCCAGTCTATTTTAGCCGGCATTTTAGCGTCTGCTACTGATTCGCAGCCATTTGAATGTAGAAATACTCAGAAATACAACTTTGAGCTTATTTTTCTCAAGATATGTCCTCTAACATCAGAAAAATGCCACAAGAACATGTTAACACCTAGAAAAACATTATTTTCATCGGAGTGGGTCTTTAAAATCAACTGATGGCGAGGAAGAAAATAACGCAAATTAACTAACGCCTCACTTTCCATAAAAAATAATCCAATGTAATGAGTTGTTAAAAGTAATGTTCCCAAAAAAACTAGTTTCAGTAATCGCACCTCAATAAACATGACATTTAAGTAAGGATGGACTACTTGTACACTTCATCGTGTTGATTCGCGCAGCGGCTCTCATAGTGATGAGCCGCCTCAGGGTTTCGGGTAAATCTGGGAGAAGCAGCATGAGTTTGAAGCCGGTTACACACCCTCAGCGATGCCTGTGAGCGAGGCATATGGCAGCCTGCATTCACGTGACAAAACAGACAGGCTTATCTGAGACCTCATGCACTGCTGTGTGAATTGTAGGTTTAGAAACGTAGGATCTGTAAGTAGAAATGAGCTCATTTGAGAAGCAGCATGAGCTTAGCTGAATATTTATTCATTTTATTTATTATATTTATGGGTAATGTATAAAACAGGAGCTCATGGGATCAGTGGAAATCTCACACAGGAGACTCAACTCACAATTGCTAACAACTCTAATTAGCACAAACAAATATTAGGTTTTGTTATTGATTCAATTTATGGCTGAATCCAAAATCTTTTTCACTTGTTCCAATCTGCAATCTTCTCTGCAAAAGAATTTTTCTAAAACAAGGTTGGATAATCATGCACAGGATTATGCCTTAATATGCAAATAAACCAGCTAAACACAAGCTTGGCCAGGCTGGGAGACCAGCTAAACCAAGACCTGAAAACCAATCAGAGCACATTTTGGTTTTTCTTCACAGAGACAGGAACGGAGGAGCGTTTCCTATGAGGTGCCCCTAGGGACATTATTCAGAATTACCATGCTTATACATGTACTTTTCCTCTCACATACACATATGAAACCAAATTCATTCACATACTATAATGAAATACTCACACACATACAAGTGAAATGCTTTTACAAACACAACTGAAACGCTCTCATACATACAACTGAAAATATTACGGTCACACACACAACTGAAATGCTTACACACACAACTGAAATGCTCTCATACATACAACTGAAAATATTACGCTCACACACACACAACTGAAATGCTCACACACATACAAGTGAAATGCTTTTACAAACACAACTGAAATGCTCTCATACATACAACTGAAAATGTTACACTCACAAACACAACTGAAACGCTCACACACACACAACTGAAATGCTCTCATATACAAGTGAAATGCTTTTACAAACACAATTGAAACGCTCACACACAACTGAAATGCTCACACACATACAAGTGAAATGCTTTTACAAACACAACTGAAACGCTCTCTCTCACACAACTGAAAAGCATTTCAGTATGTTGTATGCAAGCATTTCAGTATGTTGTATGCAAGCATTTCAGTTGAAACGGAAGCACATTTCAGTTGAAACGGAAGGTGGTTAAAGTCCCCACTCCAGTTGGTGGCAGTAGTGCACCTCAAGACGAAGAACTAGAAGCTGTTAAAAGAAAGCATAGTACAAAAGCGCGCCTTAAACAATACAAGCGACCACAGTTGACCGTTCGTTAGCCCGCCAATCGCGCTACACCAGCGGTTCTCAAAGTCTGGGGCGCGCCCCACTGGTGGGGAATAGAGACGTGACAGGTGGCGCGCGCCAAATGGGAGGACATTTTCCTTTTTATGCCTTTATATGTTTATTCGTTGATGGCGAGTCCGCATCGTCAACTTCATCTTTGCAGCAACACAGAAAACACCAGTTAATTAATAAACAATTAAATGTCTCCTTGCAATTTTTTACACATTCATAATCATTCCTTTTGCCGGTTCTTTGTGGCAAGTGTAACCCTGTGAATATTTGTACTCATTTATTTTAATTTTGATGTATTTTTTATTATTTTTATAATACATGGGAATTTGCATATTGTCATGTACCGGTAGTCTGAGGTATTTCAAATGTTAATCAATGAGTTGTTCCATTGAGTTTTGGTTTGTTCACTATCAGCCAATCAGAATGAGTAGGAGGGAGGAGAGAGGCAAGCGAGAGTTGGAAGCTGGGGGTACAGGAAGGAAGAGCGCGCTGTTCGACCGAGTAAGAGAGTTAGTGAAACACATGCTACAGTGTTTGTGTCCTAGATCACATTCAGTTATATTAATATATGTATTGTGACAACGGGAACGTTTTCTTTGTGTTTAAAGACTAATCACGTTAAAGGCTGATTTATACTTCTGCGTCGGACATACGCCGGAGCCTCTACGCCGTAGACTACGCATTGGTTTTAATTTATACTTCTGCGTCGTTGTCCGCGTTGACGCACGCAGAGGGAGCATGTGAAACCCGAGGGAGCGGTTTGAGCAGACCAATCACAGCGCTTGCGTCCGCGTAGAATTGACACGTTGTTACATTTTTGGAGAGGTGCACGTCAGGGTACGCCAAAGGGTGCACGCGCTACGCACAGCCTACGGCGTAGCTACGGCGTAAGTTCGACGCAGAAGTATAAATTGGGCTTAAGTCTGCTCTGATCATCATAGCAGCCGTCATTTTATGTTTTGCCGGAAAGGACTATAGTGATTCTCTATTGTTTCTCGGGATTCAAGGACCAAGAAGAGTCAAACAGCATCGGAGCATTTTCAGGCGGTTCTATGCCGAAAATAGACTTTACAACTTGTTGAAGTAGAGAGAACGACAGCTTTCGTGCGTCGGAGTGGTCGGCCATTTTCTGGTGTGTGACGCATCACTTATTTCAGCGTTGGACTGGACTGTTTTCCTGTTCCTTGTGAGGAGATGAGGACACAAGCTTCCACGGGCGTCAGTTTGGTTTGAAATGTGGGGGGGGGGACAGAGACGCATTCGGAAATGCATTTTCAGAAGTGCTGGGTACAAACAAAAATGTCTTAAAGAGGCTAGGCACTGAGTTGAAAGCCATATTACCTGATTTATTGTTTAGGCTAATAATACGTAATAACAGTAAACGTTACGCACAAGCGCGGCATATCAAGAAATGTACAAATCAGGAATGTGTATCGTGTACTCTCTCTCTCTCTCGCACACACACACACACACACACATACACTCCAGCATTAGAATGCAACAACCATTCTTAATCCTTAATTGTTGCACAGGCACAGCGGCCTATTATGTTTGTCAGTCAGCAAAAGTAAAATCACACACTGCTCAATTGAATATGAAGGCAAATGGCTTGCATTAATTCAACCACATTTATCAATTCAATATTAAGTCCAAAATAGTTTTTGACTCACCAATCGGTAGATTATTTGTACATAAAATCCATCCGCCGCTCTTTCCTTGTGAAGACTTCGATCACATATTTTCTTTCATACCAGTCTGTTTGAAACGATCGGACAATTTTTGGGCCCTTTTGCTGCACTAGTCCATCTAAGGCAGGCGTAGACCTCCCTCTTGCTATTAACTCAGATTTTGAATTAAAATCGAGCTTAGAAAAATTTCTTAACTCGTGATCACGGCCGGTGCTGTCATTTTGACTTTGAATTTGGCTGGGATTATAGGCATGTAGGCTAGCTGGTGTAATGATTAGCTGCGCAAATGTCCAGTAGGCTAATATCTCGATTTTAATTGGTCCATGTCTGATACGTAACGGAGATGATTACTGGCATAACATATTTAGCCTACGTCCAAAGGCACAGCAGATTTGTGCTTATTGCCGTAGGCTACCTGTTGAAGAATACAGGATCGAAGTGCGCATGCGCAACATACCGTAAACAAATGCTAGTAAAAGAAAAATGTTAGTAGACAGTAAAAGCACTGCTTATTCTACCATTTGTTTTTTATTTGATTATGCGTAACTGCTACATTTGTCATCATAACGTCTAAACAATTGGAATAACACACATATTGCATATATAAAAAATAAGAATAAACAGTAAAAAACAATTTTGGCAGGGTAGTGCCTAGTTTGCCTACCCAGACCGCACGTCACTGAAACTTGTCAAAGTGTTCAGCCTCTCTCTGCTCAACCCGTAAGTAAATCCTTCGATCTGTCTAGTGGTAGACCTTTTGCCAAGCGTGTCAGAGGTTACAGGTTCTAATCCGCATTTGGCATGTTGTTGTTTTTTCTCTCATCAAAACTAAATATGTTCATCAGTGGTTACAGTCTATATCAAGCAGGGACACGTTTGTGTGCATTTTATTTTGAGATTCCACCTGAATGTATATAGTGAGTCTCCACAACGGCGATAGATTGAAGAGCGCGTCTGAGTGAAGACTGCGCGAGCCTGACTGTATCCATGACACTGATTGCCGCGACAACGAGCGCTCAGCTTGAGTTCAAAAACAACACATTTTAGCGCCAGATCTCTTATTTAATAGAGAATTAAATGAATGTTCTGCTAGTTAACTGGATATGGTTTATTTATTTGTATTAGGTACCGTGGCGCCTCAATGTTTCAAAAAGTGGTGGGTACAAAATGACTCATGACGAAATCTGGTGGGGACGCGTCCCCACCGTCCCCACCGAAATCGACGCCTATGCAAGCTTCACGTAACCACTTCTCTGTGCAGTTGGAGAGTTTTGCTATAACAGAGTATCTGAGTGAGTAACTGAGTGAGTAACCAGTGTGTCTATGCTCGTTGAAAACGGCGTCATCCATTCGTGACTGACATTAAGTGCACCACCGAATTTGGGCCCCAACGAAATCCAAGCGCTTGGTTTATGAACATTTCAGCATGTAAAGTGTGAACATGTGATTCAAGTTACAGTTTTGAATTCATACAGGTATACATACAACTGTAACAACTGGTATTATCCACCTGAGACTGTTTTTTCCCTTTTAGTTGCTTTGAACTGTAATTTACTGACACCTTAAAAAAGTGGTTTCCTTTTATTTCTTCTAAAAAGAAGGTGATGTAATATTTCATTTTTACGTTTTTTTGTTTTGTTTTGAGTTAAAATAAATAAGTCTCTATTTGTTACTACTTTTGTATTTGTTTCATAGCCTAACTTGATTACAGTATTGTTGTAGGAAGAAAACAGCCCTAAACAAATAGTGAAGAGGCATTTGATTTAATCAAGGGTAATGTGTACACATTTTTGTGAATAGTTTAAGCTACATTTCTGGAGGCACGGTGACAAATTATAGTTTCTGTCGACATACCAGAGAAAATCCAGCCACCTCACCATCAATTGCTGGAGCCCAGGTCTTGTTGTTTTTATGCGCTTTTAACAGTAGTGTTACATTTTTGGAGGCACCGCTGGGATTTTTGTTTCTCTGGATTTACTTTAATCTGGTTATCTGCTAGGTTGTCGTGTATTTATTTTATTTGTGTTGTAAAGCATTGTGAGACATGGATATTTCTAAGGCTGGCGAATGGATTCGTCAAGCGCAAATAAAGCCATCTTGCTGTATAATACTCAGTGATGTCCCAATAGATGTGAGGGATGAGACTATCGCAGATGTGCTTAACACAGTGATGTCACATATCTGTCCGGTCTTGTGTTGCACATGGGTGTTTGTTATGTTGAGCCATTTGCTCTCGTCATTGTTGACCCCTCCCTCTTGTTATCTGATTATTGGTTGATTTGCTCCACCTGTCTGTCTCGTTACCCTCCTTGTTTGCATTCCTATTTATTCTTCCTGTGTTTGCTGTCCTTTGCTCGTTTTCGTTGTATTTGTTACGTTGTGTTTGTGTTTGCGCCTTGCCTTGCCTTGCCTTGCCTTGCTCTATGTAGTTTTGGTTTGTTTATTTTATGTTTTATCTTCATTAAACACTTCTTTCGCTCTGCACTGGAATCCACGGAATTATTCCCACACGCACCGTGACAGAACGAACGAGCCACATGTGGACTCCGCGGAGCGAACTTTGTCCGGCTGAGAGGGAGAATGGAATTTCTCTCTTTAAATATTTCTCCCTGTGTGCCCAGAGGAATGAGAAGAGGAGGGCAGCTGAGTCATCCTCAATGGTCTCTCCTGGAATGGGATCATCGTCATCGGATCCGTCCAGCGTTGGGAATCCGTCTATGGTCACGTCTGCCCAGTCAGAGACTGTTCACGTTCCGTCTGCCCAGCGAGAGACTGTTCACGTCACGTCTACCCAGCGAGAGACGGTTCACGTCACGTCTGCCCAGCGAGAGAAGTCTGCCCAGCGAGAGACTGTTCACGTCACGTCTGCCCAGCGAGAGACTGTTCACGTCACGTCTGCCCAGCGAGAGACTGTTCACGTCACGTCTGCCCAGCGAGAGACTGTTGACGTCACGTCTGCCCAGCGAGAGACTGTTGACGTCACGTCTGCCCAGCGAGAGACTGTTCACGTCACGTCTGCCCAGCGAGAGACTGTTCACGTCACGTCTGCCCAGCGAGAGACTGTTCACGTCACGTCTGCCCAGCGAGAGACTGTTCACGTCACGTCTGCCCAGCGAGAGACTGTTCACGTCACGTCTGCCCAGCGAGAGACTTTTCACGTCCCGTCTGCCCAGTCAGAGACTGTTCACGTCCCGTCTGCCCAGTCAGAGACTGTTCACGTTCTGTCTGCCTTCATGGACCTGGACTTTCTGGAGCGTCTGGCTCGGATCCTGGACATGTCTGTGTCTGCTGTTCCAGAGCCGGAGCCAGTGTCTGTTGTTCCAGAGCCAGAGGCAGAGCCAGCGCCCGTTCCAGAGCCGGAGGCAGAGCCAATGCCCGTTCCAGAGCCGGAGTCAGAGCCAGTACCCGTTCCAGAGCCGGAGGCAGAGCCAGTGCCGTCTGCCTTCCTGGACCTGGACTATCTGGAGCGTCTGGCTCGGATCCTGGACATACCCGTGTCTCCTGTTCCAGATCCGGAGCCAGTGTCTGCTGTTCCAGAGCCGGAGGCAGAGCCAGTGCCTGTTCCAGAGCCGGAGGCAGAGCCAGTGCCTGTTCCAGAGCCGGAGGCAGAGTCAGTGCCTGTTCCAGAGCCGGAGGCAGAGCCAGTGCCTGTTCCAGAGCCGGAGGCAGAGCCAGTGCCTGTTCCAGAGCCGGAGGCAGAGCCAGTGCCTGTTCCAGAGCCGGAGGCAGAGCCAGTGCCTGTTCCAGACCCAGTGATTGTTTCTGTGTTTGTGTCTGTCCTTGTGACCATTTCTGCTCTAGTGACTGTTCCTGAGCCGGTGTTTGCAGTTCCTGAGCCGGTGGCTGCTGCTCCAGAGGCAGAGCTGGTGCCTGTTCCAGAGCCGGTGCCTGTTCCAGAGCCGGTGCCTGTTCCAGAGCCGGTGCCTGTATCCAGAGCCGGTGCTTGTATCCAGAGCCGGTGCTTGTATCCAGAGCCGGTGCCTGTTCCAGAGCCGGTGCCTGTTCCAGAGCCGGTGCCTGTTCCAGAGGATGTTACAGTTCTTGTGGATGTTACAGTTCTTGTGGATGTTACAGTTCTTTTGGATGTTACAGTTCTTATGGATGTTACAGTTCTTGTGGATGTTACAGTTCTTGTGGATGTTCCTGAGCCGGTGTCTGTTCCTGAGCGGGCATCACCGCCCTGGCCGCCCGAGGGGTCTTCACCGCCCTGGCCGCCCGAGGGGTCTTCACCGCCCTGGCCGCCCGAGGGGTCTTCACCGCCCTGGTCGCCCGATTTACTCTGTTTCGCCCTGGACGCCCGATGAACTCTGTTTCGCCCTAGTCTGTTCCTTTTTTTTCTTTTTCTGGTCTGTCCCTCCCGTTCCCCCCTTGGTCTGTCCCTCCTGTTTCCCCCTGGTCTGTCCCTCCCGTCCCGCCCTTATGTTTCCTTCCTGTCCCGCCTTGGCCTGATGGAGCGTCTGGTAGCCGGGGTTATGTCACATATCTGTCCGGTCTTGTGTTGCACATGGGTGTTTGTTATGTTGAGCCATGTGCTCTCGTCATTGTTGACCCCTCCCTCTTGTTATCTGATTATTGGTTGATTTGCTCCACCTGTCTGTCTCGTTACCCTCCTTGTTTGCCTTCCTATTTAGTCTTCCTGTGTTTGCTGTCCTGTGCTTGTTCGTTGTATTTGTTACTTTGTGTTTGTGTTTGCGCCTTGCCTTGCCTTGCCTTGCTCTATGTAGTTTTGGTTTGTTTATTTTATGTTTTATCTTCATTAAACACTTCTTCACTCTGCACTGGAATCCACGGAATTATTCCCACACGCACCGTGACAAGTGAAGCTATTCGGTCGTACCAAGATTCATGGTAAACGGGGAGATCCTACAGGAACTAAGTTGTTTTTGTTGCTTGAAACCAGTAATGACATTGATCCAGATACTGTACCACCAGAGATAGGGATTACTGTTGAAGTGGGGCCATGGATGGTACATGTAACTGGAAAAATGGTGACAGATCCTTCTGTGGGAGATGCTGTTTTTCAGGATAAGTTGCTGTCCTTGTTGCAGCAGTAAGGAAAGTCACTGGAGGATGTGAAGGCTATGTTGGAGCAAGGTCAGTCCTCTGATGCAAAAGTGAATCTTAATTTGGTGAATGCTATTGATCGCCTTGTGGAAAAGTGTATCCATATGCCTAGTGATACTGTGGGTTATAGGAGATTAAGAGTATTTTCAGGTGTGAAACCAGTACCTGCTGGGGAGGAAGAGTATGACCCCTGGATGGAGCAGGCTGTTCAAATGATCAGCGAGTGGCAGTGTGCTGATTCTGTGAAAAGGCAGCGTATTGTTGAGAGTTTGCGGGGACCCGCTTCAGACATAGTCCGGTTTCTGAAGGTTAGTAATCCAACTGCCCCAGCTACTGATTATTTGGTTGCTCTTGAAACAGCCTATGGAACTACTGAAAGTAATTCCGATCTTCTTGCAAAGTTCAGGAGCACTTACCAAAGGGAAAGTGAGAAGCTTTCTGATTTTCTATATAGGCTGGACAAGCTCCTTCGTCGCATGCTTGTAAAAGGAGGTGTTGTAGCCGCTGAATTTGGATCGCATGCGCATGGAGCAAGTGGTTAAGGGAGCTCGTACTACTGATATGGTACCACTACGACTAAGAATGACCCACACTCTGCGTGATCCTCCTAGTTTCTCGAAATTGTTACGGGAAGTAAGGGAAGAAGAGGATTGGATCAGGGCTAGAGAGGGTGGAAAAGTAGTGGTTTCTGCTGCTTCTGTTCCACAGGCTTCTTTGGTGTCTGAATTGAGCAGTATAAAGCAAGAGGTGAGTGCACTTACAACTCAGATGTCCCAGCTGTTGAAAGCAGCTGCACCTGACCCTGTTCCTGAGCATTCTTCCAAGGCAACTGGCCCTGTGTGTCAAGTGGCGGATGCAAGTGCTACAGAAGTTGCCGGCAAGAAGAGCACATCCAAGATTACTCGGTCTGGAGTTTTCTGTTACAAGTGTGGTGAGGATGGCCACACAAAGAGAGAGTGTCGGGGAACTGAAAAACTGAGGAAAGTAAATCAAAAATTGATCAGTCAGAGCAGGTTCTCGGGAAACTTCTAGGGAGTTCTGTGGATGAACGGCACAGGACTCCTTTTCCATCCCGTTCCACCTTTTGTTCTGGAGTAGAAATCGATTGTTCTTCTGGAATTCCATCTGGCTTGATTGGTCCGACTTCTGAAGTACCAGTCCAAATTGAAGGAGTGTATGCAAAAGCTTTACTTGATAGTGGCTCTCAAGTCACCATCCTTTATCGAAGCTTTTATGATGTGTACTTAAAACATTTACCACTGTTGCCAGTGGAAAATCTTGAAATATGGGGTTTGAGTTCACACAAATACCCATACGACGGTTATCTTCCCATTAAGCTTGAATTCACTGAAAATGTGGTAGGACTACCACAAGTGGTTGATACTCTTGCACTTGTTTGCCCAGATTCTCTGCCAGAGAAGAGAATTGTCATTCTAGTGAGGACTAACACCAATATAGTGAGACGATTGTTTGAGGCTTGTAAACAGAAGCTTGGTGTTCACTTCTTGCATATCTTGTCCATACCTCCTGTAGTTCGAGAAGTCTATGAGAATATTCAGAAGTCCGATGGCTCACCTGATGATTGTGAGAGGCATGGCACTGTGTGGTTTACACAACATAAACCGATTGTTGTAGGGCCTGGAGAGTCATGTCAAATTCCGGGTAAACCAATTTTTTTTTCTAAATCTACAGATGTGTATGTCCTGATAGACCAGCCGGATGACACTAGTGTTTCAAATGATTTGCTAGTTAGACCTGAAGTGCAGTCTGTGTCTGTGGTATCTAATCGCATCATGACTGTTACCGTGAGGAACATGTCCACTAAAGATGTGCATCTGAAACGTGGCACACCAATTGCTCATCTTTATCCTGTCGATATTGTACCTCAGCCCGCATTAGCCGAGGGTCAGTTGTCCAATACGCTAACTCCTGCCTCATTTGACTTTGGGAATTCACCTATACCTGAGGACGCAAAGCAGCAGTTGTGTGAAAAATTGATGGAAAGGCGTGATGTATTTTCTTGTCACGAATGGGATGTTGGTCGTTCAAAGAGTACTAAGCATGAAATACGGCCTACTGATTCAACTCCTTTTTGTGAACGTTCTCGCTGTTTGCCTCCTGCTGATTTGAAAGACGTGCGAAACCATCTGATGGAATTGCAGAAATGTGGTATCATCTCTGAATCCAGAAGCCCTTATGCTTCTCCTATTGTGGTAGTACGTAAGAAATCAGGCAAAGTGCGAATGTGTGTTGACTACAGGACATTGAACAGACAAACTATACCTGATCAATACACAGTCCCTAGGGTTGAAGATGCACTCCATAGTTTGGCCGGGAGCAAATGGTTCAGTGTACTTGATTTGCGAAGTGGGTATTATCAGATTCCCATGAAGGAAGCTGATAAAGAAAAGACTGCGTTTATTTGCCCACTAGGATTTTATCAGTTTGAGTGCATGCCTCAGGGCATTAGTGGGGCCCCTGCAACCTTTCAGAGAGTTATGGAGAAGACAGTGGGCGACATGAATTTTCTGGAAGTGTTGGTTTATCTGGACGACTTGATTGTTTTTGGCAGAACCCTTGAAGAGCACAATCAACGTTTGCTCAAAGTTCTGGATCGGCTTACAGAGGAGGGTTTAAAGTTGTCTCTGGACAAATGCCAGTTTTGCAGGACTTCTGTGACTTACGTTGGGCACATAGTGTCACAAGATGGAATCGCCACTGATCCGTCCAAAGTGGAAGCAGTTGTGAATTGGCCCAGACCGCAGACAGTTACCCAGTTGATATCCTTTCTTGGTTTTTGTGGCTACTATCGATGGTTTGTGAAAGGGTATTCTAGTTTGTGCAGACCCCTCAACCAGTTGCTTAAGGGTTATCCACAAAAACGCCAGGGAAAGTAGAACCTCAAGAAGCCTGCTACTGACGGGTTCTTCAGGCCCCCAGATCCATTTGGTTCTCGATGGGATGACAATTGTGAGATGGCTTTTCAGGATCTGAAACTCCGTTTGACGCAAGCCCCGGTGTTAGCGTTTGCTGACCCTGTACTACCTTATGTGTTACACGTTGATGCCAGTATGGATGGACTGGGTGGCGTGCTCTATCAACAACATCCTGAAGGATTGCGCCCAGTGGCATTCATTAGTAGAAGTCTTTCTACCTCTGAAAGGAATTACCCAGCACATAAGCTGGAATTCTTGGCTTTTAAGTGGGCGGTAGTTGACAAGCTGCACGACTATCTTTATGGAGTAACTTTCGAAGTCAGAACGGACAACAATCCCCTTACTTACATTTTGACTTCGGCTAAGTTAGACGCTATAGGTCACAGATGGCTAGCAGCTCTGTCAACTTACCAGTTCAGCTTGAAGTACAGACGGGGATTGATAAACATCGATGGAGACTTTCTGTCGAGGCGGCCTTATGTCAGTCCTGGAGCTCAAGAAACGTGGGAGGTAGTTCCAGCTTCCGGAGTACGTACTCTCTGCCAATCTGTGGAAGCAAAGGATCAAGTGCAAGGTGGCATTGAGTCAGCTGTAGTACATCAGCAAAGTGCTTACTTACCTGAGTTGTGTTGTCCTGAGAGTGAAGTGTTTTGAGCTGCTGGAAAAGTTCTTTCCTTTACTCAGGATGAGCTGAGGAATTCGAACTTCAGTGAGTTGAGGGAGGCTCAGGGGAATGACCCTTGCCTGAGTAAAGTAAGGCTAGCAGTTAGTCAGAAGCAATTATCTGGAAGTGTTCAATTGGACCATATTGACCTCAAGGCCTTGAAAAAAAAAAAAGGAAAAGTCTGGAAGTGGATCAAGGTTTGCTATACCGGGTGGTTGAGAGGAAAAATAATCAAAGATACAGGCAGTTTGTGCTTCCAACTGCTCTCTGAAGTTCTGTTTTGGAGTCTTTCCATGACAAAAATGGACATTTAGGTTTTGAGAAAACGTATGCGCTCGTGAGAGACCGTTTTTTCTGGCCTAGGATGAAAGAAGAAGTGGAAGCATACTGTAAAAATTGTGATCGCTGTATCATGAGGAAGACTTTGCCTCAGAGAAGTGCGCCTATGTCACATATGCACAGTTCTGGTCCTCTGGATTTAGTCTGTATTGATTTTCTAACAATTGAGCCAGACACCCGAAATGTTAGTAATGTGTTGGTCATTACCGATCATTTTACTCGGTATGCCCAGGCTTTTCCTTGCAAAGACCAGATAGCTTTGATGGTTGCGAGAACCTTGTGGGAGAAGTATTTTGTTCACTATGGCCTGCCAAATAGAATACACTCTGATCAGGGGTGGGATTTTGAGAGCCATTTGATCAAGGAGATGTTGGCTATGTTGGGAGTAAAGAAATCCTGCACTTCTCCATACCATCCACAAGGGGATCCATAACCAGAGAGGTTTAACAGGACACTTCTCAATATGCTTGGCACATTGAATGCACAACAAAAATCAAGGTGGAGCCAGCATATTGCCCAGTTAGTTCATTCGTACAATTCTACCCAAAATTATGCGACTGGGTATACGCCATACTTCCTCATGTTTGGAAGAGAGCCTAAGTTACCGGTGGATGTGTGTCTCGGGGTTCGGCCTGATGTAGATTTGCCAGTTTCCTACGGGAAATATGTAGAGAGAATAAGGCAACAATTAAAGGAAGCATATGAGTTGGCAACGACTGCATCTGCACGTGCAAACCAAGAAAACAAACTGAGGTATGATAAGAAAGTGCGTCCTCAGAGTCTGAAGCCTGGAGACAGGGTGCTTATTCAGAACCTTGGGTTAAAAGGAAAGCACAAACTTGCAGATCGGTGGCATTACATGCCATATGTGGTAGAGAGTCAGTTGTCTAACTTGCCTGTCTATAAGTTGGTTCCAGTGAGTGGCAATGGGCCTAAAAAGGTTCTACATAGAAACCATATATTGCCCTTGAAATCACAAGTGAAAATGAGTTCTGAAAGTGAAAGCCCGAGCCCTTTACCCGTTCGTAAGACCATAAAGAGACAAAGTGAGAATGAAAAGCCCATGTCTGAGTCTGTTAACCTTGTGCCGAGAGATTTTTCATCATCTGATTCAGAGTAGAGGCTGACATTTTTTCGGGAATCCCACGGGTCACGGGATTCCCGTGGGATTCCTGCAGGATGGGAGTCATCTTTGCTATCAATCACGGGATTTGGACGGTACAGGATAAATGGTTAACGGGAGCAGACGGGAGCGGGAATCAACCAATAGCAAAGACGACAAAAAAAGAAAAAATTAAATGCATCATTTTGTAGTTTCCTTTTAATACGCCTACAATGTAACGCAATTAAAAAATAACTACACGACCCAGCCGTCCCAGAAGCCATCAGTGCTTTTTGTCACGGCTTACCGCCGAAATTCAAAGAGCAGTGATGGAGGGAGCTAACAGCCGCGGAGAAGTCGATGTGGCAAAAAATGATTTACAGCGCAAAGTCAGAAGTAATGACATGTCTATTAAGTTCACAGAACTGGTCGGAAAGTCTGAAATATTAATTAAGTTTATGAGAGTAGAATGTGACGGTGATAGCACAATGTACGCTGCTTGTAAGACATGCTTAGTCTTAGTCAAGTACGCAAGTGATTCAGGGACGAGCGGTCTGAAAAAGCACACTTGCAAGGCAAATTCGGGAAAGAATCAGGCAAGCATCGCTTCGTTCATCAAGCGAAAATTGCCGTATATGGAAGCGGTACAGGAGCGGGAGTCAGTTTAAACAGGAGCGGGATGGGATTGGGAGTCAATTTACCAGGAGCGGGATGGGATGGGATTATTTTTTAAACTTTGGTCTGGGAGTGGGACGGGACAAGATTTCTTTCTATGGGAGTGGGACGGGACAGGAGTAAAAATCCACTCCCGTGTCATCCTCTAATTCAGAGTCAGAATATGATTATGAGCCCCTTATGTGCTTTGATACCTACTCTCTGGAGATTGAACATCAGGATCAGGACCAGCAAGATAAGGGTGCTGTTGTGCCTGATGTCTGTGATTTCCCCAGAGTGGAGGTGGGTCAACTGTTGGGAGATCAAGTTGAGACTTTAGATGATGGAAATGTTGACACAGAAATAGTAGGTGGTGAAGGTACAACTTGTGACTTCAGTGGTAGAACCGTATAATGTGCTTGGTAATTCTCAAGTAAAGAGATCTGAGAGACAAAGAAAAACCCCTGAGAGGTTTACTTATCCTGAGTTGGGAAGACCTGTTAAAGAGAAAATGGTTGCTTCTCATTGCTGTGGGGTTGTTGGTCATGGAACTAAGTCTTTATGTTTTTGTGAACATGGTCAAACCCAACATGTTTGGTGGTGTAATTCTCAAGCGTTGTGCAATATGTGCATGAGAAATTCAAAGGCTTTTCCTTGCACAGTCCCAAGAGTGTAAACCTAGAATTACTAATTTTAATGCAGGGTTTGAGAATACTTATTTATTTTTCTTTCCCCCTTTGTGTGTTTGAGTGGGAGGATGTAACCCTGTGAATATTTGTACTCATTTCACGAGTTCACACTTACATCAATTAAACAGAGTAAAGATTATGCGTATTTGGCGTGCTGTCCGGGGGGAGGGCTCCGAGCTCGGAATTTTGCCCGAACCCAGAGTACTCCCCCCGTTGTTGTAAGAGTATTAGGACTATAAGTGAGGAGATGGGGTGGTGGAGGGATGCTGTTAAACTGTCAATGAACGGAGGTAAGTTTGCTGTATATATACACAGCGCTTACCTCGTTGATTAAGCACCACTCGTGTCTAATTAGGTTTGATTATCTGAATGTGCTCCACGTGTGTTTAATTAGGTTTAATTATCTGAACGTGCTCCTCCCGAACTTTGTTAATAAAACATCATTTCACGAGTTCACACTTACATCAATTAAACAGAGTAAAGATTATGTGTATTTGGCGTGCTGTCCGGGGGGAGGGCTCCGAGCTCGGAATTTTGCCCGAACCCAGAGTACTCCCCCAAAAGGCAAAAAGAGCAAAGGACAGCCGCCAGACTAAAGACCCCCCAAAACGCAGAGAATTTGGCGGGCTGGCGTTTTGAGAATAAGCCTGGTTGCTTGACCAGGAGGGCCTGCTGGCTCACGAACGGGGAGCAGTCGTAATTTGGAACAACAGTTGGGAGGGCTCGCACCGTTTCTCGACGGGAGCAGCTCACAGCGTCAGACAGGCGAGCTCTACCGGCCGATGAACAGCGTGATGTATGCCGCCTGACCAGGAGGGCCCGTGTTGCCTCTGGCGGGAGCAGCTCACTGCGCTGGGCGGACGGGCCCTACTGGTTGACAAGATTGGGAATGCCCAACCAGGAGGGCCCATGTAGCTTCCGACGGGAGCAGCTCACAGCGTCGGGCTGATGGGCCCTACCGGCTGACGGTGGAGTGGCGCGTTTTTTGGAAGCCCGGACTGGAGATTTCTTGCTGTCCGCTGGGAAATCGATACCTGTTGGATGGGAAAGAGAAAACATAGATGCATGCAAAGTCCGCTGGGAGACCAATGCTCGCTGGACAGAAAAAGAGAAAACATAGATGCATGCAAAGTCCGCTGGGAGACCAATGCTCGCTGGACAGAAAAAGAGGAAACATAGATGCTTGCAATGTCCGCTGGGAGACCAATGCTCGCTGGACAGAATTATGCAATGCCCGCTGGGAGACCAATGCTCGCTGGACAGAATTATGCAATGTCCGCTGGGAGACCAATGCTCGCTGGACAGAAAAGAGGAAACATAGATGCTTGCAATGTCCGCTGGGAGACCAATGCTCGCTGGACAGAATTATGCAATGCCTGCTGGGAGACCAATGCTCGCTGGACAGAATTATGCAATGTCCGCTGGGAGACCAATGCTCGCTGGACAGAAAAGAGGAAACATAGATGCTTGCAATGTCCGCTGGGAGACCAATGCTCGCTGGACAGAAAAAGGAGAAAACATAGATGCTTTGCAATGTCCGCTGGGAGACCAATGCTCGCTGGACAGAGAAAGGAGAAAACATAGATGCTTGCAATGTCCGCTGGGAGACCAATGCTCGCTGGACAGAATTATGCAATGTCCGCTGGGAGACCAATGCTCGCTGGACAGAATTATGCAATGCCCGCTGGGAGACCAATGCTCGCTGGACAGAATTATGCAATGTCCGCTGGGAGACCAATGCTCGCTGGACAGAAAGGAGGAAACATAGATGCTTGCAATGTCCGCTGGGAGACCAATGCTCGCTGGACAGAAAAGAGGAAACATAGATGCTTGCAATGTCCGCTGGGAGACCAATGCTCGCTGGACAGAATTATGCAATGTCCGCTGGGAAAAAGATAATATAAGTCTTCTACAGGGAGAGTTTTTGCTTTGTCAGTTGGGAATTTAGATCACTGGAAGAAGGAAGAACACCCAGGTGGACGACCCGGAGGGTTTTATTCGATGAGGGTTTGGTGGGCTTTTTTTTTATTATTTTTTTTATGTGGAACCGGTTGGTCCTGATATAGCTTTGGAAAGCGTCTGAGGACCATCTTCCGAGAGCTTGTATCTGCTGCTGGGAGAGGCCTTTTTGGGCAGCTGAAGTTGCTGCTCCGATGCAGAAAGAGTGACTGGAGAAGTGTTTTGCTTGGATGCCTGACTGTTGGAGAACGGATTTGAGATGTTTCTGGAACCAAAAGCGTGTCACAGGTTTGTTGGAGTCATCTATAAATAGGGGATCAAGAGGGGATTTAGCCTGGGAGCTTCTCCAATGAAGATATGCCTGAATGGATTGGTATGGTTGGATTGGCGATGAGAGTTTGAAGATGTAGATAAAATGGCCTTTTTTGGATTGGTCTGTCTTGCTTTGCTTAATCAAGTATGAGATGGTTTCACTATCCAGTACTGATAAGTCTGAGATGGTGGGGTGGACTCTTGGGTCGAATTTGGAAGTGATGGCGAGTTCCGAGCATCTAAGAAAGCCGAAAAAGGCTAGAATAAACATAGCATCGAGTGTACGGGCTGTCTCGAGAGGCTGGTAGACTGTGCGGAGGGCATGAATACATTTTGTGAGAATATCTAGTGTTATGGGTTGTCTGGTGTCGGGATGGGTGGGATGAGATCGTTGAATTCCTTTGACCAGAAGGGAGGTTTGTGAATTATTTATCTCTGGGGAGGGAGCGCCGTACATCAATTTGTGGAAAAACTGGATGCCGCTCAGGTAACCTTTGATGGTTCCAACTTGGAGGCCCTTAATGCTGTTAAGGTAGGAGATGAATGAGGTGATTGAAAGGAGAGAAAAATCAGGGAATGGCAAGGTGTATGAGAAGTGGAATGCTTTAAAACACCTCCAAGCTGTCACATAAGATTGGAGGGTCCTGGGAGAAACTGCTTGGAGGATGGTGTCCAGTGATGTGTCGAGGAGTTGTTTTAGAGGGTGGGTTACGGGAATATTAGTTCTGAATAGTGAGGTACTGGAGTTGGGAATTGGTCTGCCTCTGGAGCCAGCATCCTGAATTTCTGAAACAGAAAACGAGACAGAGAGTCAGCGATTTGATTCTCAGACCCGGGGATGTGTTTGGCAATTATGATAAACTGATCACACGCTGAGATCCAGATTAGGCGTCTTAAGAGTGGCATCAGGGAGGGTGAATGGGAACGGCCTTTATTAATGCATTCAACAGTTGCTTCATTGTCACAATGCACTAAAACGCTACTGGTGGCCCATCCTTTCCCCCACAGGAAGGCTGCTACCACGAGAGGGTAAAGCTCAAATAGGGCTGAGGACTGAGTCGTGTCTTGGAGTTGGGGGGGCCACGGAGATGCAAACCAGCGTCCTTGGTAGAAACCCCCAAAGCCAATTGAGGGGGCCGCATCTGTAAATAATTGGATATCGACTGGAGAAAAAACGAGATCGTTATAGAAAAAGGATAGGCCATTCCACTGTTTTAGGAAAGTTATCCATAACCTGAGTGCATCACGGCACGTCTGAGATATGGAAATTAGGTCTTCTAGTGCGTGAACCGAAGAAGCGAGTGAGAGGAGATGCGAAATGAAAGGGCGGCCTTGTGGAATGATGCGCATTGCGAAGTTTAATTGGCCGAGCAGGGATAAGAGTTCGCGTTTGGAACAATTTGAGCGGTCAATGAGGGTAGATGAGACGAGTATGATCCTGTCAATTTTTTCCTTTGGCAGGGAAGCCTGGAATTGTACTGAATCTAAGTTAATGCCGAGGAATTCGATGGATGTGGTGGGACCCATGGTTTTCTCCTGGGCGATGGGGATCCCAAGCTCTGAAAAAACATTTTGAACGGTGAGGATATGAGCGGCTGGGATGGCGTCGGGAGGCGAAATGATTAGGAAATCATCTAGCAAGTGAATGAGGTGAGGAATCGCATAATTGTTTGACAAAATCCAGCAAACAGCTTCTGATAGCGTGTCGAAAATTTTGGGGCTGCTTTTGCATCCGAAAGTTAAGCGTACGGAAAAATAAAATTTTCCTTGCCAGCGTACACCGAATAAGTGCCATGAATCTGGATGGATGGGCATCACTTTGAAGGCAGAAGTGATGTCGATTTTTGCCAGCCAAGCTCCCCGACCCGCGATTTTTATCATGTCGATCGCCTGATCTACATCATGGTATTTGAGAGAAAATTCGTCAAGGGGGATCAAGCTGTTAATGCTTGGGAACGGGGAATCATGTGGGGCTGATAAATCAATTATAAGGCGTTTTTTACCTGAAAATTTTCTTGTGGCCACTCCAATGGGGCTGATACGAAAAATTTCGAAAGGAGGATTGTCGAAAGGACCAATCATGAAGCCTGACTCGACTTCTTTTTTGATCAGGTTGTCTACTACACCGGGCTCAGCCATAGCAGATTGAAGATTATTACAGACAATATTTTGAGAGAGTGGGCATTCCACGCCAGGTTTGAAACCGTGCTCGAGGCCGGACAGAAGATAGTGTGTGAAGTGGGTGTCCGGGTGATGAGCTAGTTCGATCGCTAAGCGAGAAATATTCACGGGAGTCGACAAGTAATTTTTTGATGTTTTTTTATTGACTGCTTTGAACACTGGGCAAACATGGCGGGCATGAGCACTGCCGCAGAAATTGCAGACATGGAGAAACCGGCAACGCTGTCTGTAGCACCTCCCATGGTTAAAACTAGCGCACAGCTGCCTGCTGTTTGAAAAGGAGGCTGTCTGCTGTCTTCCTCCATCGGGATTTTCATTGGTTGTAAGTCTTGGCACATAGCTGGTTGATTTAACAGGGGCTGAGTCTGGGCAGGGGGGGATGGAGGGGTTGATTTGGGGACATGTTGTGGTTGAATGTGCCACTGACCTACATACCGCACATGAAATGTTCCTGCAGCCTAGGAAAACCCTGCTGTGTAGATCTGGATCAAGAGCGCCCCAGTAAGGACATTGGTTCCACTGGGCGACCCTGACAGAGCACTTGGCGGAAAAGAGCTTGTGGTATGTGTAGAAGTGCCCTCCTCCATAGGACAGCGCAAGTTCGGCTATAATTGATAAGTAATCGTTTAATTCGCGCCGCCTATGGGGGAAGGCAGAGCAGATTACTTCAGTGAAACGGCTGAACGCAATTGTGAACTCGGAAAAAGAAAGTAAACGTGATGAATGTGGATTTGGGTTTTTTAAAGTGACAGAAAAATCCCCACAATCTATTTGGCGGTTTGATTCGGTTACAGGTAACAGAGAGAGAAGAGATGAAAGATCTACGTCTGCACCTGACAGGATCTGTGCTCGGATGTTGTGGGACACTGGGGGCGGCTCCGCAGCAACGGCGTTCGATGGGACGGGCATCTGAGTTGCTGTGAAGAGAGAGTGGAGAGATTTTGCCTGGAGAAGAGAGCTGAAAGGAACCGAGGCCGGCGCTGCAATTGTCGGCGGAGGCAGCCTCACGCTTGAATTGGCCTCTGGGGCTTGGGGAAGAGGATTAAAAGTATGAGAAGGAAAGGAAGGTTGAAACTGAGAAAAGTGGGCTTGTGCTGCAAGCGGAGGCAGCCTCACGCTAGCTTGAGCTACTGGAGCTGCTGGCCACTGAAAAGAAGAGGGATTAGTAGCTGTTGCAAAAGTAGGTTGAAATGATTGGGCCTCCAATGCTAGCGGAGGCAGCCTCGCGCTAGCATCTGGGACAGGTGCTGGAGGCCACTGAAAAGAAAAAGGATTATTAGAAACAGCAGGAGCCATGTTCTGATATGCTGAGGGAAGGTCGGCGGGCCTGGTTTCAACCAAAACTGCAGCCTGCTGGCGAGGACTGACAGCAGAAGGAACTGGGGCGCGGCCCAAGCTTGCTGAAGGCCTTCTGCTGCGGTTTGATGCTGAAAGAGAACTGGATTTGGTACGCTGCGATGGTGGTGTTGTCGAGCGAGGTGAATCCTGAGCTTTGCTTTGCCTGCTGGTCCTTTTCGGGGCCGGCATGGACTTCGGAGAGAGGTTAGTTGATTGCAAGGATACATACAAGGTGTATAGTTCCGCTTTGTTCATCCTTCGCGAGAACTGAACATCTGAATTGATCAGCGCTTGCCTCAATCCTAAAACTGTCCACTTTCCAATTGGTGGAATTGTTGGGATGGCCGAGCGATAGGAAGAAGCAGGGGAGGGATTGTGATGTCTCGCTGGTGGAGGCGAGGGCTGGCCTCTGCGTCTAGGCGAGCGTGTAGCTGTTCGGGCAGGCAGGCGGCCGCATGGAGAAGCCTGAGGATCAGTTGAAATGTTGGGCAGAGAAGGAGTTGTCCTTGGGTCAGCTGATTGTGGCTGAGGATCCGGCGAGAAGTTAGATTCCTCATCGGATGGGAAGAGCTGGAGTTGAGACATGGTAGCAAAAAGGTCGAACCAATATGCTGTTTAACTGTCAATGAACGGAGGTAAGTTTGCTGTATATATACACAGCGCTTACCTCGTTGATTAAGCACCACTCGTGTCTAATTAGGTTTGATTATCTGAATGTGCTCCACGTGTGTTTAATTAGGTTTAATTATCTGAACGTGCTCCTCCCGAACTTTGTTAATAAAACATCATTTATTTTAATGTTGATGTATTTTTTATTATTTTTATAATACATGGGAATTTGCATATTGTCATGTAACGGTAGTCTGAGGTATTTCAAATGTTAACCAATGAGTTGTTCCATTGAGTTTTGGTTTGTTCACTATCAGCCAATCAGAATGAGTAGGAGGGAGGAGAGAGGCACGCGAGAGTTGGAAGCTGGGGGTACAGGAAGGAAGAGCGCGCTGTTCGACCGAGTAAGAGAGTTACTGATACACAGGGGCGTCGTCAGCCGATTTTACCGGGGCTTCAGCCCCGAATGTTTTGAGTGTAGCCCCGAATGTATTTTGAAAAGTTGACTGATATGAAACCGGACAATATAGCCTAACGTTATGTAAACCCCCGAACTCATAAGTTGCCTTGTTTCATTGTGCTTTGGCTTTGCTGCTGTCTCTGGCTGGTGATTGTTGAAATCTGTCTCACACAGACGCACCACGTGAGTGTTTTCACTGTTCAGCCTATCGTAGAATATCTCCAGGATTTGCGCGCAACAGCAAACAATCTCACAGCAATTTAAAAAAATAAATAAATAAGGCAGTCAGCACCGCCGCACAGTCCTCTGTCAGATGAGATGTTGTCAGGCTTTATTTAAGTAAAACTCAGAAAAACAAACTTTCCTGTCGTGTCAGCCGTGTGTTCGCGGTGCGCAACTCTTCAATATCACGCGCAAATGCGGCGCGCCCTGTATCACGCAAAAGAAACTACGAGTATGTAACGTTGTGTTCTGTCGTCAATTAAGTATTGAAATAACCAAAAGGGAGATTAAAGCTGCGTCAAAACTCTATGTCGGGGCTTTTGTATTCCTTTGTAGGCTACATAAATGTTACACATTTTGGCGTAGCCCTACTAATTTTTCATTATTATTATTTTAACATTTTATCAATATTGGAAAGTCATCAAAACTGACTTGGGTCATTAAAAAATATATATTTTGTGACCAAAAATTTGAAAAATACATCTAGCCTAAATTATCGTTCATTATCTTTTAACTATAGCAACCCAATTTGTCTAGATCTGTAATATTATTTCCTGTGTATAATGAGGTTGCCTTTGTTATAAATCATGTTGTATTTTTTTATTGTGAGTGTGAAGGCTGCGCAGTCGTGTGATTTAGTCAGCTTGATTAACATTATTCCTACAATGTATTCCTATTTAACACAGATGTGCTTGGCTAATTATAGAAACTATAAGCAAAATTCATAAGTATAAATAGATTTATTTATAAAATGTATAAGTATAAATATATATATATATATATATATATATATATATATATTTATAAAATGTATAAGTATAAATATATATATTTATTTGTATGGTCCTCCTCGAATGTGTTCGAATATTTCACCAGTATCAGCCTTTTCACCGTTTGAATCAATCCGCTTGTCTGTGTTTGCACAACTTGCATCATTAAGCCAGTAGGTGACGACTAGTGACTGTCTTTATGAGTGAACAATTTAACTTTAATTGAACTGATTAGTGCCAAAAACATTTCTTAACTCAAGAAAGAAACAAGTTGCTGAAACCAATCTTTATTGCTAATATATAAATTGCTCATTTGCCCAGTAGCACCTCAATGCAGTACACGAAATCCACGGGGAGGAGTCGGATCAAGATCCAAGGGGTGGAGATGGGCAGGATTAGGGGTGGGTTTAGGGATTAGGGGGCGGAGATGGGTAGGTTTAGGTATGGTGGGATGATTTCATTTATCCTCATTCTCATGTTTAAGAATCTGTTATCTGCTTGACAAATAATGTATACTACTGCCCACTGACATGCTTTTAACGCTATTGTTATCCAATTTTTTTTGGCCTTCAAACACCTTAAAATGCACATATGTAGGTCCGAGAAATCAAAATTTTCTCCGTGGAGCGCCCGAACCACCCTAGCTACCTCACATTTGAATGTGCATGTGTAATGTGAGCTGTTGTGGCTACAGTGCCAGGGCTGAATTTTTTTACCAATCTGCCCCCTGCAAATAGGCCTACAATATACATTATTCTCTGTATCGAATCATGTTATCTTATTATCCACCCCAGCCCCTGATGTTTCGGGCTCAGCCCCTGATGTTTTTAAAACCTAGAAACGCCCCTGCTGATACATATGCTGTTAAAGTATATCTAGCGACAGTGTTTGTGTCCTAGATCACATTCAGTTATATTAGTATATGTATTGTGACAACGGGAATGTTTTCTTTGTGTTTAAAGACTAAATGCGTTAAGTCTGCTCTGATCATCAAAGCAGCCGTCATTTTATGTTTTGCCGGAAATGACTATAGTGTTTCTCTATTGTTTCTCGGTATTCAAGGACCAAGAAGAGTCAAACAGCATCGGAGTATTTTCAGGCGGTTCTATGCCGAAAATAGACTTTACAACTTGTTGAAGTAGAGAGAACGACAGCTTTGTGCGTCGGAGTCGTCTGCCATTTTCTGGTGTGTGAGGCATCACTTATTTCAGCGTTGGACTGGACTGTTTTCCTGTTCCTTGTGAGGAGATGAGGACACAAGCTTCACGTAACCACTTCTCTGTGCAGTTGGAGAGCTTTGCTTTAACAGAGTATCTGAGTGAGTAACTGAGTGAGTAACCAGTGTGTCTATGCTCGTTGAAAACGGCGTCATCCAGTCGTGACTGACATTAAGTGCACCACCGAATTTGGGCCCCAACGAAATCCAAGCGCTTGGTTTATGAACATTTCATCATGTAAAGTCTGAACATGTGATTCAAGTTACAGATTTGAATTCATACAGGTATACATACAACTGTAACAACTGGTATTATCCACCTGAGACTGTTTTTTCCCTTTTAGTTGCTTAGAACTGTAATTTACTGACACCTTAAAAAAGTGGTTTCCTTTTATTTCTTCTAAAAAGAAGGTGATGTTTTATTTCATTTCTATGTTTTTTGGTTTTGTTTTGAGTTAAAATAAGTCTCTATTTGTTACTACTTTTGTATTTGTTTCATAGCCTAACTTGATTACAGTATTGTTGTAGGAAGAAAACAGCCCTTAACAAATAGTGAAGTAGCATTTTATTTAATCAAGGGTAATGTGTACACATTTTTGTGAATAGTTTAAGCTACATTTCTGGAGGCACCGTGACAAATTATAGTTTCTGTCGAAATACCAGAGAAAATCCAGCCAACTCACCATCAATTGCTGGAGCCCAGGTCTTGTTGTTTTTATGCGCTTTTAACAGTAGTGTTACACAAGCTTTATGCGTGCGCTTGCGCGCTTGAGTACGGCAATATAACGCTCATTATCCTGTATAGCCTTTTTTAAATAATTAAATCAATATAAAGGGGCGATTTGTCCACTAATGGCTTAAATGAACAACTACTAGTCGACTAGAAAAAAACTTTAGCGCGCAACACTGAGCGGAATGAGCGAGCGGAGGAATATTCAGAAATGCGCTCTCCGCTCACATGCTCTGATCGGAACAAAGGAATATTAAAATAATTAATTATTAGTTTATTTATTATACACTTCCCATCATTTAGTGTAATATATATATATATATATATATATATATATATATATATATATATATATATATATATATATATATATATATATATATTATTTCACGTTTTTAAGTACAATATTAGTCCTTAGCCCCCAACCAGGGGGTGCTGACGCTAGCATAGACATCATAAAGAGACTAGATGCCCTGTTAGCCACTGTGGCGCAAGAAATGCGGCCGCCATCTTAAATCGGTCATACTCCTATTTGCGTTGCATTCCAGCAGTAGATGCCAGAGCACTGTGCAGCATATTCCTGCTCAAATCGGCGGACCATCACTCGGGGATTACTTTTCACAAGTAAGATTTAACATTTAACATTACCGTACTATTGGTTGTATTTTGTGAACAAAATATTCAATGTTTCCTGTATTGTAGCTACGTGTATGACCTTTGCAGCAACAAAAAAAAACGCGTGAGATATGATTAATTAAATGCGCTGGCAGCTCATTGCACCTGCCAAACAGATTACACTGAGTGGAGCGGGTGACCGGTTTAAGATGGCGGCCCCACGGCTCGTTCGCGGCAATAGGCAGTAGCGGTCGATAGGGCGTCTATCTATATGATGTCTATGGATGCTAGGACGAGTGACACTTTTATTTCTTTTCTATTTTTGAACTTGATACAAATTTTGACACAACTGCACTTTTATTTTCTCTATTTTTGAATTTCAGGCAAGTTATGACACAGCTGCACTTTTATTTTCTTTATTTTTGAACTTGCTGTTATTTGATGTAGATAGTTTGTATTTAGATACAACCTGTTACTATACTGATACTGCTTTACTTGTTACTTCAATAAATTGGAACATTTAAAGCTTGTTGCGTATTTCATTAGCGTTGGGGCGATGGGGGGCAGGTGGGGCTTGAAAATTCCCCCTTGTCCAAAGTGGGGAATGACCGAAAAAGTTTGAGAACCACTGCGCTACACCAATGTCTGCTAAACAGCAAAGAACATTAACCGAGGCAGCGGGCTTGCTGAACACCATATTGGCCTCAGCGGAGACAATCAGAACCCTGTCAAATGCCACAACAATTGTTTAGTTCGCTACTTCGGTTAGGCTTCTTTGCTGGTGAGCAGGTGGTGACAGGTGAAAGAACTGTTTTGTGCACCCGCGCTTTTTTTTCTTCGCTTTTTAATTCTTCATCTTCGATTTTATTGGTGTTGCCAACCAGCTTGTGTTTGTAAAAGCATTTCACTTGTATGTGTGTGAGCATTTCAGTTGTGTGTGTGAGAGCATTTCAATTGTGTGTGTGTGAGCGTAATATTTTCAGTTGTATGTGTGAGAGCGTTTCAGTTGTTTGTAAAAGCATTTCATTTGTGTGTGTGTGAGCATTACAGTTGTGTGTGTGTGAGTGTTTCAGTTGTGTGTGTGAGCGTAATATTTTCAGTTGTATGTATGAGAACATTTCAGTTGTGTGTGTGTGTTAGCGTTTCAGTTGTGTTTGTGTGAGCATTTCATTATAGTATGTGAATGAATTTGGTTTCGTATGTTTATGTGAGAGGAAAAGTACATGTATATGCATGGTAATTCTGAATAATGTCCCTAGGGGCACCTCATAGTTTCCAGTACAACGATGTAACTCGATGATTAACTACCATAGTACGATGCATCATTGGAGAAACTAACCAACTAGACACGACCGTTTCCTGAAAACTGTAGTAACTGTCACACATCAGTCATTTAAACCACACTTGTTCAACAATATTGGCCTGTCATTAATGACATCATGTGCAGGCAGAGGAGTAAGGACTTCTGCTGATTAATCTATTCATGATCCCCGAGATGCTGCTGTTACGAACATGCCACCTAACGACTTAACTGTTTTTGTTTCATGTCAACAAAAAAAAAACATTGTGAAAAAACATTGTTTCATGTCAATTTGCGTTAATTGATGTTTTACTCTATACTCTGGAGTTCCCTTGTGCGTTTTACACACATGTGCGCACTATTCACTAATCTGAAAGATAATGTTTATAATATGAAAAATTAATTTATCAGGAAACTATGCTTCTAACCAAAAATCAAGAGCTGAAGTGCTAACTACGCAAGTTAGCTATGCTGCTTGGGATAGTTCGTTGGAACTATTGTTTTGGGAAACGCCAAATCACTGGACTATTTTGGTAACGATGGAACTTGCGACAATAGCTGGCTAACTATGCTTTAGGAAATGCACCCCAGAGCGTTACTGACAGACTGGCTGCAACAATGGAGAATATGGGGAAAACAATGTTTGTTGAACATTAAAGCATGAAAATTTATTCTAGTAGAGCCAAAAAACAAAATCAAGACTTTGAAAAAGGGCATAATATGGTCTCTTCAAAAAAAAAACATTATGAAAAAAAATAATAATAATAGTACTAAAAATGACACAAAATAAAGATTAAAACGTCCCGGGTTACGTATGTAACCCTAGTTCCCCGAAGGGACGGACGCTGCGTGAAATCGCAGTGGGAACGCCCTCAGCGTGACGCGTCTGAAGCATGAATGAAATCAGTCAATGGAGAGAATGAGCGTACGGCGAGTGACGTCATCGACCAGGAAGCTATAAATATCCCCTGAGTACAGAACACGCCAGCTTAAAAGTTACTGAAGCAGCGACCCAAGGGGATGCCGAGAGTATGGCAGGACACGCAGCGTCCGTCCCTTCGGGGAACTAGGGTTACATACGTAACCCGGGACGTTCCCCTTCAGGGACTACCGCTGCGTGAAATCGCAGTGGGAACGCAATACCCACATCCCCATACGACCAAATCCCCGTCGTGTGTCATTAGGAGACACAAACCGACGAGAGAACCTGAGCCCCGGGAGTGGAGCTAAGATCGAGGGAATAAAATCTAATGAAAGTGTGCGGTGAGGACCAGCCTGCCGCATCACAAACGTCCTGAAGAGAAGCTCCTGAAAGAAGAGCTGTAGAAGCAGCCATACTCCGGGTGGAATGAGCCCTTACAGCCAAAGTGAAGGCTGATGGGCCGAACCATAAGCAAGTGGGATGGCCTCGACCACCCACTTGCTCATCCTTTTTCTAGATGCAGGACACCCTTTCTTAGGTGACCCAAACAGACGAACATTTGTTCCGATCTCCTCCACAGGGCAGCTCTGTGGACGTAAGCATCAAAACCCAAACTGGGCACAGCAAAATAATTTTCTCCTGGTCTGATGTCAGAAAAGGCGGAGGACAGAAAACCTGCAGAACTATAGGTCTAACTGAAACAGTTGGAACCTTAGGAACATAACCTGGTCTCGGAAAGAGAAAGGCCTTAACCAACCAGGAGCAAATTCCAGGCACGAGGGAGCCACCGAAAGTGCTTGAATATCTCCAATTCTTTTTAGAGATGAGAAAGCGAGAAGAAGGATAGTCTTTAGAGTAAGAAACTTTTCCGAAACTTCCTCGATGGGCTCGAAAGGAGCAAGGGAGAGACCTTCTAAGATGACGGCCAGATCCCAAGCTGGTACCCTTGTGCGAACTGCAGGCCTCAGCCTCAAGGTGACACGAAGGAAGCGAGACATAAGCGGGTGTTTCCCGAGGGAACCTCCACTTGAAGGGTTGTGGTAAGCAGCTAAGGCCGCCACATACACCTTCAGTGTGGAGTGGGATAACCCTGTGGAGAGACGGTCCTGCAGGAAATCCAGGACTGTACCAACCGGGCAGTTAACTGGGTCCTGCTGGCGCTCTCCACACCAAGAGGTGAAAAGTTTCCACCTCGCGGCATATAACTTCCTCGTGGAGGGAGCTCTGGATCGGAGGATGGTCTCAATGACCTCAGCCGAGAGACCAGAATCTATGAGCTGGGCCCCCTCAGAGGCCAAGCCCACAGCCTCCATAGCTCTAGACGGGGGTGAAAGATCGACCCACTCGCCTGAGAGAGCAGATCTCTCCTGATCGGTATCTCTAGGGGAGAGCCGTTGAGGAGAGACACTAGGTCCGCAAACCATACCCGGGCCGACCAGAACGGGGCTATTAGCAGGAGACTGAGCCCGTCCCGGCGAACCCTCTCCAGAACTCCTGGGAGCAGAGCGATCGGGGGAAAAGCGTACAAGCGTGACCTCGGCCACGGATGTACCATCGCATGCAACCCCAGCGGGGCTGGATGGCTGAGAGAGAACCACAGCGGGCAGTGTGATGTTTCTCGAGAAGCAAATAGGTCTACCTCGGCAAGACCGAAATGTTTCCATAGGAGTTCCACCACCTCGGGGTGAAGACTCCATTCCCCGGGCCTCGGCCCCTGTCTTAACAGGATGTCTGCCCCCTGATTTAAATACCCCGGGAGATAAAAGCTCTCAGAGAAAGAATTTTCCCCTGGGACCATAGAAGGATCTGACGTGCCAGTTTGTAAAGCGGGCGAGAACGCAAACCCCCCTGATGGTTGATATAAGAAACCACCGATGTGTTGTCTGTCTGGACAAGAACATGGTGGCCCCTTAGGTCTGGGAGGAAGTGTTTCAGAGCCTGAAACACCGCCAACATCTCTAGGCAGTTTAAGTGCGACAGACGATGATGGTCCTCCCACAGACCCTGAGCCCACCCGTGAGAGAGGCATCTGTCATTAGCATAACGCGACGACAAGGAGCTCCTAACACAGGGCCTTGGGACAGAAACCAAGGATCTTTCCACATGATCAGGGCGTGATGACACCGTCGCAAACTCACGATCATGCGAAGCGGATTTCCCCTCGGGGAGAATCCCTTGGTCCTGAGCCACCACTGTAACAGTCTCATGTGCAAGAGGCCAAGAGGTATCACGTTGGACGCAGCTGCCATGAGACCTAGCAGTCTCTGGAACTGTTTTACAGTGGATGACTGGCCTAGCTTGACCTGATCTACTGCAGCGAGAATCAAAGCAATACGAGCAGGTGACAATCGTGCCTGCATCGTCGTTGAATCCCACACTACACCTAGAAAAGTGGTTCTCTGTAATGGAGAAAGAACACTCTTTTTGGCGTTGAGCCTCAGCCCCAGTCACTTGATATGAGCAAGAACGACATCTCGGTGCCGAACCGCCTGTTGTTCCGATTGAGCTAGAATCAAGCAATCGTCTATATAGTACAGAAAGCGGATGCCCTGTAACCTCAGCGGGGCTATAGCAGCATCCGTACACTTCGTGAATGTTCGGGGTGACAGTGCTAGGCCGAACGGAAGAACCCGATATTGGTACGCTTCGCCCCCGAAAGCGAACCTCAGGAACTTCCTGTGTTGAGGGAGGATAGATACATGGAAGTAAACGTCCTTTAGATCTATCATGACAAACCAGTCCTCGGATCTGATTTGAACATCCCCAGTGACAGACACAGCGCCCTGTAACGTACTGGCAGGGAACAGCTGGTCTGGGCACTCCACAACCCTACTCGGAGGGGGCGAGCGTCCCTCGGGAAATCGCTCGCCGAGTCTCTCTACGCCCTGTGAAGGCAGGGTTAGTAGAGCAGACCACTGAGGGCATCGGAAAAGACAGGGCACCGTGTTCTTGTGCAGTGAACTCAGGTCTTTCACGATAGGGACCACCCTCAGAACCCTGACGTTCAGCACGTCAGGATTTTTTTTTTTTCGATGAAGTAGTATCCTAACTCCCTGCTGGGTGGGGGACCCATTCCGCCAGGAACTCTACTAAGGGAACCAGCCTCTCGAGGCTGGCCTCCGGATGAACATCCCGAGTGACAGACACAGCGCCCTGTAACATACTGGCAGGAAACAGCTGGTCTGAGCACTCCACAACCCTCCTTGGAGGGGGCGAGCGTCCCTCGGGAAATCGCTCGCCGAGTCTCTCTACGCCCTGTATAGGCAGGGTTAGTAGAACAGACCCCTGAGGGCATCGAGAAAGACAGGGCACCGTGTTTTTGTGCGGTGAACTCAAGTTTTTCCCGATGGGGACCACCCTCAGAGTCCTGACGTTCAGCCCGTCAGGACTTTTTCGACGCGGCCTTTCTGGCGACAATGACTGTCCTCAGATCAGTCCTGCCCCGAGAAGGCCGCGCCGGAGAGCACCCCGCCTCGTCCCTCCAGTTTCTCTGCAGGGGGGCACGAGACGTGACACTCCGCATCTGCTGTGCTCTTTTTGAAGACGAACTCGACGAAAGACTTTGCTCTGGTTGAACATTCTGCGTGACAGACACAGTGCCCTGTAACGGCGCACCGGCAGGGAACGACTGGTCTGAACACACTAGAACCCTCCTTAGAGGCGGCGAGCGTCCCTCGGGAAAGCACTCGCCAGACCCTTCTACGCCCTGTTTCGGCAGGGTTAGTAGGACGGGCCCCTGAGGGCGCCGGGAGAGACAGGGCACCCTTAAGGGAGGTGAACGCAAGTCTCTCTCGGCGGGGACCCCCCTCAGATTTCCTTTGAGCAGGTCGGCCTGAAAAGCCTGCATAAAAGTCATCGTATGCAAACATGCAGCCGCCTGCCGAGCCACCGAGTAAGCCTTCCCCACCAGCACAGAGGTATATATATTTATTTATTTATTTATTTTTTGGTGGAAGAGCCGGTGCTTTAAGTGAAGACGATGAAGCAGGAGAGAGATAGCTCGCAAGCGTCTCCTCCGCCTACAATATCGTCACATAACCAGCAGATTTAGCACCAACAATGTTACCATAAGCATTGGACTGATTTGTGTAAATTCTGCTTGAAACCGGTCTAACCCAGGTCTTTGAAAACTCTGCATGAAGATCTGGGAAGAACGGTAAGCACCGGCTAGAAGGTTGAGGTCGTGCAGACAGAAACCTATCATCTAGATTGCTTTTAATTCTAGAAACCTGTCTATCAGCTGGCCACTCGATACTGTTATTTTATTATTATTATTTTTTTTTAGCTTTTCAACAGCCCGAGATAATACATCCATCAAACCTTCTTCATTTGCAGTATAATGTGATAAACTAGTTTTCTCTGATAATAAACTTTCGACATCCAGCTCCTCAGAACTGGAAAATCTCATTTCAACATCATCATGTGCCTCCACCCGGGCAGAAGTAACCGCCGCAGCGCGTGCTTCCAGAGCCGGGTGAGAGGCACTAGATCTCGTCGGAGATAGCTGAGATAGGGCGGAGCCCGTCTCAACGTCGCCAGCGAGATCCATCTGCGAGCCCCAAGACAAGCGCCGCCGCTCTGCCTCAACAGAAGCGGGACCCGAGCCTCGGGGAGCTCGCAGCAAATCACTCTCCTCGAAGAGCGATCGCCGCGAGCGCAGAGTTCTCAAGGGAAAACGCTCGCAATGCTGACAATCGACTCCCTCGAGAGCCGACTGGGCATTGCTGCACTCCCAAACAAGCCACACTTAGCTCGTGTGAATCCCCACCCGTGATGTGCCGAGTACAGGGGGGAACACACTTCTTATACTGCTCGCTCATATTGGTTTTTTTATATAAAATATATATAGTGAAAACTCCTGACAAAACAGACAAACACAATCGACAGATTCAGACACACACAGAGCTGCTGAAGTAACTAAAAGCTGGCGTGTTGTGTACTCAGGGGATATTTATAGCTTCCTGGTCGATGACGTCACTCGCCGTACGCTCATTCTCTCCATTGACTGATTTCATTCATGCTTCAGACGCGTCACGCTGAGGGCGTTCCCACTGCGATTTCACGCAGCGGTAGTCCCTGAAGGGGAACTAAGCATTATTTCTAACTAGAAATAATAAATATTCATATATATATATTCATAAAATCACAAATAGTCTCTCAATGGCACTAAACCAACACTGGCATTGACACAAAACGCCTCTTCAACATTAATTTGGCACAAGATTGGCCTCTAGTGTAAATCATTAACATCACATAATTAAAACCCCATATAACGATAATCCAGCACTATCAGTAAGAGCACATAATGAAGGAGCATTACATGAGGATATTAACATTTAACACACACATGTGCAGAGGAGAAAGATGGATGAGATAACTTACATGATGGATTACACATTAAACTTTAGAACTTTAAGCAAATCGCACACACAAACACACAGATCCTGCGATCCATTTGCAGGACCGATTAACTCTACATGGGCTTTTCAGCCGTGAGGGTGATGGATTCAGCTGTGTCAGGAATCAATCGTCTCTCTGCTTAAGACAACTGTGGTGCTCCGAGAGAGGTGGTATACCTCACAACAAGGTTTTTTCGTGATGAATGAGAGAATGCAGCACAGTCCCAACATTTCTGAAATTACAAGCTCAAAAGATTACATTTTGTGTTATTGAAGCTGGGCCGGTTGTTTGTGGCACTGATATTAACAGAGTGTTTGGCTCTCAAAGTGTTGGATGACCGTGCGTTCAGCTCGACTGCAATACAGGCTCATAAACAATTGATCACAGGACCACGAAAGGAGCACAACAGCACAATATATACAGTGTTTGCAGTGCAGCAAAATATTCTTCTGCTACATCATATTCTGCACATTATTCAGATAAAAATATACAAACTTCATTCACTTTATTTTGAAACACTAAAATAAGATTCTATTTGTTAGCATTAGTTTACTATATTAAAGGTGCTGTATGTATTATTATTTTTTTTGATTGTAAGCACAACCTCACATAACTGTTTCTCTGAAAAACGATGCAACAGCCAGTTATTCTTCTATGAAATGTGTGTTCACTGTCAGAATGACTGTTTTTGTTTTTGTCTGTGTGATCCCGCCCACTGCCAATTTACCCAAAAGTATTTCAACCCCCCAGGTTGCTAGTTGGCGGAAAACCCAGCGTATTGTAGCCAAGGAAGCCAGCAAACAAACTAGGTCAGAGATCACAGATTCTACCTGAACTAAAAAGCCTTGGCCTGAAAAGCTCTATGTCCAGAGGCATATTAAAAGGCTTGTTGTCTTCTATTGTCAATTGTGCTAGTTCCTGTTGCGTATCCTCAATCTGGCAACAGGAGAAACAACTCTCTCCAATAATTTGAATTTGGACTGCAGTGCCCATTTCAACCACTAGCTGTCAATTTCATCATTGAGAACAGTGTCTAATCGTTCCCTTTAAGTCATTTTAAGACAAAACATACTGGCGGCTAGGGCTTCCCCCAATAGTCGACTAAACGTTTCTTGACAAGAAGAGGCTTAGTAGACAAAAATTGTATTAGTCGCTTAGTTGCAGAAAAAAAACCTTGTGACGAGGTCACACAGTCCGTGAGTGTATTAAGATGTGAAATATCTTAAAATAGGGTCTACTTTTATTTGTGTAAACTCACAAAGCTTTTATAATATCAACGTGGGTCCTAATCTTGCCTGATCATACCCTTCTTTTTTCCATTGATATTCCTCTGACTTTTTCTCTTTTGTAATGTCTCTCAGCCTTCTCTCTTTCAACAGTCTTTCTTCAAATCTCCCTCTTGCTCACTCTCTCTCCAGGCTCGCCCATCATGTGTGGACACGCCCCCTACTGCTGATTGGCTAAGTGTGTTGTGCTGCTCGGTCCAATCCACTTTTCAGAAATCGCTTACTGCACCTTTGAGAAAGAACAAAACAATTTTTTTAAAGTAACTTATTTCACATCATTAATACAATCTGCATTAATGCTAATCATAAATGGCATTAGCATACACATACTAGAGTAATTTAACAAGCGACTGGTTCTCCTATCTGTACATTTACCCTCGCTGTTTCCTTCAGGCAATGCAAATCTAGTTTTTCATTAATAAATTCTATTAACATGGCTGAATATATTTCTTTACAAACTGCCTTACAAAGCATCTAACAAACTAAAAGATCCTTTGATAGCAGTCGTTCAAAAAAAGTTCTTCTCACTGTGGCTTCATTTTGCAAGGCTGCAGTTATAATGTTCATGGCAGCGTCCTGCTGGGCGACGCTTTTCTCAATTATTACCACATTCATGAACGGACTTCTGCATTAACAAGCCTCTTGTGGACAGCTCGAATGTTTAACGCTAAGCTCCAGTTTATTTTTGAGGCTGTATTCCTCAGTGCTCTGAGGGTATTTTATGAGACAAAGAACACAACAGAACAACGCGTTCAGACTACACTCTCACCTGAGGGACGCATCATTATCACAGCATGTTTCTCACAGAAACTGCATTCATTGTGAAAGCTACATTTCTTTAGTTAGTCCTGATTGACTACAACATAATTACTTATTCATATTTCATTGGTTCTCTCTTGTTTTGCATTTGTGTTCAAAATTTAATTGTATGACAGCCTGGCCAAAAATTATGTCGACAATTTGCCACGTTTCATTGCGTTATCACAAATAAAACAATTGACTTCAAGCGCAACTACACAATATGCTTACAAATTTTGAATATTTTAATAAATGTTGAAAATGCAAATTTTCCTACGCTGGGCCACTTGTTTGGCCACTACAGTAGATCAGCAAAAGTACAGATTCATATTAATCGTTTCTAAATAATTGACTCAACTGAACTGAATTGAAAGAACTGATCCCAAAGAATATGTTCGTTTGAATCAACTCATTCAAATTCGTTTTAATTAGTTCTTTGGAACTAATTGTTTAAACCAGTTCAGAAATTCAGAATGATTAGTTAAGGAATAAAAGTCAATTTTAAAGATCAGGAAGTAATCAGACACAAATAGAAACACCTGGCCATATCCAAAACTAAAATTATTTATTTATTTTTTAAATTAAAAAAAAAATCCATGGTAGTCTCATGATAGTTTTGGATTGATGGATTGAGCTCACATACATGCACACACAGGCTTGCCAAACACAGACAGAACAAGTGTCATTCTCCGACTGGTGTGAAAATTCACAACTTAAAAGAATCAGCCAAGAATATTTATCCCACCTAATTACCATCTTGGTTTCTCGTTCGTTCTCTGGCAGTGTTGAGGACCATCTGTTTGGATTGGGAGGTCAACATCTAACTGATTATACTCTCACTTTTAGAAAACGAGTGCTTGCAGCTCTCACTCTATCCTCAGACGCCAAACAGGCTGTCGAAATTACCATAATTCCCATCATTCAAATGCTATGCAAATGCCTGGTGAATGCTGGCAGCACATCAGCATTTGTACTTATAAGGAAGGTTACAGGCATCATGTGTTGATAAATATTCAGTTAATCGGTTGAGCAGCGTGAGTAAACCATTACATCTGTAAAACATCACTCCGACGAAGATTGTTCTAAGAATGAAAAGAACAGCTAAATATGGATATTAAAAATCCTCAGACGATTATTAAACTACTGCACACTTTGTGATCGGATACACCGGATTTTGATGTATTTAAAGACATTATAGTATTTAAATAAAGCAAACATGGTTGTACCGCGATACAAACAGGGCAAGATGATCAATTTTGAATTTTGTTGCTTAGATGTTGCTCAACTTTGTCTCAACTATTTCTCCTAACTCCGCAGGAGAAATAAAAAGACGCAAATGAGTCATACAGTATAGAGTAAAAAATATGGTCATGTTTTTCCATTACTTTAACTCAACTTTTTTAAAGTTACAAGAGATTCAAATAGACAAAAGAATTGTTCAAATGACTAATTTAGGCACTTTGAGTATACTTAAAATCAGAATTTAAGTTAAGTGGAGATTTTTTAGTGTATACGGTTACAATAAGGTTCCATTAGTTAACGTTAGTTTATAAAAATACAACCGTTCATTAGTTGATGTTATCTCAGGTCAATTAATTAATATTAACAGATACCATTTTAGAATTTAATAATGGTAAATGTTAAAATTAAAGGTACAATATGTAAAATATATCTTGCACAGTGTGATATATTTCCTGCAGTTGTGTACTTACAATATCCCAAAAGTTCCCAGAAATTTTTAATTTCAAGGAAATTCAAATTTTAAATAATGGCTCGTCCATGTTCACTTGTCGCCTGACAATGACGTAATATCTGCTTTATCCCTAGTTTCCGCTCGTACTGCCATAGTAACCATGGCGACAGACGTGGACAACAGCGCTACGTCTAGCGGCTCTCTCACGATGTTGTTGTTTCAGCCCGTCCTCATCCCAATGCGTCATATACAACGCTTTTGCCAAAGCGTACATATCCTACGCACATGGCGCCCTTTAGCGTAAATATGAGACGCAGATATATATGGGGCAGAAGGCGCCTCCTAGTGGTCTAACCCTAACCCTACCCCAGACCTAAACCTACCCATACTCTGTGCGTGTTATATTTACGCTAAAGGGTGCCATGTGCGTAGGATATGTACGCTTTGGCAAAAGCGTCGTATATGACGCATTGGGATGAGAACGCATTGGTTGTTTCGTTCAAACATTATGGACCATGGCAAGCAGACTTTGGGACAAAAGGAGAATTAAAACGAGGATCAATATCAGCGTGGCATTTTCGAGATGCCAAGAGCGCCACGTTCGTGACAAACTTCGACTTGACAGAGACGCCGCTCTTGCATGTACTTTATTAGCCAGGTGATGTACATAAAACTAATCAATGTTATATAGCTCAACATGATGACATTTTAGAATATGATCAGCATAGGGTGACCAGAAGTCCCGAAAGATTCGGGACAGTCCCGAAATCTAAGCTGTTGTCCCGAATCCGGCCCTGATAGTCCCGAAAATTATACTAAAGCAAAATCTTGAGTAGCCTATATTGTCTGCTAAAACATTAAAAACTGTCCGTGGAGGTTGAGTCATGAAGAGAGCGCAAGTTGCAGCAGCCGCGAGCTCAATGAATGAATGTGCAGGCAGCCAGTCGTAAAGGAGTGATTGATTTGTCGCGGCAAAAAAAAAAATACCTCTGCAATGAATAGAGACAGAGCGTATTTATTTAAAAGCTGCTGTGTTTCAAGGTGTACAGCAAACAAGCTAAATAACCCAGAAATACATTTTTATAAGCTGTCGTCCCCAAAAAACGGTTTGTTTCAGGACATAAAAGTGGATCAATTGAGACAGAGCCATCTAGTTCTCGAACTACTCTGAGAACTACACCCACTGGAACGCGACATGATATTGTAAAAAATAAAAATAAAAATCATAATTTTAACCATGTCGATTGCTTATTTCACCACCCTATGTGAACCTGAGAGGAGATGCACTGTACACGTAGCCATACTGAGTGTCAGGATCCCACAATTTACCCTGCTGATGCTTCACGTCTTATTGCCTGTATTTTTGTCTCCTTAAAGGCTGGCTTTTACGGTTTGGAAGCTTATAAAATGTATTTCTGGTTTTTTTAGCTTTTTTGCTGTACACCTTGTCACACAGCAGCTTTTAGGCATTTTTCTGTCTTTTGTTATGTCATAAACGACAAAGAGGCAGCCTCTCGCAATGCAAAGTCAATGGAGACGGTTTGATTGTTTCTCCCCCCGGTGGGCGTGGTCTTCAGATTATGATGCTAGGATGGGTTGCGCTCTGTCTCTATGACTACATATTAGACTCCGCCCAACCGTATACAGTTATAAAGCGTATAAGGTGGCTAGTATACAGCGGCCAGGCTTCTGACTAGCTCAGGTAAGTTTCAGCACATCACTCCTATTTTGATCTCCTTGAAATGGTTGCCGGTGAAATTTAGAGTGAATTCAAAATTTTAACCCTGGTTTTTAAATCCTTACAAAATCTTGCACCAGTCTATCTTGCTGAGTTGGTGCATTCACACTACTCTTCACGACCACTCAGATCAGGACATTTATGAATGTTGTCCATCCCTAGGTCCAGATTGAAACACCGTGGTGATCGAGCTTTTTCTATTGCTGGTCCAACACTCTGGAACAAGCTCCCTGTAGTCATCCGAACAGCACCATCTCTTTTTGTTTTTAAATCTACGCATAGGCACCGATTTATGTTGTCCTCCGTGGGTGCTCATGGGCGCACGCCCTTTTAAAAAAAAAAAAACGTAGGCTAACTTTAGGCCTAGTCAAAAAATGTTTGCATTTCAGAACCGAACGAGAAGCGCAGCGCTGCGTCTATGACAACTCGAGGTAGCCTATCGCACACCGGACGCGCACTTTGTCAGTTTATGGCAAGCAATATTGTAATGTTATGTTTAAGGACATTATGGAATTAAGATAATGTCTGTAGGCTACTATGTTACGATTGTACTGTACAATTAAATACAACCGGGGGTACGGTCCGTTAACTGAATGAATTGAGAATATCACCTGAAAATCCGATAACATCAGCAATTTTCATTCAAGCAGCTGATTTCTGTAAATGAATGTAAAATAAATGTAGATTGCAGCACAGGTTGAAGTCAGTACATTAACGACGATTTGAGACAAATAAATGTAAATTTAATCTAAAACTATGTAAATCGCGCTCTGTGGCACGGCAGGATTTTGAACAAGGTCCTATAGCCGTAGCTGGGCGCCGCCGGTGTGTGTAAGTTACACTCTTAGAGAATAATGTGTTCGAATTTTAAAAGACATGGCGCTACGCTGCGCTTCTCGTCAGGTGTGTGACCCCTTTTAGGAAATGGACAGCCGCCGACACGAACGCACACACCCATTTACTTGATAATAAAGCCGTAAAGTAGGCTATCTTTCAACTTAGGACCATAGCTCAGGACAGCGCCACTTCTCACAAATACAGACAGAATTGGAGATCAAAAGTTTAACTGACACGTAACCGCGATCAGAGGCGTTTTCATGCGAGAAATGCTGTGATTGGTGGATAGGATATGGAGCAGGCGACTGACAGCGACATAACCAATCACAGTGTGACAGACGCTTCACATAGCACCAACTGCAATGTTTAATTTTAAATGAATGTAGCCTACTGGCAGTCTGGCACACACGTGGGTGCTCGGTATTTTCTATCAGCGCCTATGCATCTATGCTTAGATCTTATTTTCTTGAACAGATGCTGATAGTCTAAAATATGTTATGTAGTTGTATTTTATCCCTTTGTAAATTTTTTATGTACAGCACTTTGGTCAAACCAAGGTTGTTTTTAAATGTGCTTTATAAATAAAGAAAAGAAAGAACAAAGAAGAAAGTTATAGGTACTGTTAAATGAATGTTGACAGCAGCTAAGATCATCTGAGCATGTAAAAACATGATGATAAAAACACATCTAAGACAAATGTTTCCATTTCCACTTAATTTAACCTCGATAAGAAAGACTTGAGATAGTAAAGAGATCTCACTGGAGATTTTCTTACCTACATGATGGTACTGGTATGCTAAAATGTTATTTCCATCATAATGGTGTTGTAAAAATAATGTTTTATTATTATTATTATTATTATTATTTTTTGGGAAACTCTACTCGTTCCTCTTAACTCCATCAGACCTCATAACACAGAAACTCATTCAGTGGATGCTACAACACGCTATCAGAGTCACAGTAATGCTTCACCAGTCCCCGTGAGACTGAAAACTGATCATTTCAGCGGCACTTCCACATATAATATGAACAAACTTCCTTAAATCTCTGGATCACGGCTCTGGCTCTGCTTCCACATATTACGCCGGCTGGGACTTTGTTCCTGGAAAGCTCTGCTTAAGTTCCCTTGTGCTGCTATGCTGGAGAACACAGATGATAACATGGGTGAGGAAGTAGAAATAACATTAAAGATTGTTTGTTATTGACACAATGCATCTGCTATGCCTTAAGATGGGTAAGTAACACACGTAAAAACGACAGAGCAGCACAAACACACACATACAGAACACTAACATAAAGAAATATATACTATACAGAGAGGGCCCAAACTATTATAAAAAATAATATTTTCGAATACAATATTTAATAAAAAGTCATCAGTTCTAATGTTATTTTAGGAATTATATTAGAAATATAATATAAAAAATAAACATCTAAATCTTTTTGAGGAAATAAACCCTTCAAATCTGTCTTGTTATTGCTAAGATTATGACGTGTTCCGCCCGCTGGGGAACATGATTGAAAAAAAAAACGCGCTGATAAAATAGCTAATGCTATTCGCTATGAAAACCGCAAGCAACACTAAAGAGGAGGACATTGTTGCTACTTTATTATCCATGCCGTTTTCAAGATCAACTTAAAGAAACCTGGAGTTAATCAGCAAAGGAAGACCTACACCAGAGCTTTAATTTTGTGTAGAAAGCCACAGCTTTTTAAAGCATTTCAACCCCAGCAATTATAAGCGATAACCCTGAATGACAGCATCAATCGAGAAGCTAAAGCTTTACTGCTGGAATTGTTTGCTGTTTGGGTAAGTTATTTCAAATCTAATAGATTGTGTGACTGATTTTATTCTGGCTGCCCCTGTTTTATGTACGTATGTTTAACTTTATTTGAGAAAACAGTCTACAGTCAGTCATTCTGCATAATAGTAAGATTTTTCCCAAATCGTAAAGTGTAATACGGTCTGTTACATACATTTATTCAGCTGCTGTGCCAGTGTAATGATATGATTTATTATCAACAAATGCAGATGTGTCTGTCGCTAATGTGCTTTGGTCTGAGAGCTGTCATGATGCGTCACTTACATTGAATATAGTTGGTTTTTTGGCCAGTTGTCACCATATTCCACTGAAATGCACACACTGGTTGTGCGATGATGCAATTATTTGTAATGAGGATTTGCATTTTATTACTTTTTGTTTCATTTTGGTGATAACTCTCACGCTCACTCTATTTGCTTGTAGCATTTCCTGTCAAAGGAAACATGCAGTATTATAGAAGAGGACACTTTCCTGAGGGAAGGGGGTGAGAGGGCCAAGTTATAAGTGTCACGGTTCGCTACTGATAAAATATAGCAAATGCTTGATTGTTTATATCTCCACAAAATGTAAAAACTATTGTCCAATGTATTGTGCATAAATCTAATCTGCTAAATGCAACTGTAAGGCAATGAAGATATTAAGAATAACATATTTTGAATATTAACATCCTCATTTTCTGTAAAGCTGCTTTGCTATGCAAGACAAGACACTTTAGATAAAAGCATCTGCCAAATGCATGGATATAAATATATCATATAAATATTTCACTCTGTATATTTTGTACTGAAATGAAGCCGCTCTCTGTGATTGGGAAGTGCATGCAGGTGAGGGCCAGGGAGGATGATGGGAAATGTAGTGAGGAGCTGGTGACTAGCTGGTGACCGTGACAACATAATGCTTTTTGTCCTTTTAGAAGCTTGACGGCTTAACAATTATCTATTTTTATTAACTAACATTAACAAAAGTTAATAAATACTGTTGCATTTATTAAAGTCCCCATGTAGTCAATAATTATATCCCTCAAAACTCATCTTTAATCACAAAATTACTTATTTAAAAGTTTTTTCCTTTTGCCTTGAAATAGCTTGAACGTAACTCTACACTTGCCTCAATAATATACGCGGTATTATGAATATGCAAATTAACCCCGCCTCCACTCACTCACACCAGCTCAGAGATCCACTCGTTGACGATCACACGTTGACCTGATTGATCACAAGGTAGTTTGTGACGTTAGAAACACCAGTGATTTCAAACCGCGTTTTTGAGACTGTATTTGGTTCACTGCAGTTTTAAGGATAAAATACTCAGCGATGGGGTTGACTTATGAATTTACACATGGTTTGTCATAAAGCATGTTAAAAACACACATAGACATATAAATAACATTAAAAACTTTATTTTCACCAAAGGGGGGCTTTAACTAATGCATTAACTATTGTTAACAAATGAAACTTTAATGTAAATGTTATTACCAAAAGATGCAACATAATTTGTTACGAGACTAATGACATTTGATGGCATGATGCAACTTAATGCAGCAACGTTATGGGTTTGAATCGGAATGCATGAATTAAAAAAGTCACTTTGGATAAAAGCATCTGCCAAATGCATGAAAATAAATTCACTCCGTTACTGAAACAAAGCTGCCATATAACATGATGCTTTTCGTCCTTTTTGAAGCTTGATGGCTCCTGATCACTGTCTGTTTCCTTTGTATAGACAATGACAGCTTGGAAAATGTGCTAAACATCTCATTTCATAATTCACAGAAGACAGGAAGTCATGCAGGTTTGAAACGACATGAAGGTGAGTAAATGATGACAGCTAGGTTCATTTCGGGGTGAACTATCCCTTTAACTTGTCATAAAACCAGAGCTCTCAGATATAGCAAGAGTGATTTGATGTTTGATCGAGAGGGATTGGGTTCACAGTTCACCACACAGCACATCTGAGCCGAGACGTTCTCGAAACGGTGGTACAACGAGGGAGAATCATCTTCATGCTTCGGTTGAGGGACAATTTGTCAGTCAGAAAGAAGTTAGCAAATATTTTGAGGGCAAAAAACTGATTCCACCAGCAATTACTTAGAAAGCGTCCCACAAAAACACGTATTTACAGCGGCGTAGCAGCTTGAAGAGTTGTGCATTACCTCTTTAATTAGTTGTTGCTGTTAATTACAGTTGCTAAGAGCGTGTCCCATAGCAACTGCGGCAAAATGACCCTTTTTATTTAAGAGTCTCTAATGCTGCTTAGCAGATAATTGTTCATTAATATATGGGTTTGTGCATAAATGCATGACCCGGCCTTTGCTGCAATGCTCGCTAATTCAAATGACTTTTCGCCAAAGTCACACAAGTATGAGGTGTGCATGAAAATAAGGTCTCTGACATACTTACAATGAAAACTAATAGATGAGCGGCAATTCATAAATAATTCCGAGAAACACAGTAGGAGGGATTTCCATAGATGTAATAGTGTTGACAAAGGACTTCATTCATTTATGATAAACAAACAAGCGATGCCATTTAGAGGGCACTGAATGCTTGGCCTTTTAAGAACAAGAAAAGTGGTGCTTATAATTACATATCTGAATATGGATTGCTTTTTCTTATGAGATAATTGGATTAACTCTGAAGTGGGTTAATAAAAGCCCACATCGACAGCAAGCCATTTAGGAGAAATATGAATTGCTCAACCTACATGCGGTTCTGAATAATCACGATTCTTCAATGCTGTCGGCAAAATGCTTCTGACAGAATAAACATAAGCAAGGGTTCCACTGGGCTGTAATTTACTTTTATAGACGTCTGTTCTCTTCCTAAACTACAGCTTTTCAAGAGCACGACATGGAAAACATTTTCCGGATGCGTGTCAGAAAAACGTTAACAATTGCAAACTCCCACCCCCTGATCTATTCGTCCTGTGCCAAGAGCTGCCGGTCGAGCCGAGGGATTTCATGCATTTATATATTTCTCTCATCTAAACACGGCCACTTTGAACTTGTTCCTGGAGGCATTGCAGGGAAACATGTAGGAAAAGGTGCTTTAAGCTAAATAGTCCTGTTCCTCTCGGAGCGTAACAGTCCGTCCGCTGACTGGCAAATTAAACTGTGATCCTCCACTGAAGCATTATTAACACAGAGCAGCAGTTTATGACACAGGCGAAATAAACAGATGTGCCACAAAGCTCAAAGGAAATATCTGGAAGACCTTTCTTTCTATGTATCTCAAAGTTATTATTAGTGCTGTTTGTTCAATCTTCACTATTACTATTGCTCAGAGTGATCCAGGTATTAAATTAAATCTCCTGAAAAAAAACCTAGCAACCACCCAGAATACTCTACCAACTGCATAGCAACACACTAAAACACTATTATAGCAACTGTATCCCCTGGCAACATCCTATAACAACCTAGCAATTACCCAAAAATACCCTAGAAACACCATGGCAGCATTTAATCTTAGCAACCACTGAGCAACAACTAGCAACCCCCTAGTATACCATAGCAACTGCATAGCAACACCCTGGCAACATCCTATAATAACATCCAAGCAACCACTGTGGTATGGAGTAGAAATTATCCAGAATACTCTAGCAAGTACATAGCAACACCCTGACAGCATACTTAATCTTAGGAACCACTTAGCAACAACTAGCAACCAAGCATTACACCATAGCAACTGCATAGCATTACCCTGGCAATATCCTAGCAACCACTGTGCAATGCCGTAGCAATTACCCAGAATACCCTAACAACTACATAGCAACACCCTGGCAGCATACTTAATCTTAGCAACCACTGAACAACAACTAACAACCACCCAGTATACCATAGCAACTGCATTGCATCACCCTGGCAAAATCCTATAATAACATCCTAGCAACCACTGTGCAATGGTGTAGCAATTACCCAGAATACCCTAGAAACTACATAGCAACACCCTGGCAGCATACTTTATCTTAAGAACCACAAAGAAACAACTAGCAACCACCCAGAATGCCCTAGAATCAGCATAGCATCACTCTGACAACATCCTAGCAACCACAGAGTAATGCCCGAGCAATCACCCAGAATCACCTAGCAACTAAATAGCAACACCCTGGCAACATGCTTAATCTTACCAACCACTGAGCAACAATTAGTAACCACCCAGAAACCCTAGCAATTGCATAGCAACATCCTATAATATCCTTGAAACCCACTAGAATAACCTAACAATGGTATAGCAAAACACTAAAAAAGCATTCCAGTATCTTTTGTGCAGACAAACATGTTCTTTAAAATATGCATAAATCTACTGCAGGTCAAATGAAATGAAAACACAAACTCAGCATGTGAATAATGCTGCTTCAGAAGCGCCGTTGATCATTTACATGAGTGTCATGTCTCCAAACATTCTTCACTGCAGTACATGACGTGTCACAGGAAGCCCTCTGGACCGTAAACGACCCACAAGACGCTTTAACTCTCCCTCATTTTTCTTCTCATTAAAGAAATTACCTTGTCAAACCAAAAAGAAAATAAAGCAAACTTCTCAGGCTGAAGGTTAGTGGATGAAGACGGCCAGAATGAGACAGCGGCTCGTTTAGCATTATTGGCTGCGGGCTGTTCTGAGCGTCTGCATCATTACTCTTGGACGTACATAAGGAAGTCCAAACGTCTGCAGATCATTCAGAGTTCACAACCTGAATAATGCAAGAAAGCATTGCAGCACATTGCTCTCTGTCCGCTAAAGTACATCCATTCAGGAAAATGCGCCTGTTAATGGTGTAGCCTTGACATGTCAATCACAGGTTATTGCTTCATTTATGACACATGTCAGTTCAGAACGAGTGCATGAAGGCCGTGCACGTTACATTTTCACTTAATTCATGGCTGTGTCTGAAATTGCCCCCTATTCCCGTAAATAGGGCACTTTTTGAGGGGACAGCAATTTGTAATGGTGTCCGAAACCATATGGGACGATATCAAGTGAACCCATTCAATCCCACAATGCACCGCAATAACGAGTGTCCAACGGCTAAAGAATACCCATAATACACCATGAGAGTCATCGTCTTGCCAGAAGATGTGCCGCGGCTGAATCATCTATCCATCCATTTTCCAATGTGGCTACAGTGTAATATCGCACAGGTATAAATTCCTTTTCAATTGATTATTAAACTGTTTAATTAAGGTTTATAGATGCTAGTTTCCATGCCAGAGTTGAAGATAAATCTTTTCATTACTACTGGACCTGCCAGTTTGCTAAGTTTCAAATGATTATTAAACAACAAGCACAAACTAAGCAAAAGCAGAAGCCCCTCCTGCGACTCAGTGTCTGAATTCACTCACTCGTTTTCATTCACGCCTTCAACTGAACTATATTAGTGTAGTGATGTAGGGAATAGTGAATGAGGGTATAGGGGGAGATTTCGAACACAGCTCATGTCATGCTACCGTTCATGCAGAACCCCTGTCAATGTCATAGTGGTACAAACCACATCATCAATCACAGGAAATTACATCCTGAATTCTAAAACAGAGACACAAAATCTCTTTCAGGAACCTTAACCTGGACTATTTCCTGCTGGTAAAAAGACCTGTCAACACTTGATCTGTTAATAAAACCAGCTACTAACCTGTTATATCTCCATTCTATGTATTCATTTGTTATATTTTTAAAAAACCTTGCTATGTGCACTGGTTGCTGGATTAACTGGGACTGGTCACAGCCATTGCATTTTGTTGCCCTATATTGTTGGTGTAACGATGTGGCGGGAATGAAGCGGAGAGCGAATCCAAATGCAAGCACTATTTTAATAAAAATAATACAAAAAAGGTAATCCAAGGTAAACAAAGAAACTCAGAACAAGAACAAGGAGACAACTACAAGCACCAGCAAACAACGACCGACAAACAACAACTGAAGCACAGGCGTTTAAATACACAGGCAAACAAGCTAAACAAGATAACAAGGGGGCGGGGCTAATTACAAACACCTGGAGAGACTAATAAACAAGAAAAACTACAAAGGACTACAAAACATGGCACAGAACAGGAATTAACAAAAGTCCACACAAGACAAGGAAAACATAAGACAGGAATTGTGACAGTTGGTTTGATTGCTTCTATTGCTCTCCTCATTTGTAAGGATAAAAGCGTCTGCTAAATGATTAAACGCAAATGTACTAATGCTGAAGATTATATAACAATCCTCAACAACATAAGAGGAAATTTTTATAACATATTTCCAGAAATACTCTTGACAGTGATTTTAATTAAGTTTGAAATTTCTGACAGATAATGCCTTGGAGTTTATTTTAGATCTAATATGAAGCACGAATACTGTCATAAAAAAATATATATTTTAAGAATGTGTTTGCTTCAATACTCTTGTATCTGTGACTAAAGGAATATGTGATGTGCTTTAATATGTAGGCAACAACAATATGTAGGAAATAACATGTTTATGCCAAAGTTTCTTTGGTCACAAAGTTTTCGTAAGTAAAAAAAATATATATATACTGCACTGTATATCAAAAACCAATAAAGCTAAAATTAATCTATCTATCTATCTATCTATCTATCTATCTATCTATCTATCTATCTATCTATCTATCTATCTATCTATCTATCTATCTATCTATCTATCTATAGTTCTGTCTGTCTATCTATCTATCTATCTATCTATCTATCTATCTATCTATCTATCTATCTATCTATCTATCTATCTATCTATCTATCTATCTATCTATCTATCTATCTATCTATCTATCTATCTATCTATCTATCTATAGTTCTGTCTGTCTATCTATCTATCTAGTTTATTTTCATAAACAATGAAAGATTATTGAAAAATGTAATGCCTTTCAAACTTTTTTACAAATTTTCCAAGTCTTTGTCAAGTTGGTATTCAAAGTTTGTCTTGATTAACTTTTTTTTATTTTGAGTTAAAGAATTACTGCTTTTCTAGTTAAAAACAACAGATTCTTTGAATTTCAATTCTGTTTTTTTTTTTACATTCAAATTGCAATTTGTTTACATTTTGCAACCTCAATTCAAATTCAAGAATTTAATTGTAAATTAAAAGGCATTCTCAGTGAAATTCAGCAGGGATTAAAGGGAAAGACCAACAAAACTAAGACTGCAATTGTACTTGCATTGTATTACGAATTTTAATTGTAAGTAAAAACACATGAAGTTTATGTAACTAGAAAGCATTTGCATTCATGCATGTATGTAGAATGTAGGAATGTATTTTACCAGAGTAACATGGAAAAGTGTGGGGAAATCAGTGTTAAACTCTGATGATTCTTATAAAGCACATATGTTCGTACGGTTGAGAATATTCGAGAACAAATATTTGAGAACAAACGATTGTACTTTAATACTTCCAACCTGACCAGCACTTTCATCTATTTCAAAAACTCTGGAAAACAAAATGAAGCCCAGGACAATTGGTTATTGTATTTCTTGAAAAGAAAACCATAAAATTGCACAATCGCTATGACTGTAAGGAGAAAAACAAATTATAACTCCAAAACCAATTTAGGTTTCTATTAACGTTCCAACTGCTGTTCATCTGCTGAGTGTGGAAGAATTGGGGTTTTTGGGGTTTTCTGCTGCTGGAATTTCCTGAAGCTCTCTTTAACTGGACTGATCGCTCAAAAAGATTCATGATTGTACCTGTTATCCAGTCCGAGTTGCCAAGACGGGTCAATTATCTGTCTCAGCCAGCTGGAATGCACCAGAGCTGCTCAAGATGCTTGTTTGTGTTGTTCAGGCTATATTTAGTTTGCTTATCACCTCTGAACAACACTGGATTCAGTGCACGAGAGTCATTTTCTCATGTACCTTCTTCTCAAACTGTAAAGCAAAAGAACCAAAACACCAAATTGGCCACTGTTTATCATCCCTTCAGTTCATTTCAAACCCGTGTGACTGTTTCTTCTGTAGAACACAAAAGGAGATAGTTAGGCAGGATGTTGTCATGTCTTGATGCACCATTTATTAAAATGCACAAGGGATATAAGTTAAACAACTTTATTTTAAACACTCTTTAAAATAAAGTGTAACAGTAGTAAGCTTTAAGTATACAACTAAGTTCCCTTTCGTTGTCACTCCGAGTTACGTCGGATGACGACGAAAGGGGTTTCGCTTAGAACACCTATCGACTTCGAGTATTACAAAACGAGCCAATGGCAAAGAAATGCCATGGGTCTGCGGAATTTGCATAGCGTATCTCCACCTTACCTCGTGGGTATAAAAGGAGGACGCCGGCAACAGGCAGATATGTTTTCGCTTCGGAGCCAAGAGTATTTCTTCACTCCACAGTCATCTCTGACTTCGCTCTACGAGACGAGCTTCTCTCTCCGGTGTTGGTGTGACGGCGATCTGCAGCGAGCTCACAGTGCCTGCTGATCTGTGCAGTAATCTGCCAGTGTGTGTGTGTCTCCCTGTGCGCTTCAACATCGCAGAGTTTTTTTCTCTCCTCTCATAAAAGAGCTCGCACGCGGCACGTCTTTTTAAAGACGGCTCGCCCGTGCATTTCTGGTTGCAGCGGACTGGTATCGGACTCTGATGGGCACGAGCGCTGTCTAGTGTGTTTGATCATGCTTGAACAGCGCTCGTGGGTGACTCATGTTCTCGCAAGGGAACGTGATCATCGCGTCATATATAGGTCGAGACTCGGTGAACTAGCAAGAGTGAGAGTCCCCTCATCCACCCCCCGATCTTCGGCTGGTGGCCAGGGTGACCTGAGGGTTACGGTCTGGAACAAGGCGCCGACTACGTGTCCGTGACCCCAGCCCCCCTCTTCAATGACGGTGCCCGCTAGTGAACTGCTGATTTCCGCGAGTCTACCCTCTGGTGGCCCGCGTGTTTCAGTTGAAGCTACAGAGGAAGATGCCATGTCTGTTGCAGCATCACTAGGTGGGCTTGAGTCTTCTGGAAGTGAGGGCTCGTCACAGCTGCCACCTTCCGGTGTGCATACGGCTCTGCCTGAGTCTGATCCGGAGATGACGGCCATGCTTTCCTGGGACGATTGGTTTTGGGTAAGGCCGCCGACCCTCGTCCGTGGCAAACCCCAATACCTCTCTTCCCGGACGTGCATGATGAGATCTCGAAGTCCTAGAAGACCCCCTTGTCTTCTCAGGACCGCTCGCTGATCTCATCCGCCTTTCCTCCCCTAGATGGGGCCGCTGCCCTTGGGTACACTGGGGTTCCCCCGGCTGAACGCTCTGTTGCGATGCTATGTGTCCTCAGAGTGCTTCTTCTCGGCGCAATCCTAAGCACCCGCCCGTGGCCTGTAGTTTTTCGTCTACGCTTGTGGCGAGATCCTATAGTGCCACGGGACTGGCAGCCGCCTCTCTGCATGCCATGGCTGACCCAGATGCTCATGGACCTGCACAAGGGCGGGACTGACCCAGGGCTCTTCACTGAGCTGCGCGCCGTCACTGACCTTGCTCTCCGAGCGACGAAAGTGGCCGTACGCTCCCTGGGTCAGGTGATGCTCACCATTCTGTGGCTGAACCTGTCTGATGTGCTGGATGTCGCACGGACCCGTCTGTCCGACATTCCCATATCCCAGGTCGGCCTCTCCGGCGGTGCGGTTGAGGGCTTGACCAACAGCTCTCAGCCGCTCATGAGCAGACTGACGTTGATTCTGTCCCGCCGTCCGCCCAGGTCCCTCGGTCTGCCCACCGCCGAAGGCGCCCCCCCCGCGGCTCCCACCCCGCCCGTTCACCCGGGCCGGCTCTCGGGGCCGCCGGCGGACGCCACAGCCCCTCTCCAGCCCCGCCCCCCGCTACACGCCGGGTTAAGCGGCGCTCCTGAGACGGGCTCCTCGGGGATGGAGCAGACTGAGGTTGACTCTGTCCCGACGGCCCCGCCGTCCGTTCAGGTCCCTCGGTCTGCCCACCGCCGTGGGCGCTCCCCCGCGGCTCCCACCCCGCCCGCTCAGCCGGGCCGGCTCTGGAGGCCGCGGTCGGACGCCAAAACAGTCCTCTCCAGCCCCGCCCCCCGCTACACGCCGGGTTAAGCGGCGCTCTTGGGATGGGCTCCTCAGAGATGGGACTCAGTTCTTTCCAGGAGCTGGTAGCAGGACCACTCCTTTCCCCGGGTGAGGGCCGGAGAAGAATCCTTATTCTCCAAAGAACTGACTCTCCCGTCTCTGAGCACAGAGAGTTCGGGCGACACAGAGCGCCACCCACATGCCGTGCTCTCCTCGTCCCCCTCTGTCCCGGAGGTGGTTGACACGGCGTGCCGTCCACGACCGCTTCGCCCCTGTCCCCCTCTGTCGCCAGACCCTTGACAGAGCAGGCCCCTGTGGAACGCTGGTCCTTCCCTGGCCTCCTCTGTCAGGGTGCGGTTTTGATTCCCTCCAGCCGAAAGGAGGTCCAGGGGTACAGCCCCTACCTCATTGTCCCGGAGAAGTCTGGTGGGTTACGGCCAATCCTGGTCCGAACCGCTCCCTTCACAGGCTGCCGTTCAAAATACTCCTGGCCAAACGCATTTCTGGATGTGTGCGGCCACAGGATTGGTTTGCAGCGATCGACCTGAAGGACGCCTACTTTTATGTCTCCGTTCTCCCTCGACTCAGACCATACCTACAGTTTGCTGTCAGGGCGCGCGCATATCAGTACGCTGTTTTCCCATTCGGGCTAGCCCTGTCTCTTCGCGCCTTCACAAGGTTGTTGAGGCTGCCTTTGTTCCTCCATGGGAACACGGGGTTCGCATCCTGAACTATCTCGGTGACTGGCTGTCTTAAGCTCACTCCTGAGACCAGGTTTGCGAATACAGGGACCCAGTGCTCCGGCACCTAGCTCGTCTGGGCCTTCGGGTCAACCGGGGAAGGAGTAAACTTTGCCCCGTGCAGAGGAGCTCCTTTCTCGGTATGGACTTGGTCGCCTTCTCCACTCAGCCATTGCTGACTTGCCTGAGACTATCAAGCGCAAGAGTGCGGTTCCACTGAAGTTTCTTCAGAGGCTCCTGGGGCATATGGCATCTGCAGCCGCAGTTCGCCGCTCAGATTGCTTCATATGAGACCGCTTCAGCTTGGCTCCGCGACCGAGTCCCGAGGTGGGCATGGCAACACGGCACCCTCCGAGTACCAGTTACTCCGACCTGCCGTCAGACCTTCACCCCGTGGTCGAACCTCAGCTTTCTACGGGCCGAGTGCCCCTGGAACAAGCTTCGCGGCATGTTGTTGTAACGACAGATGCCTCCTCCACGGGCTGGGGTGCCATGTGCAATGGACGTGCTGCCGCGGGCTCCTGGACAGGACCCCGACGCCTCTGGCACGTCAATTGCCTCGAGTTGCTGGCCGTACGTCTTGCTTTGCGCCGCTTCCGGGCCGTGCTCAAGAACAAACACGTACTAGTCCGTTCAGACTATACCGCCTCTGTAGCGTACATCAACCATCAAGGTGGTCTACGCTCCCGCCGTATGTCGCAACTCGCCCGCCAACTCCTCATATGGAGTCAGAAGCATCTGAGGTCGCTTCATGCCATTTATATCCCCGGAGTCCTGAACTGTGCAGCCGACGAGCTCTCACGGCTTCAGCCCCTCCCAGGAGATTGGCGACTCCATCCCCAGTCGGTTCAGCTGATTTGGGACCAGTTCCGGGACGCACAGATAGATCTGTTTGCCTCCCACGACTCGACCCATTGCGCCCAGTTTTATTCCCTGACCGAGGGCACGCTCGGCACGGATGCTCTGGCGCACAGCTGGCCGCAGGGCCGCAAGTATGTGTTTTCCCCAGTGAGCCTTCTTGCGCAGACCTTGCGCAAGGTCAGGGAGGACGCGGAGCAGGTCATTCTGGTCGCGCTATACTGGCCCGCCCAGACCTGGTTCTCCGAACTAGTACTCCTCGCGACAGCACCTCCCTGGCCGATCCCTCTGAGGAAGAACCTTCTTCCTCAGGGACGGGGCCACTTATGGCACCCTCGTCCCGATCTCTGGAACCTCCACGTGTGGCTCCTCGATGGGACGAGGCAGGTTTGAGTACCCTACCACCAGCGGTGGTGGCTACCATCACTTCCGCTAGGGCGTCGTCCACGTGACACGTCTATGCGTTGAAGTGGAACCTCTTCGTCAGCTGGTGCTCTTCTCACCGAGAAGACCCCCGGAGATGCTCGATCAGCGTTGTGCCTTCCTTCCTTCAACAGGGGCTGGAGCGAAGGCTGTCTCCCTCCACCCTGAAGGTCTACGTTGCCGCTATTGCCGCACACCATGACCTCATCGAAGGTAAGTCGGTGGGGAATCACGACCTGGTTACCAGGTTCCTGAGAGGAGCGAGGAGACTAAATCCGCCCCCCTCCTCTCGTTCCCTCTTCGGACCTCTCAGTGGTTCTAACTGCCCTGAAGAGTGCTCCATCTGAGCCCCTGCAATCAGTCGAGCTTAAATTCCTGTCTATGAAGACAGCGCTCCTGGTTGCACTGGCCTCCATCAAGAGGGTAGGGGACCTGCACGCATTCTCCGTTGACGAAGCGTGCCTGGAGTCCGGGCCGGCTTACTCTCACGTGATCCTGAGACCCCGGCCTGGATACGTGCCCAAGCTTCCTACCACTCCCTTCCGGGACCAGGTGGTGAACCTGCAAGCGCTGCCCCTGGAGGAGGCAGACCCAGCCTTGCACTGCTCTGTCCAGTACGCGCTCTCCGCGCCTATGTAGACAGGACGCAGTGTTTCAGGACCTCAGACCAGCCTTTTGTCTGTTATGGTGGGAAGCTGAAGGGAAAGGCTCTCTCAAAGCAAAGGTTGTCTCACTGGATAGTGGACGCCATTGCTTTGGCATACCAGCAGCAAGGTCGACCGTGCCCCCTTGGTGTGACTGCCCACTCCACCGGAGTGTGGCATCCTCTTGGGCTCTAGCGCTAGGCGCCTCGCTAACAGACATCTGCAGAGCTGCAGGCTGGGCGACACCTAACACATTCGCCAGATTCTTTAATCTCCGAGTGGAGCCAGTGTCCTCTCGTGTACTCGCTTCAACCAGCTAGTACCGGACCCGCTCAGGTGTCTTCGCTTGCTCGCCATTCCACTCCACGGACTGGATACGTGCGATATTCTCCTCAGGTGAGCTTCCCCGGAAGCCCTGAGCTCCTCCAGCACTCCTGACGTCGGCGCCAGTGTCTATTGCCTGCGTGTCGGCTAGGTGCCTCCCGTGTGCATGGTCCCTCCTCTGAGCGACCCCCACATGTGTATTTCCACTGTAAGCCTCTTTGAGCATGTGTCTTTCCCTTGGCAAGCCACCTTGCCACCCCTGGGGTTGAAATATTCCACCTGCGGCTGGACACCCCAGTGTTCTCCATATGTCTCCTTCGGGTCATATGTGTATTCTCTAAGTCCCCCCCTCTGGGTTGGCAGTAATTGCATATTTCCCCTAAACTTTGGGATATGCTCCCCAGTGTACCTTGGTATTCCTGTGCTAAATAGGAGTCCTTCGTCCGTGCCAGTCTCACGACAGGGATCTCAGATTTACGCAGGGCACTGGAAGACAGCTGAGAAGATGGCGTGATTAGACTGGTAACCCCATTCGTCGTCATCCGACGTAACTCGGAGTGACAACGAAAGGGAACGTCTCGGTTACGTATGTAACCCTCGTTCCCTGAGTAGGGAACGGAGACGTTACGTCTTCCTGCCACTTTCCGCTGTACCGCGGGGATCGCCTGAGCTCAGTCTTGGCTCCTCAGCGAAGAAACATATCTGCCTGTTGCCGGCGTCCTCCTTTTATACCCACGAGGTAAGGCGGAGATACGCTATGCAAATTCCGCAGACCCATGGCATTTCTTTGCCATTGGCTCGTTTTGTAATACTCGAAGTCGATAGGTGTTCTAAGCGAAACCCCATTCCTCGTCATCCGACGTAACTTCTCCGTTCCCTACTCAGGGAACGAGGGTTACATACGTAACCGAGACGTTTCTCGTAATTCATCTGTACTACAAGTGAACTGTTTTAGTTTTTTTTCTATTTTACTATTTTAATACAAGTAGTACATTTTTCAGTTCATGAAAGTACACTGAAGTATACTCTCAGTAAACTACTAGTTTAGTAGTTTATACTGCAAAATACTTGTACGTTTTCTTTAAGTGAACATAGAATTATACTTATATATTATTTTTGCACTTGCAGTATACTACTATGTTCTAGCGGTGAAATTGTATTTTGCATTTAAACGAATAGTGCTCTCCAACGCCTTGCTTTTTCAAATGCGTGTTGCATCTACGGTAGCTGTTATGTACCAAAAAGCTATGACAGGATGTCTTCTAATAGCACTTCGTCAAGTTTTCCTTCGGGTGAACAGGTTTGTTATTTCAAACAAACTGCAACTTGACACAACGAACAAACGAATGTTACAGTATGAATAATAACAGTGCAATGCAGCCTTTTACTGCTCTGCTCCTCCGTTTCTGCTGCTTTCAGTCACGTTACGCTGCCTCTGAACGAAAACGCGTTGTGGAAATACGTTGGCCTAGTACTTTTTGACCCTCTCTGCTATTATAGTTTTTCAAGATGGCGGAACGACACGGAAGCCTCCGTGGACCTACCCGTCACATGTATGTAAAGATAATAAATTATTTGTTTACGAGGATAAGTCAGATAATTGGCAGAGGTATTTGTACACCATTGAGGACACATTTATGAATAAAAATATTGATTTTAGATAATAAAATACCTAAAAAACTACACATAGTCCCTTTAACTGTACGTTAACTCATTTTAAAAACATTTTATTAGCTTCATGCAACACCCACAAAGCTTCACAGTTGTTTCTCTTAATGGCTAACGCTTCATTTCATTTGGTAACATTAAGCAGTTTTGATTTACACGCTGTTTAATGTTTGACGATCACGTTATTTTACATTTGAGTGAGCGATCTTCTATCGCTTGCTTCATCTTCTTCTCCTGTGTTTTGATCCGGAGATTCTGTACTAGAAGATGTGTCATAGCGCCCCCTACCGTATGAAACAGTGAAAACATGGATAGCTGGAAAATTCAGTCAATGGTGGGGAAAGAGTAAAGTATAATTAAAATAAATTCCTATGTACACTACCAGTGGACTAGCCTACACAAAAATTCAGATACGCAGAATTAGAAACATATCTGTTTTATATCAATATTCTAATCAATATTTTCAAGTTGTATAAGACTGTATATAAATAAATAGTTAACTCGATCAAAAGAGTTAACACAACTACAAGCCAAGTATACTTTGAATACTTAATTATACTTCTAAGTATATCTCAAAAGATTGAATACAAGTACAGGCCAAATATACTTTTCTCTCAGTTTAAGTCAAGTACACTTAAGTGTAATTTTAAGTATATTTCTGAGAAGTACATAAAGTATATTTTTGAGAAGTATATAAAATGTAGACTAAAAGTATCAGAGTCAAAACAGAGTCAAAATATTGTGGTGCAGTTTGACAGGAGTGAGTATATGTGCACCCATATACCCATACGGTTGAACATTAATCCCAGTACTTTTGAGATCATTTGAATTATTGTAAGACAAAAGTGATACTGTGTGGTTGAAAAGACTGTTTGTTCTGCTGTGATCGTTCTTTTCCAAGACTCCGTGTGATTTCAGCATCACAGAAATTATAGGGCTCTAAATATAGTGCACAATTCATAGACAACTTTTATGTTACTCATTTTTGAAGCACAACAGCACCCATTCATTGCTTATTGTATGAAAAAAAGGCAGCATGAACAAACATCTTCTTTTGTGCTCTACAGAAGAAAGTAAGTTCTAGTTTTGTAATGACATGAAGGTGAATACATCATGGCAGAATTTTCCATTTTGGGTAAACTATCCCTTTAAAGATTGAAGAAAGAAATGGAGATGTTTGTCTTTTTGACAATGTAGTGTCAGGCTGGAAAAAGTCTGAGATTTTTTATTTCATCCTGTTCCAAGGACTCATAGATTTTCTCATTCACAGATCCAAGGCAAAAAGCCAGGACGATGCAAAACACCATTAAACGTCACGCCAACGGCATAGAAGAACTCTTGAAAAGGTCTTCCAAAAATGCAATGATTTATAGCAAAGCAAGGCCAAAATCTAAATTCCCAGCAGGTGAGTCGGAGAGCAGTCACATGAAACGGTTAGAAAATATGGTTTTGAGGAATAAGATTCAGCTCCTGAAGCATGTCTGCCTCTCGCTGCAGTTATTGATCACACAAACGGGGAGGAAATGTCAGTGGTTTCATTGTCCTTCAGTTTAGTTTGGCCTTTGGTGTCAAATCCTATTAAAGAAAATCACAGCACTCTTGCTGTCTATCAAGCCATCAAAATGCCACGGGTCAGAACGGCACCTGTGGCATCACATACATACAGAATCCAAAACACACTTAAATGCTTGCCCTTTCTCTACTTAATGCTAACTGTGAAGGATTTTACATTTCAAAGAGCTCAAAGATTGCCTTTTCAAAGCTCAAGAGACTTTATGGAGTTCGAAAGTTTTTTCCAAATTTCGACGGCCTCTATCAACACGATCAAAACTTTGCTGAAAAACCTGTTGCACACAATCTGCTACATATCTTCTGTAATCTGATTGATGGTTTATCCTTTTTAGCAAGTAAAACCCTTTAGAATAATTGTGAAATGTCCACCTTCAGCTTATAGTCTTTTTGCTGTGAAATCTTTACTGATTTGAAACAGTAAATGTAAGAATAAACGATTAGTAATATTTTAAGATGAACATTTACTGGACTGAGGTTTACTTCATTATCCATACATCTTTTTGTTCTTCTTTTTTTTTAAAATCATGATACAACATGAATATCAAATATGATTCATCATGCTTTCAAGAAACACTATTTTTTTTATCTATCATTCTTCATTGTATTGCTTTTAAATTATAAAACTAGAGGTTTGATCATAAAACTTAGCATTTAAATATCATCTTACTAAGGTGTTATTTGGAGATATAGAGTGGTGACTGCATTTCATGTAAGAAGTCTGCAATATTGTTATAAACATCTCATTGATTTACATTAAAAGCTATCAGAATGTCATCAGACTTTTTTTGACGATATAAATATCAGCAACTGCACCAAATTGCAAATTTTTGCTGATTTTGTTTTGTTGCTTTGAGTCTGAAATAAAAGATGAAAATCAAAACAAAAATGCAAACTTTTATTTTATTTTTTATTTATATGACTATTCATCTGACAATTATGTCAGGCTTTACAGGGTTAAGTATCAACATGTCTCAGATGTTTCCCTAAACAAACCCAAATGATTCGATTGTTGTCATACATAGCGCTATAAAAGTAAAGTGAATAGCAGCTCAGATCATTTGATGAGGAATGTAATCTCTGACTTTTGACTATCGTGTTGTTGAAAACTTCACCAAAAGTCTTCATTGGCTCTCTGGAGGAGAAACAACAGAGATATTCATTTAATTCATTTTTGCTATCCTATGGTTAAGCTCAATGAGTTTAAAACTCCCCTGAAGGATCCAATCCGTACCATTTCTCAAGCACTAATGCAATCTGAAAAAGTATTAACCAGCACTCTTTTCTTCATCCTGTGGCCATTAGCAAAATATCCAGGTGAATATTTCCTCGTCTAATATCCAGCGTGAGCCAATTGTAGCTACTATGAGGATCTGAAGGTCAGCAAATGTATAAGGGTAAATTAGAAAATAACAACCGAGCAAAGGAGCAGTCATCAGCGAAAGTCAAAGACGTTCAGCAGGATGGATGTTGTGGAGCTCTGATACAGATAACCTTGTAGAGGTGTTGAGAGCTTGAAAAATTTCAATGTATTTGTTCTTTAAACACACCGTGGCTGTGCTGAAGCAGCATTTATGGTCCAGCGTACTTGGCTGCGTTTGATTGTATTGATTTGATTATGCAGTCTTGTTGTCCGTGCATTTCCAAACACACACACACACACACACAACTTGTTATTAAATTATTCATTGCATCCCCTTTACAAATGAGAAATTGAACATTTTGAAAAGAAGACATCAATTTAATAGATGCAAGATGCTGATAATGTACAACACTGTCTGAACTAGCGAGAAATAATTGTTTTGCTTAACGGTACGTCCACCTGAGAGCATGTAATCTATACAGGCGATCTCTCTATTAGCTGCGCTCAAATCAGGGCCGGCACTGAATGAACATGTTATTCAAATGAGTTTCTTCACGCATCATAAGACATTAAAGAAATACATTAGACAGCAGGTCAAAAGGTCAAATCTGCACTCTAAAAAATAAAACATTGGGTCAACAAAAAAAAATATGTTAATGTTTTCCACTAGAATTTTTAGGTTAAGACTGCTGGCAGAATTACATTAATTCAAAGCGATGTTTTAGGCCACAATAAAACGCATTTCTAAGTAACACGAATGCAAGTATTTAAGTTGATCCAACATAATGTTTTAAGTAAGGTGAAGAAGTTTTTAGGCCACAATAAAACACATTTCTAAGTAACATGAACTTAATAATTTTCAACATGAATGCAAGTATTTAGGTTGATCCAACATAATGTTTTAAGTAAGGTGAGGAAGCTTTTAGGCCACATTAAAACACATTTCTAAGTAGCATGAAGTTATGTTATTTTACTAAGTAGCTAAGTACTAAGTTTACATAACTAAGTAGCATGAACTTATATTTCAGTGCAAATAAAACAATTATTCATCATGAATTCACAATCTGTATGTTAAATAACACAAATGAAATTACTGACTTTAAGGAATTATTTATATTTTTAAACAGCTTTCCAATCACTCTTTTTAACACCATTTTTAAATTGTAATATATTTCTCTTTTAAACATTCCATGTAACATTCATCTTTTAATATATTTCCCTTTCAAAACATTTAAATGAACTGTAGTACAATAACTGTCCTTTCTACAACGTAAAGCATCAATTTTCGTAGAAATTAACCAGAGTAATTATCCCTTCAAATCAAACATTCAATTGAAATGTATGGTGGTCACTACACTGTCATTGGTCAGGCGTGCACAGGCTGTTAACGATACCATTGGCTGTAGAGTGTGACAATCTGTCAATAAAAATCAGCCAACACTTTTTTGTTCTCCGATACATTGATCTCATAAATTGCCTCTGTAAAGTTTGAATGACGGAAATCCGTGCTAGCGACGGAGAACTTGAATCCATGTTTTGAACTAATTATTTAACATGAATATTAACTTATTACCCCTTATAAATGAAATATGGTTCTTCAAAATAAATTCTCAACAGACAATGAGAGCAGGCTGTCAGAGTGTTTCTGTTGAAAACAAGCACTGAGACCCGGGGAGAGAGCAGCTGCTCGCTAACAGCAGAGAACAGGAGATAGACGCTGGACACTTTTATTTAATTTTGTGTAACGTTACATTTTATTCATAAACATTAAAAGCACACTCTTTTGTGTTAAAATACGAGCAAAAGGTGCGGTGTTGTAGACATGCAAACAATATCTCATGTCGTTATGATTTGTGAATTCGTGTAACGGGTTACTCCGGTCCGAAATCAGTGTTTTTTTCCCCTGAATTTTAATTTTAAGTTCGGCATAGCTCCAAAAGCCGGTCACTTAGAAGTCTGAACCTAGTGTCATCTTGACATGCTAGATTTGTGATTTTTTTCACAGCAAAGCTGTTGTCTGTAAACCGGTCACTAAGTCTTCATGTTTAACAATGTATAATAACAATTTATAATAAACACACACACCGTTGGATTACAAAAACACTAGATTGAGCTTGATTTGTGAAAACTTTCACATGTCAGTTTGGGTCAGTTAACCCTTCCCTGAGTGTTTAACTTAAAGGACAAGTTCAGTATTATACACATAAAAGGGTTAGTTCACCCAAAAATGTAAATTCTGTCAGTAATTACTCACCCTCATGTTGTTCCAACCCCGTGAGACTTTCGTTCATCTTCGGAACACAAATAAAGATATTTTTGATTAAATCTGAGAGCTGGATCACTCCTCCATAGGCTTCTTAAGCCTGGTTCACACGGCAGGATAATTAGGTAGATTTAAGCCCCGATTCACCCCTTCCGGCAATCTTAAGGATGCTCCGATTATCGTAAAATAATCTGATCAGATATTCCTGCCGTGTGTGGTGTGTTAAAGGTGCAATGTGTGATATTTCTTAGGATCTATTGACAGAAATGCAATATAAGATCCATAACTATGTTTTCAGTGGTGTATAAAGACCTTACTCAATGAGCCGTTATGTTTTTATTACCTTAGAATGAGACATTTATATCTACATAGGCGCGGGAATCCCCTTCTATGAAGGTCGACATATTGTGACGTCATGTGTCTAACGTAGCCGAAAGCGAACAAACAGCGCTAAAGAAACCTCATTGCTTGACTTACTACTCTCTGCTGCTGACTCAGACTCAGACGACGACATCTTTTGTCTTACGTCGGCCACCGTAGCTTCTCATTCGAGTTTGAAAACCGAGGGATAGTGCGCGAGTGACTTGCTGTTTGCAATTCGCAAATCTCACCACTAGATGCTGCTAATAATTACACACTGCTACTTTAAGACTGCTCTCGTCTGCTCAGAAGGACGTCGGGACCGCTCCGATCTCAAATCGGGGATATCCAACATGTTGGATTTTTTTGGCCGATTTCTCCTCGTGTGTGGTGTCCCCCGGGGACAAATGAGCACGCAGCCTGTGGACTGTGGCGTGTAGCCAATCAGAAAGCGAGGTGACGTGGCGCCGCGGAAGCACCGGGAAACAAAATCAAAATAGTCCATGCTCGCGTTGTCTCCACTTCTTTGACCATCGCCTTTTCTTTTGATAACTTTTTTTTTTCGGTTAAAAACAAACTACACTGATTGTTTACTCTGAAGTCAAGTTTGATCTCGAGGGATTTTGCGAGATGTTCGGTCTGACCTGGCAATGCTCGTGAGTCAAATCGGTTCATGTGTGATATGTGTTGATATTGCTGTGTGGCTGCGGACCGCACACTGTACGACCAAAACTGTTAGACCCGTGATTTTTTATCGCCGTTTGTGGGGTCTCTCAGGTTTGGAAAATCGGCCGACAATTTTAAAATCGTCCCGTGTGAACCAGGCTTTAAGGGATCGAAACTGGCCGGCCCAAAAGTTATGAAAGACATTGTTAAAATAGTCAGAGTGACTACAGTGGCTCAACCTTAAGTTTATCAAGCTACGATTCGATTTGACTATTCATTTCCTTCTCTGTACGGCCGTGATATTTCACGTAGTGAAACTACGCAAAGCTTCTAGGTTGTACGTCACACGCATCACACATGACCACAGAGAAGGAAATGAATAGTTGAATAAAGTCGTAATTTTTGTTTGTTTTTTGCGCTCAAAAAGTATTCTCGTCGCTTGATAAACTTAAGATTGAGCCAACGTAATCACTCGGACTATTTTAACGATGTCTTTAATAACTTTTGGGCCGACCAGTTTCGATCCCTTAAGAAGCCTATGGAGGAGTGATCCAGCTCTCTGATTTAATCAAAAATATCTTAATTTGTGTTACGAAGATGAACGGAAGTCTTACGGGGTTGGAACAACATGAGGGTGAGTAAATACTGACAGAATTTTCATTTTTGGGTGAACTAACCCTTTAAAGCCCTGTTTTAAGATCGTTTCTGATGAAATAGAACGGTTAAGATTGAAAATTGGAAACATGCTGCTGGCCCGAGAATTTTCGGTTTCTGTGGTTGAACCCCCCACCTCCACAATGGTTTCATAGGTGCACTGGAACAATCCTTCATAAAACGCATTAAACATTAGTTTACAAAGACGTGAAACTCACCGAGTGGTAAGGGGTGTTCACTGATATGCTCACACAAAAATCGCTGCAAAAGGTGCTTTCCAACAGGTTTTATCGTAGTTTTTGTCCAAGTCAAGTTGGACAAGTTGGGGGTGCTACCACAGAAACTGAAATTCTCGGGCCAGCAGCATGTGTCCAAATTTCAATCTTAACCGTTCTATTTCATCAGAAACCATCTTAAAACAGGGCTTTGAGTGTAAAATACCGAACTTGACCCAAACTGCATTGTGAAAGTGTTCACAAATCAGAATGGTTCATTTAAAACACTCAGGGAAAGGTTAACTGACCCAAACTGACCTATGAAAGTTCTCAAATCAGAATGGTTAAGTTAAACACTCAGGGAAAGGTTAACTGACCCAAACTGACCTATGAAAGTTCTCAAATCAGAATGGTTAAGTTAAACACTCAGGGAAAGGTTAACTGACCCAAATTGCATTGTGAAAGTTTTCACAAATCAGAATGGTTAAGTTAAACACTCAGGGAAAGGTTAACTGACCCAAATTGCATTGTGAAAGTTTTCACAAATCAGAATGGTTAAGTTAAACAGTCAGGGAAGGGTTAACTGACCCAAACTGCATTGTGAAAGTTTTCACAAATCAGAATGGTTAAGTTAAACACTCAGGGAAGGGTTAACGGACCCAAACTGCATTGTGAAAGTTTTCACAAATCAAGCTCAGTCTAGTGTTTTTGTAATCAAGCGGTGTGTGTGTTTATTATAAATTGTTATTATAACTTACATTTAAACATGAAAAACAGACTTATAGCGACCGGTTTACAGAGCTTTGCTGTGAAAAAATTCACAAATCTAGCATGTCAAGATGACACTGGGTTCTACTTCTAAGTGACCGACTTTCACGAATTCACAAATCGTGAATTAACGACATGAGATATTATTTGCATGTCTACGACACCGCACTGCGGGACCACAGCGAAACGAAATCTGAATATCAAACCTCAAATCTTTACTCTGGTTTTGAACCGCCAACGGCTATCACCAACAGAAACCTGAGCGAATGCAAATAAATGTAGGCCTAATTAAGCATAAAATTACTTACCATTCACCACATTACTCTTCAATGAGTTTCAGCTGTGGCCGTGTGGTCACTCGTCTAGTTTTGAAAATGCGCGCACATCCAAAGAGGGAAACTGTGGGCCGTTTACACGTCATCAAATAGTTTCTTACAGTAACAGAACTTAAAATTAATTTATTTTTTGATTAACTGAAAATGTTAAACTCTGACAAGTCATGATAGTACATTTAATCAATAGGCATAATTTGTGTCATCCAAGCTCAATAAAATAACAATTACAAGTAAAAAGTCTAACAGCATTTCAGAACTTGATTTTTTATTTTACACCAATATATATATTTAAGTAATAACTAAAGGTCCTCTGAATTAGTTTTAGAGTGTGTAAATATTTCCTTCAATATCTCAATGTGGTTCACTATATAAAAATATAGAAATGTAGACTCAATGAATATCTACACCAATGAGCCAAAACATTATGACCACCTGCCTAATATGCTGTTGGTCCTCTGTGTGCTGCCAAAACAGCGATGACCCGCCGAGGCATGGACTCTACAAGACTCCTGAAGGTGTCCTGTCTCTGTTAACAAGACTTTAGCAGATCATTTAAGTCCTGTAGGTTGTGCGGTGGATTGAACTTGTTGGACCAGCACATCCAACGGATGCTCAATGGGATTGAGATCTGGGGAATTTGGAGGCCAGACCAACACCTTGAATCTTCATCATGTCTATCAAACCATTCCTGATCATTGTGTGCAGTGTGCCAGGGTGTATTATCCTGCTGAAAGAGACACTTCCACCTGCGAACACCACTTGGTCTGCAACAATGTTTAGGAAGGCGGCAGGTGTCAAATTGATGTCAACATGAACGGCCGGTCCCAGGGTTTCCCAACAGAACATTGATCAGAGCATCACAGTCTCTCCAGTGGCTTCTCGTCGTCCCACGGTGCATCACTTCCCCAAGTAAACGGCATAAACATACACGGCCGTACACGTGATGTCAAAGAAAACGGGGCTCATCGAAACAGGTGACCACCTTCCACTGCTCCAACGTCCAGTTGCGCGGCCATAACAGTTTGGCCCTTTTCAAAGTGTCTCAGATCTTTATTCCTGCCCATTTCTCCTGCTTCCAACATGTTGATTACAAGAACTGATTGTTTGCTTACTATCTAATCCAGACCTTAATATGTGGCCTTGTTAGGAGATGATCATTGATATTCGCTTCAGATGTGATTGTTCAATGTTTTTGCTAATCAGTGTATATTTTTGTTGCTTATTCAATAATTACAATGGACTTAAGGCAATGCAATTCTTGAACACTGCATGTACATAACTGAAGCAGATTTACTCAATAACACATACTTCAATTTACTGGAATTTACTCAATGTAAGCGACCTGGTATAAATTGACTCAGTTTAATTAAAACTATGTATGTGCAATCACTGAAAAAATAGTGTAAAAATCAATACACCATTTTTTTCCAGTGTACACGTTATTTAAATGTATTCATTTAGCAGACGCTTTTTATCCAAAGCAAGTTACTGTAATTGCAGTTATGCAGATGTTCTATGCATTTGTTGAATTATTAATTTATAATTAAATCTATAATTTCATGCATTCATCTATTAGAGGTACAATATAACAATCTGAATTTGATGTAATGCTATGTAAATTAATTTGTGGCTCTTTAAATGTAAGGCGCGAGAATGCGTCACTTTAGCGGAAATTACGAAATATTGCGTCGCCCCCCGATGATGAGCGGACGCCTAATAAGGCTCGTAAAGTTGAATTTAAGTTTAAAATAAGTGTTGTCTCAAGTCAAAGGGGACAGTAAAGAAGATTTTGTTAAACAAAGGACTCAAGGACCTCTTTTCATGACAAGCAGCCAACGAGTTCTCATGGCGTAAACAAGACGAGCCAAAGAATTAAAACGCCCGTTTTATGGAACCGACCTGTGTCTGTGTTGTTGTGAAGAGAGCTACAGTTCCAAAAGAAGAAAAATTACAAGCAATTTATTAAAGAAAACTCAACAATATCTGCTGCTGTACATAATGGGAAGTTTCAAGTATAAGCTAGATAAATAGCGTGTGACCTGTGCTTTTAAAGATCCAATGAGCAATCAAGAAATAACAGATTTTTTACAATCTGTTAACTGGAGATTTGAAGAAAGACTATAGAAAAAAGATGTTTGACAGACATTATAAAATAGAATAACTCAAAGGAATATCACTGGAAAAAGAAGGGTTGTGCTTGAGCTTTAAGATCCACATTAATAGAAGAAAAGCATGAAGGCCTGAAAACATATACCAAGGTTGCGTCATTACTGCTCCATGCGTGAGTAACTTTGGTTTTACCCAGATATGCTGTTGTAATGTTAGCTACAGTAACTCTTGTGTACTGTGTGTTCATTTCTTTTTCTTCTTTGTCGTCCGTTTGTCATCTTTGCTTTATTTTTTCGCAAAGAGTTACTTTGCTTCACTTCAGCTATGATAGAGAGACATCCACACTCTTGCATTGAGTGTTTTTGCATTTGGGGGCGGAGCAATGAAGGGAGGGGCATGTTTGTTTGAGTTGTGTTCAAATATCAACAGTGTTTTTCAGAAAAAAACGCACTTTTAATTATTCACACAAAATATATACATTTAGTGGTGCTTGCCAAAGCAATCATCATTGCTATTACTATTGCTCAAATTCAGGGATATTGATCAAAACAAAGCTGAATTAAATTCAGTTTAATTTAAAAAGTGATATAAAGTAATATGTTGATATAAAGCAGTGTGTCTGAGAAGTTTTGCAGCACCGCTGACCTTAATTTATGACTGAAAAATGATTGTTTTCGTTTTGGTCAACCAAACGGATTTGTTCGTTTGTGGCCTTTTCACACATCCATCTTTTGTGGAAATGGAAATAAAATATGGTTAATCATACAGCATAAAATGTCATTACACTTTCTGCAACAATTCACATGGTGACAGATTGAGATGTGTGGTGCTTGGTTGCAAGAAAGAAAGAAAGAAAGGGAAAATAACCCCAGATTTGATTCTTTTCACTCCGCTGAATGCGTCTAGCCAGGGCTTTGTAAATGCGGTCTCTTTGAGATGAAATGCCCCACTCTCATCTTCTCCAAAATAATCACTTTTATGGTTGTGTTATATTTCATGCCTCTTTTTTCATGATGAATGATACACACAGGATGCTGGAATGACTAAAGATGCAGAAGTCTTCAGTGAACTCACTAAATGTTTAGACATCATAACTTATGTATTGTATACCTCAGACATTATTAGGCCATTCTGGAACTTATATATAATTGAGCAGCTACAGTTTCAGTGGCCTTGGTTTCAGAAAGTATTTCTCCCATTCATTTTACCCACAGGAATTTCGAAACATCCTTAAACACAAGAGTTAAAACATGAAACAAACTATCTAGATCTGAATCAGATCTTTAAGCAAAAGGAATTTAACAAGATCATAATAAGACTTTGCATGTAGAAAATGGGATTTTACTTCTACCATAAAGACTCAGAAGGATTCTCGAAAAAAGAACTTATTTTGTGAAAGGAGTTTACAGACAAAAATAAAGGTAGATGCTCGACAAGCTCCGTCTCTGAGTTCTTTGGCGTAGGCCTCGTCCTCCGTCAGGGTCTGAAGGTTAGCTTATAGGTCCTGCCTGATGTAAGAGGCAGGGGCGGAGCCTACCCCCCGACGAGTGGACGGGAGCCATTCTGGTGGTGGTGGGGAGGATGGGGGAAAACTTTGCTACGACACCTGCGGGCAACAACATGGAACGGTAGGATCAGTCTTTTATATTCAATGTCGAGCTGTGATTGGTAGTGTGGAATTATAAATTAGTGACGTGCAATGGAGTCTTTCTGGTAGAACTTACGCTTACGCTTTCATTTCTACCATAAAAACTCAGAAGGATTCTCGAAAAAAGAATTTATTTTGTGAAAGGAGTTTACAGACAAAAATAAAGGTAGATGCTCGACAAGCTCCGTCTCTGAGTTCTTTGGCGTAGGCCTCGTCCTCCGTCAGGGTCTGAAGGTTAGCTTATAGGTCCTGCCTGATGTTAGAGGCAGGGGCGGAGCCTACCCCCAAAAAGTGAGGAAAATGTGACGAATTCCATACATACCTATGAGGATTCTGAAAGCATACAGTAGGATTAATAAATAGGGAAGACAATAAGACGACTTTTAATTGCTTATCTTAAAGTCAGGTACTAAGCATAAAAGATTAAAACTACGATATATTCTGAGATAAGATAACTTATAAGAGACTTCAGCAAGATCGAGAGTAGGAATGTCACTCTATATGGGCAGAGCTTATTTTTAAACGTGGACGAAGCCGCGTCTGGCCGCAAAACTTGAAATTGGAATTTTAACGAAGCCTTGATAGGCTGAGTTGTTAAGATACATACATACGAAAGCCTCGACTGCCCATGATAGTAGGCACCGAGATTAAATGATAGTAGAACCGAGATTAAATGTAATATGCGTTTATGAAATAAGGCACGATTGGCTAATGCCTCGATAGGTCTGATGCCTCGATAGGCTGATACCTCGATGGGCTGATACCTCGATAGGCTGATGCCTCGATAGGCTGGTGCCTCGATAGGCTGATACCTCGATAGGCTGATGCCTCGATAGGCTGGTGCCTCGATAGGCTGATGCCTCGATAGGCTGATGCCTCGATAGGCTGGTGCCTCGATAGGCTAAGTTCATGCTGATTCCTCGATAGGCTTAGTTCATGCGTCAGAACCGAGATTAATGTGATAAGCATTATTGAAAAAACCACGATAGCCTTAAATGCCAGTGAACGTAGAGTTTCGGAACCGCGATAGGCTTAGCCATATTGCAGCTATCGTGAATGACCATCACGATAGACATAGCAAACAGGGATATGAATAACTTTGAGCATTATATAGTATTTCCCATCAAAGCTAATCTATAATAATCAGCTAAGGGCTGAGTTAATAGTGAAGAACGAAATAAATCTAGCAAGCCGAGATTAACTGCATATGTAACTTAAAAGAGCAGCGAAAAACGAACGTATGATATGAAGCATTAACCACCGCCACCAGTAGCTAGCGAAGAATTTACTGATGAATTCCGTACATACCTATGAGGATTCTGAAAGGCATGCAGAAGAATTAATAAAATAGGGAAGACAATTAGACAACTTCTTTATTGCTTATCTTAAGGTGAGGTACTGTATGTGAAAGATTAATCCTACGAGATATACTGAGATGAAGATAATTGATTGGAAGCTTTAAAAGATCGAAATTGGGAATGTCACTATGTGAGCAGAGCTTCTTATCTTCTGAATATGAACAGAAGCCACGTCTGCCCCCAAAACTTGAGATGGAGATTTTAAATGAAGCCTCGATCGGCTGAGATTTTAAGATGCATACATCCTGGGTATGAATATAGGGAGAAAATAAATAAAAGCAAAGTTAAATAGCATATGCACCAGCCCTCGTCTTTCTTTAAAAAATAGGTCCTAAATGACCTTACATTTATAAATAATGAGGCTGTCGCCAGGCGACTTCCCGAGGAGCCACAAAAGGCAGAGATGACACATTGGCATAACTGCTATCAGGGAAGCTACGATATGCGCAAAATATTTGGCTTTAGCGTACGGTCATGAAAGATCGGTCAATTGTGAAGTCTCGGTAGGCTGAGTTCATGTATCGGAACCGAGATTAGTTGAAAGCTCGATAGCATAATTGTAATAGGCTACGTATTAGCCATGAAACGATCACAGTGATTGTAAAATAGGTCCGTGATTGACCATATACAGTATTTATAAAGGATGAGGGCAGTTGCCAGGTCGACTTTTCCGACGAGGCACGAGAGGCAGAGATAAGACATTGAGATGATTACAATCGGGAAAGCTACGATTTGTGTTTATGAACGAAGGCTGCGATCGACCATGGAAAAAAAATTGGCTTAGAGTACGATCATGAAAGCTTGTTCAATAGTGATGCCTCGGTAGGCTGATGCCTCGAAAGTCTGAGTTCATGCATCAGAATCGAGATTAGTCGAAAGCTTCGATAGCATTAATGTAATAGGCTACGTTTAGCCATGAAACAATACCAGTAATCGAAAAATAGGTCCATGATTGACTTTATATTTATAATGATAAAGGCTGAAGCCAGGGAGACTTTACCGAGGAGCCATGATAGGCAGAGATATGACATTAAGATGATTACAACCAGGAAAGCTAGGATATGCATTTATGAACAAAGGCTGCGATCGGCGATGAAATATTTGTCATTAGGGTTCCAATCATGAAAGCTTGTTCGATAGCGATGCCTCGATAGGCCGATGCCTCGATAGGCCGATGCCTCGATATGGCCGAGTTCATGCATCAGAACTGAGATTAGTCGAAGGCTTCGATATCATTAATGTAATAGGCTTCGTTTAGCAATGAAACATTACCAGTGATCGTAAAATAGGTCCATGATTGACCTTACATATATAATGATAAAAAGCTGAAGCCAGGGCGACTTTTCAGAGGAGCCACGATAGGCAGAGATATGACATTAGATGAATGCAATCAGGAAAGCTACGATAAGCATAAATGAACAAAGGCCGCGATCGGCCATGAAATATTTGTCATTAGGGTTCCAATCATGAAAGCTTGTTCGATAGCGATGCCTCGATAGGCCGATGCCTCGATAGGCCGATGCCTCGATAGGCCGATGCCTCGATAGGCCGATGCCTCGATAGGCCGATGCCTCGATAGGCCGATGCCTCGATAGGCCGATGCCTCGATAGGCCGAGTTCATGCATCAGAACTGAGATTAGTCGAAGGCTTCGATAGCATTAATGTAATAGGCTTCGTTTAGCAATGAAACATTACCAGTGATCGTAAAATAGGTCCGTGATTGACCTTACATGTATAATGATAAAAAGCTGAACTTTTCAGAGGAGCCACGATAGGCAGAGATATGACATTGGAATGTTTACAATCAGGAAAGCTACGATATGCGTTTATGAACAAAGGCCGCAATCGACCACGAAATATTTGGCTTAGAGCACAATCATGAAAGCTTGTTTAATAGTGAAGCCTAGATAGGCTGATGCCTCGATTGGCTGAGTTCATGCATCAGAACTGAGATTAGTCGAAAGCTTCGATAGCATTAATGTAATAGGCTACGTTTAGCAGTGAAACGATACCAGTATTCGTAAAATAGGTCCATGATTGACCTTATATTTATTATGATAAAGGCTGAAGCCAGGGAGACTTTTCCGAGGAGCCGCGATAGGCTGAGATAAAATGTTAAGATGATTCAACCAGGAAAGCTACGATATGCATTTATGAACGAAGCCCGCGATCGGCCATGAATTATTTGGCTTTGGATTACAATCGTGAAAGCTCACACAAGTTATGCCTCGATAGGCAGAATTCATGCGTCGAGAACGAAATCAAGTCGAAAACTTCGATAACATTAATGAAATAGCCCAAGATTGGTCATAAAATGGCAGTAATCGTAGAATTTCAGAAGCTGTGATAGGCTTAAAAATATTGCAGCAATCAGAAACGAAAGTCATGATAGACATAGCAAGCAAGGATACGAATAACCTTGGAGCGTTGTTATTATGGTATTTTCAAAGCTATTCTTCATTAAACAATTATGGGATGAGTTGATGGTAAAGAACGAAATAAAGAAAGCCGCGATTGACTGCGTGTAACTAAACAGATTAGCAGCGAAAAGCAGACGTATGATAGATGTATGGATTGTTAACCACCACCAGTAGCTAGCCAAAAAATGTTACCACGAATGTCGGTTGAGAGGGCTTGTTGAGCATTTAGTAGAAAATACGTGTCGGATCTGATGTAGGTCTTGTATGCTGTGGATGACCATCTGCCGAGCATTTGGATAGGGGAGTCGGGAACGCCGCATTCGGCTACTGTTGTTGTGGCTCCGAACGAAAGGAATGCCCAGTGTATATATGTGGAGAAGGACCGGAGAATTAAGGAGGAAGCTACATGGGTTCAAAACCAGTGCTTTGTCATTGGAAGACCGTTCGGTTATATGAAAAAAGGGGAGTATTGAAGTGTGGTCATGCTTTGAGATATGACCATAGAGGTATAAGGGCAATAGGAATTATAGACTTTAGATATAGTAATAACGCCAGAGACTCCAGAAGAATCTGTTTTCGAAAACTTAAATACATTTAAAAGGTGGGAGAAAGACGTAAATCGGAAATAGACAAGCCACGAGCCAAATTAAAATGTTTTGAAACGGATGCGAATTCCCCTGATCGCATAAACCTGTAAAACACGGTTAGAAAACGCTTTTTCTTGGATGCATGATCATGCATGCTGTTAAAACATGGCTACAATCTGAATATGTATATAGGAAGAGAAAAGAACATTTAGGATGGGAAGTAAGAAAGGGGGTTAAATGGATTTCACTTTCTGAAATGTTGCTGTTAAAGCACGAACAACATCTGCAAAGTCACGACGCACGAACTTCAAGCATTGAAGACATAATATATATATTTTTTTAATATATATATTTGAACTATTAATTGCTGTTGATTTATGATTGAATAAGAGATAGTTATATTTACAGAAAACGAGCTGAGATCAAATAGTGTGCCCCCTTTTATTAGTTGAAGTCTGCAATCATCTAGGTATAAGTCGAGATCTTTCCGGCGCTCGGGAAGTGATTGAAAAAACATCTCCATAAATGCATTACCGAAACAATAACAAATTCAGAGAAGGGCGTAAAACGAATTGAATAAGTTAGCCTTAATAGGTACTGCACCTTTAAGATTGAAGGCAATTCGTCTCGTCTCTCGCAAAGGTGAGTGAGCAGATGAGGAGCGCAAGCTGTAATATATGGCATATACTGTGATTTAATAACAAAGTTACTCTTAAGCTTGATTTAAATCTATTCAGCAACCCATTTGATAGTATTTTGCAACTGGCTGTGAGTGCGTGGGATCGACGATTCAGTTACATGAATCTTTGCATACACTTACCATTTCAATGGGCCCACTGTTTACTGTTTAAAGCGTTGCAGTATGTTGCGTTGCAGACTGCAGTATCGGCAGTTATTTTAAAGCTACCACATCACCACATTTGAACTTCACCGCTTGAAGGGAACAGTAGAGTAGCAAGTTAATATACTTACCTGAATGAAGTTTAATCATAGTAAAAGGGGAACTTTTTGAAAAAACGCTGAGTGGAGATCGACTCTCATTAGATTAAAAGCTGCCACACGCTTGTTTCTCACACAAGTGTGTCGCACTCGCGCATCGCAAAAGTTGCTAAGATCAAAATCGACGATGTGACTTGTGTTGTTATGTTTGGTATCGAAACGCGAGTAAGTGAACGCCGCGCTGTTTCTGCGAACTGAATGGAAGCGTAATTGGCATCGAAAACTTTGCTACGACACCTGCGGGCAACAACATGGAAAGGTAGGATCAGTCTTTTATATTCAATGTCAAGCTGTGATTGGTAGTGTGGAATTATAAATTAGTGACGTGCAATGGAGTCTTTCTGGTAGAACTTACGCTTACGCTTTCATTTCCAGAAGCAAACTGTTGGGTTATACTGCAGCACATCAAAATTAAAGGTCCAAACGCCATATTTAGGCCTGGTTTCACAGACAGGGCTTTAATTGAGCCAGAGTTAGGCCTTCGTTCAATCAGGGCACTTAAGTAGTTTTTATAAACGTGCCCTAGAAAAAACTTTACTGGTGTTCATCTTGAGATGAAACAATGGCACTGACATATTTTAAGTAGGGATGTCCCAATCCGATCCACAGCATCGGTATCGTGCCGATACTGGCCCAGATGGCTAGATCGGAGAAAAAATATGATCCGATACATATCCAACAATGTGTAGTAGGTTGAAAAATGTATGTATATAGGTTAAAATAAAAGGGAAAAAGGACACCCCTTTTAAAAAATTTTTTATTGTTCATAAATGTATGGGCCTTCAACATTTGTTAATTGATGGTTCAATTCATCGTTACCTTCTTGGTTGTAGGTAAAGAAAATGTTGCTGTTATTATTGTCTCCTGTAGAGGGCGTTTAGCGCTGTTAAATTAAGGTACTGCACCGGGCGCTTCAGTTAATTAAACTTTGCCAGAGTTTGCAGCCAGTACTCCTGTCTCACAGTGTTTGCTTATTTTTCTACAGGTGAGCAAAAACGATTCAAAAACTGGTCGAAACTGATGTTAAACACTGTGTTTCAAACATGTTGATGTTTGATGGGTTACTGGAAAAGATTGTTAGTTTTATTAATATGCATGCAGTGGTAATGAGTGATATATCGGGTTATACACGAGTGACAAATATGTGAATTTGAAGTGAAATGAGAGAAAATACTCATGTGAAAAGAGTTTAGAAGTGTTTCTAGAGGGTTTTAAATGTTGATTGTATTTGGATGATAAAGTTTAAGCGAGTTAAATGTACATTTGCAACTGGAGTTATTTCGAGCCAAAATGGCGGCACATGCGTGCGTGAACTAGAGCCAAAATGGTGATTTGATTTCCATTACACGAGAGTAGATGTTAAAACTTCATGCTGATTTGTACTCGGCTTTCGCCAAGATAAGCACCAACTAAGACATAGCTTTACAGTAACCTATGCTTCTCCATCCATTTACGCTTCTTTCCATATGGTGATGTAAATCTCCTTCTGTCTAGTGTTAACACGCGTCAGCACACACAACGGCTGCAACCACAGTGCAGTCCCCTCATGACAACCGTCTGGATTGAGCTGAGTAGGGGACATCTCTAGGGTCTTCAAGTGGGCACCTTCCATCCTCAGTGTTTCGTCGACTAGCCCACGACACCTCAAGAGGGCTCGACAGTGACTCTGGCGTCCCAGAGTCACCCCCCTCCGCCCCCCACTCAACTCAGCCCAGCTTACTGACCTCTACATCCCTCCTGCTGCTGAGACCTAACCACAATCTCACAATCTCTCCGCAACCCAACCATACACGCCAACCCGTTTGACTAAGGCTGTCGAGCCCCACTGGTGCGTTAATATGCAGTTTCAGTGGCAACGGTTCCGTATGGCATACCACCTACCGCAAAACACAATATCTGCCCAACCACCTGTCATTCACGCAATATACACAGGAACGTAATGACTGTAAATACTATACAACCTGTACAAATAAACCAACAGACTCTTCAAGATTTCAAGAATTCTAAGAAACCGTAGCATGGCGGCCTGTACACAGCCAGCTAGAATCTTTCCGTCTCAACCACAGCCAGTTGCTGCTCAGATAAGTTCTTTACTGTGCAACGCAACTCTTGGCCACTGAATCCGACGTCTCTGAGGAACCGGGTTGTAGAGTGTGCCACAAAACCTCGACAACCCACTTCCACTGGATAAACCTGGACTCTCCATCCTCGCTGTTCTGCTTCAGTGGCCAGATGAGCATAACGCAGTTTCTTCCTCTCATATGCCTCATCTATCGCATCCTCCCATGGCACTGTTAACTCTATCAGTTGAACAATGCGAGCTGATCCAGACCACAAAACAATATCTGGTCGTAGGTTAGTGGTGGCAATCTCAGGTGGAAAAATAAGCCGTTGATCAAGATCAGCCAGCATCTTCCAGTCCCTAGCAGCTTCCAGTTGTCCTGGGCGAGAATTGGTGTTAGCACCTTTTCTTGGTGGTTGCTCGCATATTGGGCGGTTTTGCAATCTATTTTGCAGGCAAAAAATTGGTTTGGGCGGGTGGATAAAAATTGGGCTGGTTTCGGATCAGTTCGGCGGGTTTTTGTAGCCGAAACACCGGCACTTCAGATCCTTCTTTCGGCGACCCTCTGTTCAGTAGTCTCTCACTCACGCGCGCGCGCGCACACAAACACACACACACACACACACACATCTCTGGCTGACGTGCCCCCCTAAACTCACAACAGACACTCCATCCCACTACCTTCGGTGTACTATAAACACGGTTTTGCAATCTGTCTCCTCAGTTTATAAACCGTAGACTGTAAACAGTATGCTACACAGGATTTTGACGCATCCCAGCAAGGGTTTGTGCACAGTTTGGAGCGCACACTGCATGGCTCGGAGATGGAACGCGGGCGCGAACACTTCCGTTTTCCTTTCAACAGTGGAAACAACTTAAAATACTCTATCATTTCTGGTAATACAGAAAATAACTTATTTATATATAACTTACGTCGATATTTTTTTGCGTAACATTTGGTGTGCATACAGTTCAAATTAAAATGTTGGTGTTCAACTTTGCATTTTAAAAATACAACAACCGTTAATTTTTCGTTTTACGGGTTAAAAAGGAAAAATGAATGGACGCAAAAGTACACGGACCAATGGGTAATTTTAAAGCTTGTTAATGATTAACTTTAAACCCGTTGGTAGCCTACTGAAGTAGCCTACAGCCTGCCTGTATTTTTTTAGTGTTAGAATAAAGGGTGGCAGTCTTTCATAATCAACTGTTGTTTTGGACTATATACTGGAGAAGTATTTGTTCTCCATTTGAGTGAGATGTTTTTAGGTTGCTAATTGAGCAAAGTGCTTCCATATATTCTATTAGCCCTAGTATTAGTTCAAGAATAAAATAGAATAAAATAAAAATATCGGATTAAAATCGGTATCGCAAATAGCCAAAGATGCGGCATTGGTATCGGTATTGGAAGTGAAAAAGTGGTATCGGGACATCCCTAATTTTAAGATATCAAGTTGCTTTCAGTTACAACAGCTCAAACATGCATTTTAGTCTTGGACTAGGCTTAAGCCTCGTCAGTAAAACTGCGCATTCGAGTTTTATTTGGTCACTGCTGTCATCTCTCTGGGGTTTGTTCACTTTTTCACTAGCCTATTGTTGTACCTCCTCATGGGACCACGTGAGCGCTCGAGTTGGATTTGCCATGAATTATCTGCAGACAGTATTCCCTGCACTCATAACTCAACCTACAAACAGAGATAACATTGAGCTTCTCAAGGGGAGACTTCAAATGTACAAAACAGGAAGATTTCTTATCCATTCCTATGATGTATTACGTCTGAATAGTTTGTGGTATGTGCAAATGCAAGCACGTTTAAAACACAATAGAAGTCTATTAAATTTACAGTCAATTAACTTAAAACAGAAAAGGTTGTTAAGTGTTTTTTATTGACACGGGTCTCATGTGTAAAATATATATAAAATATTTTAAAAAATGCATGAATAGAAAAATAGAATATATATATATATATAATATATATATATATATACACAGACACATATACACAGTTAAAATAAAATATACAGATATATACAATATACAGATTTACATATCAAAATTTTCAGAGGAAACTAGAGAGATTTAGTGTGCATCTTAATATTGCTTGACGCTTACAATATTAATGTGACCATATGTCAGAATATTCTTGTGCATGAAAACACAGTCAGTCTCACCCAGTTGACTGGCTCATAAACTCTAAAACTTTCACTTTATCATATAAGAACATCCTTAATCCATGGTGATTTTAATGCACAGACGGTTGCTGCTGCGCTTTCTTTGAAGCCGTTTGAACAGGAAGAAAAACTGCATGAAAAGGATAAAAGGGCCATCAAACAGCTGTGTGCTAAAGAGGTCACCTCTCTAGTGTGCAATCATAAGCTGTCTGAAGGGGAACTAAGTTACCAGGACACCATTCAGCAGTGGACAATGTGCAGTTTAGTGTGGGAAGCTGAACTTGATATCACAGAAACCTCTAGACTCCCACATATTGTCTTAAAGACAGATGCTTCACTGAGCTCGTGGGTTGACGTAAACGGATCGTTCTGCTGCAGTTAAGTTGCTCGAGCTACAGCTGAGATGGAGTTTTGTGGTACGACGCTGTCTGTCAGCTCTCCTTTCAGTACGCTTTACAGCAAAACTCCACAAACCAAATGATAAAAGATGTAAAGTGATGTTTACATTTAAAGTCCACCGCAAAGTGCAAGTGTACGTGTTTGTCTATCATCTCTCTGTGAGTATATCATAAGTATTGTGTTCCTTCGACGCCCGTGGTTGACCGCGTGCTCCTCTGGACAGTGACGGCGTAACTACATCAAACCAGTGGCCCTGTGTGGGCTCTAGGTGTCATCCGACACTCCATTATTGATGTGAGTAATATTCCATACATCCCTGGGCATATCTATCAGGAGCTTCCCTCTCTCATGTTATGAAGCCATTTAATAAAATATAAATGTCTCCCATATTACTGAAGCTGTCCTCTGGCTTCTGTCTTCATTTCAGATCTCACCCGTGAACTAGAAACAAAACATCCGACACCTAGATTTTTAAGAACTGAATTGCAAATTCAAATACTTAAGATTACTTTTACTGAAGCATTGTGCAAAACATACATAATCTGATCATATCTACAAACTAGCCAAACAAACTTAAAATCTGCATCTCTCAAATGTTTTGTTATTCTGCCATTCAGAATCTGAACTGTCTTCAGTCACATTAAACTCACGCTGGGCTGGAGAGACAAGCCACGGATCTGTCAAAATCATTATGTGTTTATTTTCTCCTCCGGCACTGATTTAATGACTTATAGATGGTAGAAAGGAACACAACTGAAATTGTAAATTAATTTGCAAATATGCTAAAAGTCCATGCATATAGATTTAGAAGCGCTACTGTTGGTCTTTTAATAGAACTGTTTTTGATGCTGTTTTTCTGCCACCCACAGCGAAGCGCAAGAAATTTCATACAGTAGTAATATCCAGTGATACTGTTTGCATCCAATTTCTGCAAACGCTGCCTGGATATATTCGTTTTCACTTGAATGAGATGTAATTTGCAGTAGCATCCTGATACAGATTACCACTAGCGGTCATAATTTCTCGGGAAGCAGAGATATATGGGAATTTATGGCTGATACAAAGAGGGTGTCGAGGGGAAGCTTTAAATAATTTTATCTGTGTTGAACCAGAAAAAAATAAGAAACATTAATGAATCATCCAGGAGGGAAATACCCCATATTCATTATATTTTTCTATACTTCTTGTAAAATGGGTTGTGGATAGAAACCTTGTCTTTAACCTGTAAGAAACCACCCTAGCAACCACTTAGAACACCCTGGGAACACCTAAAACACTAAGAACTGCATAGCAACAGCCTGGCAACCACCCAAAACACCAGTGCACAGTGACTTACGAGCGCCACTCAGTCACAGTTTTCTTCAGATAATGTAAAAATGTAGCTGTACAATAATATCTTTCTGAGAGTTAAACGTAACAACCTTTACAATAACCTTCCATTAGTGTATTCCAGTGAAACGATTTCATTAAAATTATCTCTGTACACTTTGCATTTCACAGTCAGAGGTCATTTTAAGAAGATTTCACTTGCAAAAAGATTGGCTTTCTTTAGAGTAGCATCATCGAATGCAAAACATCGTTTTCAGAGTCGTCTTTTGCAGTTCGTCTCGCTAATTCACAGCAGCACAATTACGTTCTCAACAGCGCTCATTTGTATGCAGACAGATGCAAATCCTTTCTCTCTTGGGGGCGCAGTGAACCTGCACCAATAAGCGGCTGGTTATGGCTCAGATAGTGTATTTGCACATCACTCACGGATAGAGAAAATGCACTACAAAACTTGACAAGACTGTCAACTCAACACCACCATGATCATAACACTCCAAAAATCATTCTGAGCGGTTTATCCTTTCTAGGATTTCTATAATGCTTAGTTTATTCACATATAAACAATATTATATTGTTGTTTACATTTGCATTTATGTTTCTTCATTGAATTAATAATTTATATTATATATATGATATATAATAATTATGCCATTTTAAAGGCTCCTAATTTTGTTTTGTAGTCTCCTACAATAGATTTACATGCATCCAAGGGCAAAAAAAACACAACTACTTTTCCCATTATATACATTGCAGCATCAGCTCTTTTCTTACAGTGAATAAAACGGTTCCATTAAGGATTCAGTCTCTCTTAACCCCTCCTTTCTGAAAGCCTACTCTGCTCTGATTGGTCAGATGGCCCAATCTGTTGTGAATGGTCTATCACTTACAGTGCGTGTTGGAAAATGAAACGGCCATTAACATATCTGAACTTCAGCTCCGGAGGATTCCTCAGCACTTGATACACAGTGATACTAACAGTAACGATGGCGTCAGTTTTACCGTATCAATTCCAGCACGAGTTTCATCCTTTGGAAGTGTATTTGCTTTTGCGGCGCAGAAAACAGCTTCTTCTCGACATGAACAACACAAACCAAACTCTTCCAGTCTCAGCTACAACTTACAGAGTTTGTGGGCGGTGTCAAAGTAGACATTGTTCATGGGCAGTTCATCACTCCTCCATAGGCTTCTAAAGAATTGAAACTTGTACCCCGAAAAGTTATTAAAGACATTGTTAAAATAGTCCAAGTGACTACAGTGGCTCAATCTTAAGTTTATCAAGCGACAAGAATACTTTTTGTGCGCAAAAAAACAAAAATAACGACTTTATTTCAACTATTCATTTCCTTCTCTTTGGGCCTCGAGTGAGTTAAATTAGTGTAATAGCGTTGTTTCTGTGTTGAACGTCACACGTAGGCTCACTATTGGCCGACACTGGTCATGTGTGTGATGCGCTAGGCCCACAGAGAAGGAAATGAATAGTTGAAATAAAGTCGTTATTTTTGGGGGGGGTTTTGTGCACAAAAAGTATTCTCGTCGCTTGATAAACTTAAGATTGAGCCACTGTAGTCACTTGGACTATTTTAACGATGTCTTTAATAACTTTTCGGGGAACAAGTTTCAATCCCTTAGAAGCCAATGGAGGAGTGATCCAGCTCTCAGATTTAATCAAAAATATCTTAATTTGTGTTGCGAAGATGAACGAAGGTCTTACGGGGTTGGAACAACATGAGGGAGAGTAAACACTGACAGAATTTTCATTTTTGGGTGAACTATCCCTTTAAAGATAATATCCAAAAAAGCTGAATAAGGGCACGTTAAACATTTGCTCTTATGAGTTATCCTACATATCTATCATTAAATTGTTGTTTTAACTACATGCAAGATTATTTGGAAAGACTCCTTTAACAGTAGCCGAAAAGTAAACAGCTATAGACTATAATAACCTAAATCAGAGGTCTTCAATCCTGCTCCTGGAGGGCCACTGTCCTGCAGAGTTTAGTTCCAACCCTAATCAAACACACCTGAATCAGCTCTTCAGGATCGCTTGAAAATACAAAGGTAGGTGTGCCGAAGCAGGATGGAACTAAACTCTGGACGACAGTGGCCCTTCCAGGAGCAGGATTGAAGATTCCTGGCCTAAATAGACTAAATAGCTTGACTATATTATTAACCAGTAACGGACAAGGGTTGGCATGACTTTTCTTATGGCGTGACAAGTTATGTCAGCAATGAGGATTATTTTCTTTAGAATATTAGCATGCATCGATGAATTGTTCACAATAAGATCAGGAGCATGAGTTGAAAAAGTAAATGGAGTCCAATTTAATTGTGTGTCAACTTTCAGTCCAGATTGAAAGTAAAGGTCGTTTGATCAGTGAGAAATCCCCATTATACACTGTATTGCTTTTATAAGACTCTATGGATTAAATGCTTATCGAGACTTCAATAAAATGCTGGAATAAAAGAGGTATTTGAATGTCACCCCAGCTTTGTGGATTTAGCAATATCTAATTCCTCCTTTATTGTTTGTCGCTCCACCTAAATAATGTTTTCTGAGGGAGCCAGGGATTCTGTTATCCTAATAGTTCTTTTTATGACAGCTTTGGTTGCTGTGAGTAACACAACATCATTTCGTTTTTGAATTTATCTGCGATACTAAAAATCTGCGTCTGTGAAAACACCGTCTTCCATTACTGCACAATGCCATTTTGGGACAATTTGAATGTGCCAGTCTGATATTCTCTGAAATTAATTACTATGTTTTTATAACTGTGTTCCTGCATGCCATTAGTTTCTATTCCAGCACTGGAGCTTTTTAAGTCAGATTAAATAAGTTTAAGAAGTTTGACGTAGTTTGAAGAGAGATTTGAAGTTTGAAGACTTGAAGGACTTGCAAGATGGCTTTCTTGGTGAATGCGAGTAAATTGCTAATGAGTTGCTAGAGTATTCTGGGTGGTTTCTAAGTGGTTACTAGGTGTGCATTATGGTTTCTGGATGGTTTCTATTATGGTTCTGGGTGGTTGCTAAACTTCAAATCTCTCTTCGAACTGTCAAACTTTTGGAAAAATGTCAAAATAACCTTTCAACCAGAGATGCAATGTTCAAAGTTTGTCTTGACGAACTTTCCTTTCCTTGTTTATTTCTGTTTCCTTTTTAATGTTGAAGTGAAATATAACCGGGGCATATGTTCATAAGATTCTGTGATTGCACGATTCTCATGCATGCGGTGGTGTGACATCTAACGGTGCGTGTTTGTTATAAGTGCATGCTGACAGCATGAGCGCGTTTGTTCATTTTCAAAACACTGTCGGTGTGATCTGAACTGCAAATGGCACCGACAGATTTCTTCATAGCGGGAGGGTGCATGCATCATTTCCTCACGGCGATGGAGGAAAATGTAGATATTTCAGTGCTGGAGGTCTAGAAGTGCTGTCATGAATCAGATTCACCCCTCGCGTATGTCTCTAGCTGAGGAAATCTTACAACAAGTCTTCTCACAGACCGCTGACCTCTCGTCCGTTTGAAAAGTCGTTCTGTGGAAACAGCATTTCTCAGCCGCACCAGAGGCGCAGCGCAGTCAAATTCTGCCAACAAAAGCACTTTCCTTCCCTTCAAGCAAAACACACATTTGATGACTTGAGATTAAAGCAGAAATCATTAAGAACATGTAGATGATGCTTCCCTTTCCAGCCTGCCATTTCCTATTAACGAGTATTCCAAGAAAACAACGTTGAGTAAATGTACCAAGCCTGCCAGGACTCAAAAGAAGGTGGGAAAAATCAAAAGTGAGATCTCTTTAAAGTCCCCCTGTGATGAAAATCAAGTTTTTAATGTTTCTATATATCAATGTGGTGTTTTTAATATGCTTTAAGACGAACCATGTGCAAATTCATAAGTCGACGGCATTGCCGAGTATTTTCTCTTTAAAACTGCAGTGAACCAAAGACAGTCTCAAAAACAGGGTTTGAAATCGCTGCTGTTTCTGACGTCATAAACTCCCTTGTAACCAATTACAACAGGGGAGTCTCAAAAGAAGCCAGGTCATCCTGGTATATTAACATTAGCAACACATTATTAGCTGTTTGATAATGGAGTCAAGCAAAAAGCTAATCGTATTAATTCCCGTTATGTGTCCGACGTTGTAAAGAGCGATACCATTGTGCAGCGATTACTGTGTGGATCTCTGAGCTGGTGAGAGTGAGTGGAGGCGGGGCTAATTTTCATTTTCATGGTTCATGGTTAGTATAATTTTCAGGACAATCAGGGCCGGATTCGGGATTCGGGACTACAGGACTTCTGGTCAGCCTAGTTTTAAAGGATACAATTATTGATTTTTATATTTTCCATTTTCATTCTCATTTTACGGTATTAGTAAAAAATAATGTTTTTACGTTTTTTGGTTATTTTATAATTTTTATTAAGTTTTAGCATATTTAGTGTTATTTATATTGGTACTTATACTTAAACTAAACAAAAAAAGCTTATGCTTAGTATTTAACAACGAATTAAATAACTAACCATAAGCTGATATCCCTGTCATGATTCTGCCCTCGTGTCCTTGATTTTCTCTTGTCTTGAGGCAGGATCATGACAGAATCATGTTTTGTGTGCAAGCACATGGTCTTGTTTTGAGCCATGTGCTTGTGTTGTCTCGTTACGTTACCCCGCCCCCTTGTTATCCTCGTCTCGTCATTATTGTCTAGTCAGCTTCACCTGTCTTTGTCATTAGTGTCTCCCTATTTAATCCCCTTGTGTTTGTTGTCCTGTGTCAGTACATTGTCTATTTTTGCGTATATATCCCTGTGAGTATTTTATCTGAAGTCCTGTTCAATTAGAATTGTGAGTTTGCTTCTTGTCAAGTCGGAATCTTTGTTTGTCATCGTGTCTTAGTTTAGTTGTACTCTGCTCCCGTCCTGTTTTGCCCCCTCGTGGGTTTTTTGTTTTCTGTTGTGTCAGAATAAACATTTAGAGTCTGCAAATTGTCTGCGTTTGGGTTCGCTCTCCAATCCCATGACAGAATGTACCGACCAACAAAGAACCCAGCAGACAGTATGTCCTTCCTATCGGAGTTCCGGGAGCGATGCTGGTCGTCCACACCAACCAACGGTGAACGGGTCATTTGCCCTATCCCGTCCCAGGGTGAGCAGATCATGAGGGATTATGCCCGTCTATGAGATCTCTTTTCCCGGGAGGATCTGCAGGCCTCTTCCACAGGCTCTCCACCCTCTGCTAGTCTGCCGGTGATCCCGGAGGGTCGTGTTATAGGCGTCGCGACGCTTGGGGACCAGGCTGGCTCCCTCACGACTCCTGGCACTTCATCTACCCCCTTCAGTCTTCGTGGAAAACGAGGAAGACAGCTGTCGTGGGAGTCGGCGTCAGAGTCCTCCTCCGCAGAGTTGGCTGTACCTGCGGTGGTTTCCGCTGAGCTTCCCCAACCCGTCTCAGCTCCGGCGATGGTCTCTGCTTCGCGACCTATGAGAAAGAGGAGGAAGAGGGGAGCCTCCCGTTCTTCGCCCGCTGCAGTCACAGAGCCCGCTGCAGTCACAGAGCCCGCTGCAGTCACAGAGCCCGCTGCAGTCACAGAGCCCGCTGCAGTCACAGAGCCCGCTGCAGTCACAGAGCCCGCTGCAGTCACAGAGCCCGCTGCAGTCACAGAGCCCGCTGCAGTCACAGAGCCCGCTGCAGTCACAGAGCCCGCTGCAGTCACAGAGCCCGTTGCAGACAGCGCTTCTTCCGAGTCTGATTTGAGCGCTTCATCCGAGTCTGTTTTCATGTGTGCTGAGTCTGATTCAGTGAGTTCTGTTCCCGCTCCACAGCCGTCTGCTACGTCCCCTGTTATGTGTCCTGTTCCTTTTCCCGCTGTTTCCCCAGTCAGAAGTCTTGTCTCGCCACCCTCAGCTTCCCCTGTCGTGATTCCCTCTCCGTCGTCCACTGTTCCTCCTGTCCCTAATCAACCCCGGACTGTTTCTTCCGAGACTCCTCATGTGTCCCGATCCAAACCTGCCCGGATTCCTCGCCCTCAGCCCGTTTTCCGAAGACCCCCAGCACACCCATCCACCCTGGACCACCCCCCATGAACTCTGTGTTTCCTCCGCCACCTCTTCCTTGTTTGTTATTTTTATTGTTGCATCCTAACCCTGTTGTTGTGTTTTCGTGTTTGCCGTTACTGTTATTTGTCATGTTTTGTTGGTTTGTGTCAATGTCTCAGTCTGTCATGTCCCGTGTTTGATGTCCCCTTGAGGAGCGTCTGGTAGCCGCTCCTTAAGGTGGGGGTTCTGTCATGATTCTGCCCACGTGTCCTTGATTTTCTCTTGTCTTGAGGCAGGATCATGACAGAATCATGTTTTGTGTGCAAGCACATGGTCTTGTTTTGAGCCATGTGCTTGTGTTGTCTCGTTACGTTACCCCGCCCCCTTGTTATCCTCGTCTCGTCATTATTGTCTAGTCAGCTTCACCTGTCTTTGTCATTAGTGTCTCCCTATTTAATCCCCTTGTGTTTGCTGTCCTGTGTCGGTACATTGTCTATTTTTGCGTATATATCCCTGTGAGTATTTTATCTGAAGTCCTGTTCAATTAGAATTGTGAGTTTGCTTCTTGTCAAGTCGGAATCTTTGTTTGTCATCGTGTCTTAGTTTAGTTGTACTCTGCTCCCGTCCTGTTTTGCCCCCTCGTGGGTTTTTTTGTTTTTTGTTGTGTCAGAATAAACATTTAGAGTCTGCAAATTGTCTGCGTTTGGGTTCGCTCTCCAATCCCATGACAATCCCAGTGTTTAATAAAAAAAAACTTTAAAATTTCCAATCCAGCATTTTCACAGCAAAAGTGGAAGCTGATCTCCTAAAGAAACGACCAGAGGAAGATCTCGGTCTGTGATCATGAACAAGATCTTGCATCTGACATCAGTCAGAATCAGACGCAAACATGATTTCTTGAGCAATTGGTGTAAGGCATTCTGGCATAGATCCAATAGGACACATTATCTCAGAAAAGGAGATTGAGCGAATGTATTCAGCTGTTTTGTATGTCTCAGAGGGATTGAGCAATTCTCATGAGTGGGAAATGTAAATCCTGAAGCACGGCACCAGCTTCTGAATACGGCTGCAGGCAAAGTGTGTGATATTATCAAATGAAGTTGCAATCTGTGAACGTGCAATCTGCCAAGAACAAACACTTAGCGTTCCTGTAAATTTGCTCAATAGTGAAGTCAGATGGGGCGTTTAAAAGGGGTGAAAGTGGAGTTCGGCGGGAACACTGGCTAAGAATACTTACTGTTTACTAGCGGTGTGCAAAAATATTGATTCACATTTGTATCGCGATTCGAGCTTTACCGATTCAAAATCGATTCATAGAATTCCAAAATCAATTCATATTTTTTATTTTGTAATGGTGTGTATACAATTTTCCTGAAATGAGTTTAGCTCGCCATTCCCATAGATGGTGCTGTGTCGAATTCACACTGACGCCTGCACACTCTTGTCATAACCGAAAGAAGAAGTGCAGCAGAAGTGAGTCGACACAAACAATGGCAAACCTCACAGAAAGAATTATACAACCTGCTCCATCCTCATTGAAGGCGAGAGTTTGGGCACATTTCAGCTTTTATAATCTTGAGGGAAAGATGGAAATTTATAGGAATCATGCTATATGCAGGCTTTGCAAAGCGAAAGTTAAGTATTTTGGAAAGACCACAAACGTGAGAAATCACGTGGTATGCTATCACCCAGAGATTAACATTAAAGACGTTGACAAACAACAACTTAAAGTAACTAACTTGCCAGTCAACCAACGCACTCTCTTTCAAAGCTCTAAACTCCCACCAAACTCTGAACGGGCAAAGAAAATAACTCAATCCATAGCCTATTGCATTTCAAAAGATTTGCGCTCCAACACCTTGGTAGACAATGAAGGCTTTCGATATATACTGCACATAATTGAGCCTAGGTATACTATACCATCCTGTCACCTTTTTACCAAAAAAGCGATACCTCAACTATATCAAGAGACAAAAGAACAGTGACGGGCGGCTTGCAGAAAGCAAATTTTGATTTGTTTGATCTGACTACAGCACTTAAATAAAAAAAGGCATTAACATTTAGCTTTAAAGTTTTATTTTAAACTTGAATTAAATGTATTTGAAAGCTGGCCAAAGCTTGGCACTTTGCATTTTTTAGTTGCAAAAGTTTTATTTTTGAATGAAGACATATAAAGTAATATCAAACTACATTTAATTTTGTTGTGTTTCTTTTCTTTTAAATTGTATGTCTACTGCAATCAATCACATAGGTAAAAGCAAACTACATTTACATACTGTGAATCGTTTTTTTGAATCGAGAATAGTTTTTGAATCGAAAATCGATTTTGAATCAAATCGTGACATTTTCTGAATCGTGCACCTCTACTGTTTACTGCATACTACTCCTAGAAAACTGAGTGAAAGAGCACATTACAGTATGTAACAAACATTCCAAACAACAGTATGCTATATTGTCACATCATGACCTCACCATGTTGCATGTGAGAGCCATCCAGTTCATCATCTTGGAAACAATGCAATGATTACTCTGCTCAACCTCATATACAAGCACTTAGAGGGTAACAAAAATCGTGTCAGACTGTTGTTTGTGGATTTCTCATCTGCCTTCAACACCATCCAGCCCAATTTATTGGTGCAGAAGCTCATAAAAAATCTCGGTTGGGACTGCAACTTGGTGGGCTGGATTTTGGACTTTCTCACTAACAGGACATAGAGAGTGAGAGTAAATGGACATTTTTCTGGAATATCAGTGACATCAACCGGCTCCCCTCAAGGCTGTGTCCTCTCTCCTCGTTTATACATTATGTATACTAATGATTGCCGTAGTGAACTGTCCAATAATTATATCATAAAGTTTGCAGATGACACAGTCATAGTAAGTTTAATGGACAACACTGAAACATCTCACGGCCCTGTACTATCGTATTTTTTAAACTGGTGTAAAGAAGCTTTTTTAGACTTAAATGTAACAAAGACAAAGGACATGTGCATTGATTTTAGACGTCATCAGCCGACTTCCGAAAAGACGATTATAGATGGAAAAGAGGTTGAATTTGTTGAGTCGAACAAGTTCCTGGGAATTATTATTGATAACAAGCTAACTATTGAACAAAACACAGACATGCTGAGTAAGAAAGGTCAGCAATGCCTCTGCCTGCGAAAGCTAGCTAAGTTTCAAGTGGATAGATCCCTGCCATTGTTTTACAAATCTTTTATTGAGTCCATTTTTACTTTTTCATGTATTTGTTGGTATGCTTCTCTTAGTTTAAAACAGAAAAACATATTAGCAATGGTAAATAAAGTTAGCAGCAAAATCATCGGGATTCAGCAGATAAAACTAACTGAACTGTACAATAGACATGTACTCAAAAAGGCAGAATCCATCATGTCTGATAGTTCTCTCCCCTTGTATGCTGAATTTAAGATGCTGCCTTCTGGTTCTCGCTTCAGTCAGCCACCAGCCAAAACAAATAGATTTAAATTCTCCTTTGTACCCTCTGCGATTTCTCTGCTTAACTCTGTAAAGAATAGGTAACATTTGCATATAAAGCATAATTGTATTTAAATTCTATGTATGTTTTTTTTTCATTTGTTTGACTTTGTATTTAAATCGATGTTGATGTTGTCGTCTTTGTTGTCATGTTTTTGTATGTTAATTTCTTTGCTACTGCAGCAAAACTAATCGCCCCTTGGGGAAAAAATAAAGGTGAATTGAATTGAATTGAATTGAATTATTTTGCATTTTAAAATCAATCTTGTGTAAAAAAATTCTTATCTTCTGGCAGTCTGATCAAAATATATTAGAATTAATACACGATTAATAATAAATATTAATAATCTATATTCAAATGTAATTGTGGCAAGCAAGAGGGTCCGAGAGCCTTGGGAACGGAGCGAGGCCGGTGGAGCGAGTGTTAATGAGAGTCACCAGCGCATCACAACGGTCTCGAGTCTCACGGAGGAGCTCCGGAAGGACAGAAGCAGTGATAACGGTGAAGGATGAGAGAGGACCAGGCCTGGACTTTATGTTGTGTTTTTATTATGCTTATATGCGGCGGCAGCCGTCCGTAAGGGGCTTTTGTAATTTGTTTATTTTATGATTAAAGTTATGTTTAACATTAAAAACAAATTCTTGGTCCGGTTACCAAACACACTGCCGCTCGGTCCTCAACGGCAGCAAGCTCTCCGTCCCACCTGTTGCTAAATTGCTCCAGCACCACTACCATTTTATTTGTACTGTAATATGAGTAGAGAAAAATATAGGTGTTAAAAATACCCTACTACCAAACCATTTGTTCTAGCCAAAAATGGTGCCATTTCGCATTGTGTTCATGCATGTCTTATATTTTTGTTTCCGAATTAAAGGGATGGTTTACCCAAAAGTGAAAATTCTGTCAGTAATTACTCATGTTGTTCCAACCCCGTAAGACCTTTGTTCATCTTCGGAACACAATTTATTTTATTTTTTTTTAAATAACAAGTTTATTTCAACTATGCATTTCCTTCTCTGTGGGCCTCGAGTCAGTTCACTAGTGTAATAGCGTAAGCTTCAGTGATGCACGTCACAAGCATCACACACATGACCAGCGTCGGCCAATAGTGAGCCTACGTGTGACGTAGCTCTACGCTATTACACTACGTTAAGTGACTCGAGGCCCACAAAGAAGGAAATGAATAGTTGAAATAAAGTTGTTATTTTTGTTTTGTTTTTTGCGCACAAAAAGTATTCTCGTCGCTTGATAAACTTAAGATTGAGCCACTGTAGTCACTTGGACTATTTTAACCATGTCTTTAATAACTTTTCGGGGCTGGCAAGTTTCAATCCCTTAGAAGCCTATGGAGGAGTGATCCAGCTCTCAGATTTAATCAAAAATATCATAATTCGTGTTCTTATGGGGTTGGAACAACATGAGGGAGACAAAATACTGACAGAATTTTCATTTTTGGGTGAACTATCCCTTTAAGTCATTAGTTTAGTTTAATGTCCAACACTATCAGAGCAGAAGGCACTTTAAAAGTAAGCTGACTATGTAGATAACACACAGCTCACTAGGTTCTGCAACAGATCTTGTGTATAAATAGCCAAAAATCACAACATACTGTATAAGTGCCTGACTTTACAGTCAGCAGGGCCGTTTTTGACACGTTCACTGCTGTGGGAGTTACACATTGTAACAGCTGACTATCAGAGTTAACAGGCATCTTGTTTTCTCCATGGTCATCTGACTGATCGTGCGTGTTGAGGTTGAGTGATCTGTTGAGGTAAACAATTACCTTGCTATCACTGACCTGTCATGTAGCGCATCCATCTAGCGAGATCTTATTTTCCTGTTCTGCATAAAAATAAACGCAAAAGCATCCCAGCGTGGATGACAACATGAAAACACCCCTTTATACTGAGACTTCTTCATGGCAGCTGGTGCGTTACAGGTTACAAGTTAATATTATGGCATTTAAGAGAGTCGATACTATATAAAAAAGTTCATTATATGAATCTAGTAGCTTTGTTCACGAGTACAATAACAGCAAAGGTTTTGATAAAAGCATCTGTTCAATAAAATGTTATTGAAGGAACATATTGCATCTCAAAATCGGTTGGTTAGTGGCAAGCGTGTTGCTCATCCTCCAGCTTCAGAGGTCAATTACTTGCTTATTTTCCTTTCATGCAATTAAGTATGATGCTAGTCATTACAGTACATCAAACATCTATTTATGTAGTGGGATGGGAGTAGATGAGATGCGGTTTTCTGTGCCTCTTACAAATGCAAACATCTGACTTCAGCAAGTATATCAGGTCACACGCAAGGTCATTGTCAATGGCCACAGATTCACGGGTTGATAATTACGCTAGAATGAGGTTCTCACAGGGCTTCTTCGTTTGTCCGAAGACACTTCTCCTTATCAGAGGTAAGGGCATGAGCGCATGTAGGCAGAAGATGAATTGGCTCCAGTCATGCATGCACTGTTTGGCCATAATAACTTGATGCCAATGATAAATGAACGCGTCAGTGAATAGTTAACGGGTTTCATCTTCTAATACATATGCATGGGGAGTTTGGGTGGGCGGAAACTTGTGATCAAACTACAACACTTTTGTTCTCCAAGGGCTTTTCAGAGGACTTTTGGTTCTTCTTATTATGTTAAAAACGTTTTTTGCTGTTTAATATTTTTGTTGAAACTGTGATAAGTAAAATGCATTAAAAACTTTTGGTTTGTAATGAACCTGACTGTAGACAGTTTAAGCATCATGGTTTGCATTAAGTTCCAAATAATCAACTGAGTTTAGATTTTGGTTATACTGCACACTCCTAGTAGGAGCTGCCCCTTATTAAATCAAAATGTTAAAATGTGAAGAAAATCCTGTTAATAGATGTCACTGCATTCTCATTGATGAGGTAGAGTTGGCTCTATTTTTGCACACTGCATGGAGTAATTACTATCTCACGCCATCTAATCACGAAAAAACTTCTCCCGAGCACAAACTACCTCAGTCCAAAAAGCTGGTCCACTCATTATAGCTGATGACTAAAGGACAAGTCTGTGTCGATAGCTAGAACAGGGTCATCGCATGGGCAGCCGCGGCGAGCGGGCATCGCAGAAGCTCTCTCATTAAAAGACTACAGTACAGAACGCAAAGCTTGATAACTTCTCTTCTGCAGTCGTCGACCGCCCTTTTGTCAGCAGCTTTCTGAGACGGAAAGTGGGAGGACGATACAAGTGGAAGAATCAGGTTGAATTACGCTATCTTTATCTGTCATTACCCTTCAGAGTGTTGTTTGGGAAGATTTGGTCTAACAGAATGATAATGAACTTAATTATTCAGAGCGATACAAAATTATAAAAGTCTCAGACACAATTTACATATCACTCACCACCCCATCTGACAGTTATTAATCTCACACATTTACGCATTTAAGGTAATGCACTGAACTTGATACAACGTTATATTCCCGAAACGCAGCTATTCGTCACATAAAACGAAGCGTGTTCTTTTAAGTGTGAGTAATGATCTAAGTAGTCATGCAGTTGGTCCTAATTGAAAATATTATGGTAATTTGAACTGAACATAGAAAGCCTGTGAATTAAAATTTAATTAATGTTGGAACCCTGTGGAGAATATTAAAGTGATTTTTTCTATAATTAAAGAAGCCAATCCTTACACGACTATAGATAACGATTCACTTCTGTGATTTTGTGCAGATGCTTATTTTAAAACAATACCAACTATAGTGCAACTGACATTAAGTAACAAATGTTCAAGTTGAAGAAATGCTAGGTATAAACAAAGCAATGAACATGAGCGAATCAACTAAATTAAACCCCAAACTAGCAATGGGAATCGTAAAGAATTGAATGATTCTGGCTCCAATTCTGATTCAATTTGACGTTTCCATTAAGATTACTTTTATGGAAGCTCATATTCAGGCCCAGACGTTTTCTACATTTCCAGCACTGATTTGGAGGGAAATGAGTGGACTTCTGCAGAATGGATATAAACATGGTAAACTAAGCTGAGAATACTGCACTGAACAGCATTTGAGTCTGATGAGACTTTTTTAATAATTCAGTAATATATATTGTATATATTTATATACATATATATTTACATGAAATGTTTTTCTATTCAAATGTACACAAAACAATTTCATGTTTATGAATTTGTGGAAGTTTTGACAATAAATAAATAAATATAGGGTGTCCAATTCTCACTATTAACTATGAATTTTGCCTCAATAAACTCCTATTTAGTGGTTATTAGTAGTAAGGTGTTATGTTTAGGTATTGGGTGGATTAAGAGATGTGGCATATGGTCATGCAGAATAAGGCTTATAATTACTATTAAACAGCTAATATCCTAGCAATATGCATGCTAATAAGCAACTAGTTAATAATGAGAATTGGACCCTAAACTACAGTGTTACCAAAAAAGTTTTCAAAGCTCTTCTCTTTAAAAGCTACCTCAAAAAAAAAAATTTCCAAAGCAACAGCATTTTTTCAGAGCAGTCTGAGGTGTCTTACAATATTTCATCAAGTAGTGTTCAATCCTCATCAACAGATGTTTAAGAACCATGAGTAGAATCGAACACATAAAAATAATTCGGTTCACATATTCAAAAAAAAAATTAATAATAAATGGATAGCCCAAAATATCCTGCTAAAAGCAAAGGATTGACTCTCTCCGACATATCACAGACATGCAGATGTTGGCCCCTGGCACTGGAGCGCTCAAAATCCTCAGTGTTATCCCAAACAAACTTAGGAGTGAGAGATAACTTGACTAGCTTCACACAAGTACATTTAGAAACAGTGGAAGCTCTAAATAATAACCAGCAGGCCAGGCACTGACATGCTGATAAGAGCTTAAAAACACACACACGGTATCAGGATACTTCTACAGAAACCTTCAAGTAACTGTAAGGAAATCCTACGCGATCATGTTTCATGACAGGATGGAATCTGTTGCGAGAAAGACATCGCATTAATAACCCCGGATGGCATTTTAGGTGTTCGTACCTTAGGTCTCCACGTAAACACGATCGTTCTTCATGGATCTCATATTTAAACTGAGAGCAAAACCTACAGGAGCATTTCACTTAAAATTCATGAAGTTGTTAGCTCTAGCAAACTTTTGTGTGACTGATTTCACAGGAACAGTATATTTAGTATTTATCTCAAACTATTTTATCTCTTTGACTGAGTGAAATTCTCAGGTACCTTCAAGGGGTCCGTCAGTCTGCAGAATACAGATTACACTAAACTATCTCTGATATGCGTCAACCTGTTTACTTGTAACACCACCAGATACTCTTTTTTGTGTGTTTGTTTACCACCCTTTAAAGACATAAAACGGCATCAGAAGTGAGCTAAATCTCTCTTTAGGGAGACATCCTTAAAGGTAAAAATGATTTATGATTCAGTAAGTAATGTTTAAGTCTTTCATACATCCTTCATGACATCTTTTGGCTGTCACTTCAACCACATTTCCTTTTGAGTGCAGAAAGGAATGGCATACTGTGCAGTGCATACTATAGAATGCACTCTATTCTTAAAGACAGTATGTGAAAGTATATGCAGTATGCAACAAGCAATAATGCCGCATTGTCGTCACATCGTCACACCATAGTAGGTTGCGTGTTTAATTCAGTGAGTGCCATCCAGTTATCTAAAATAGATTTTAGGGTACAATTTTCTTAAAGAACCCCAGTGGTGAAAATCAAGTTTTTAAATGTTGTTTATATGTCTATCTGGTGTTTTTAAAATGTTTTAAGACAAACCATGTGCAAATTCTTGAGTCAACACCATTGCTGAGTATTTTCTCCTTAAAGGGTACCCCGACTAGTGCAGCATGTTGGCCTTATAATAATAATAATAATAATAACTTTATTCTTATATAGCGCCTTAAAAGCAGCTTCTCAAGGCGCTTTACATAATAAAACAAGCAAATTTAAAATACAACACTCAGAGGAAAAATAAAATAAACTAAAATCAACTCGGAACCTGACTGGGAGCCAGTGCAAAGACTTTAAAATCGGTGTAATACGCTCATTTCTTCTGATTCCAGTCAAGATCCTAGCAGCAGAATTTTGTACACATTGTAATTTGTTCAGTGTGGTTTTAGGAACCCCAGCAAGAAGTGCATTGCAGTAGTCAATGCGAGAAAAAACTAAAGTATTAATAAGCCTTTCAGTCACCGAGAGGGGTAACATAGAGCGGAGTCTGGCAATATTTCTGAGATGAAAAAAAGAGTTCTTAACAATGCACCGCACATGAGAGTCAAAGGACAGACTAGGATCAAATATAACTCCCATATTTTTTTACTTAGTCTGTGCCTCCAAATCAGAGCCATCTATGTTAAAAATTAGTGAACCAGCCTTACGAAGCTGATGAGGAGTGTCAATAAGCAAGAACTCTGTCTTATCACTATTGAGACACAAGAAATTTTGAGACATCCATGTTTTTATCTCAGAAATACAATGTGTTAAAAAAGGAACATCCAGATTTTGACCAGGCTTAGAGTGAATATAAATCTGAGTGTCATCTGCATAACAGTGATAATTAAGCCCAAGTGATCTTAGTAGTAGTCCGAGTGGAAATATGTAAATGCTAAAAAGCAAGGAGCCAAGAATTGAACCTTGAGGAACACCTGTACGGACAGAGCCAATCTCAGACCGAAAACCGTTCATACAAACAAACTGTTTACGATGCGAGAGGTCAAATCTAAACCAGGTTAAAACAGTCTCAGAAACACCAAAGACAGTTTCCAGACGTAAAAGATTAAAAGATTGTGATTAACAGTATCAAAAGCGGCACTAAGATCAAGGAGGATAAGAATAGAAAGAGAACCAGAATCTGAGGCTATTAACAGATCATTGGTGACCTTGACCAAGATGACTATGTAGCTGCAAAGCCACAACACGTTCCAAAATTTTTGCCAGAAATTGAAGATTTGATATAGGGCGATAGTTATTTATGTTATCCAACTCTGCAACACGCTTCTTTGGAACAGGCGTTACAGCAGCAGTTCTCAAGTTTCCAGTTTTCTGCTGGAACAACAACAGAACACAAAGATTCATTGACAATGCCAAGAACAACTGTACACAATGAGTCAAAACAGGATTTAAACAGGCTTGTAGGGAGGGGATCAAATAAGCAAGTGGTAACTTTCATACCTGTTACCACCCTAGTGAGCAGCTCGGAGTCAATTTCAGAAAAGATAGAAAAGGATGTGCCAGAGAAACAAGGCAAGCGTTGTATAGAAGAGGAAACAGGTATAGCATGAATCATTTTGTAAACATTATCAATTTTAGAGCTAAAAAAATGAAGAAAATCATTACACCCCTGATTTGAAACAGGCAGAGAGGTACCAACATTAGCTGTAAGAAGCCTGTTTATAGTATGAAATAGATGTCTTGGATTACTTAGATTATTATCTATTATCTGGGGGGAAAAACAGATCTGGCAGACTCATATAAGATTAAGGTGGGCGTCAGCTATAAAAAGGTGATACAAAAACACTCCAAATGTTTAAAAAAAGCAGAAAATCCGTTCACTCGTAGACCGCCATATTTACGTCTCAATGCATTCTGGGTAGTGACGTGTATAGGTTGTAGCCGGTTGTAGCCTTATTGTTTTTCCAACCTACCGGCTAGCTAGCTAAGTTTTGACAGTAGCGAGATGAACACGTCTGCCGTTCAGCCTTTTCAGTTTGAACCTGAGCGCACTGTAGGATTAAATCAGGAGAATAACGTGGAAGACGATAGGTGAAAATAAAGATTATCCGAGAGTTGAGGAAGCGAGAGTGGGGCAAAACAAATGGTGTCTGTGCGGCAACTGCAGACATCCGGGAGTCTCCCGCATATTGATAGCGGCTGCCTGATGCCCGCAAATTAGTTCAAATCTCCTGGAATCTAGAGCGAGCGAGCAAGAGCTCACACATACTGCGCTACAAACCGTGTAGCGCGCACGGCCGAGAGGGTGAGAGCGAAAGACCTTGCGTGTGTGTGTGCGCTAGTGTGTGTGTGTGTGCCTCATGAAGCGCATGAAAGAAAGAGAGCATCCTGATTACACTGCAAACCTGGCCAATAAAGCTGATTGTGATTCTGATGAGAATATATAGTAAAAAAAAGTGACAAAAAGTAGAGTTCATTACTGCAAACGCTGTCGTTCTCACTTGGCATTGGCAAGCAGTTGCTGCACAGACATTAATGCACGTCGTTATTCTCCTGATTTAATCCTACAGTGCGCTCAGGTTCAAACTGAAAAGGCTGAACGGCAGACGTGTTCATCTCACTACTGTCAAAACTTAGCTAGCTAGCCGGTAAGTTTGGAAAAACAATAAACAAAGCTGCTATAGCGCCTAGGCTACAACAGGCTACAACCTATACACGTCACTACCCAGAATGCATTGAGACATAATTAACTATGGCGGCCTACTAGTGAACGGATTTTCGGCTTTTTTAAATAAAAACAAAAACATTTGGAGTGTTTTTGTATCACCTTTTTATAGCTGATACCCAAGTAAAACTTATAACGCCAACATGCCGCAGTAGTCGGGGTACCCTTTAAAACTGCAGTGAAACAAAAACAGTTTTAAAAATGTGGTTTGAAACCGAGTGTTTCTTACATCACAGACTACCTTGTAACTAATCACGTTAACGTGCGGGCGGCATTAGCATATCATGTGAGCAAGGTTATCCCAGTAAATCTTTCTGTTGATATGAAAAATCGGGTACATTTAGCAATATAGCGGGTGAATTGTGTATTTATATTTTGATGTTATGATTAACTGTCTTTCTCCACTAACGTTTTAAGTTGTTCAAAGCGTTTCTAAGGATGCTGATTTTTAGAAGGAAGCTGTCTGACTCTGAGATGGCGAACGGGAACTTGGCTTGTGTAACATTAGCAACACGTTATTAGCTGTTTGATAACGTAGTCAAGCAAAAGGCTAATCATATGAATTACCATTATCTGTCTGATGTTGTAGAGAGCGGTACATAAAATGCATTACCATTCTGATACATCAACTTGTATACAAGCCTGTATGAGTGAGTGGAGGCGGGGCTCATTTACATATTCATGGTCCTGTGTATACTAAATACAGCAAGGGTGTAGTCACATTTAAGATATTTTAAGGCATGAATCGTTTTTTTCATGTTTAAATGTCATTTTGGTGATCAAAGGTGAGTTTTAAGGGATAAAATGATTGACTACAGGGGGACTTTAAACAAATTATTTTGTTGATGCATGTGGAAATTGGTCTGATCCTTCTGAGCTAATTAGATCTAATATTTAATGTGTTTTTTTTAATGTTGTAGATTTATGCAGCAAATGAGAATCGATAACATTATTGACTATTTTGAGACAAAGGTCTTGTTAATGATTTTCATTTTTGTTCAAGTTAATTAAAGCAACAGTTTTTCAATAACGGAGGAATGTGTGAAAGTATGGTATTTGGGGTAACCGGTAGCTGCACATTATGGCAAATGTAGTATGACATGGCATATTGCATGCATACCGAAAATCTACACTGTGCACACAGTATTCAGTCTTTACTGCAGAAGCAGTGCCGTCTTGAACACGACACCTGACTAGCATGACATCACACTCAGTCTTAATATTTTCATGAGCATGTTTGGCATTGGTGACATTATGTAAACAATAAAGTGTTTAGTAATGAGCATCTGTGCCGGGGATCCTCATGTCGTCTAATTACTTGCATTAGGCCACATAAATTATTCTTTGTAAGCCCCTCTGGATAACAGCATGTGTGGATCCATTATGAATAAGATCATTTCAGCCAACCGATTATGACCTCTCATTTCTTCAGAGAGTAAACAGTGTCAGTTCAACAAATCTGCTTTGAGGTTATAATCAAAGAAGATTAAAACTTCACACCCTAAAACTATAACATATATTATAGACAAAACCATGTTTGTTTTTTTCCTTAAATAAAAAAAGTTCCTTGGCGTACCATGCCAGTACTATTGTGCATGCCTATTTTAAAAGTGCATATTTCCCCACAAAGGCAAAAAGGTGAGTAAATTTCACAAGTTATACATGTATAATTATATATTTCAATTGTATTAAATATATGATTATATAATATATAATACATAAAAATAATATGTTCTATTGATACATTATTTACCTGGCACTGCAAGTCGCTAATAGCCCTACATATGATAATTTCTCGACACATCTAGATAACACACACTGATCGTGTTAACACTTAATATCCAGCTTCACATTTCATATTCTCCATGAGCCACAATTATGCTCTTAATCTCTAAAACAGAGCATCACCTCAGATTCTCCAGCACTCTTGTTCTCTTTGTCCTTTCACAAAAGTCATTGTTCTCCTCTCAGTTCTCTAGTTGCATTTACAAATTGCTGGCTGTTATCACGTTAGGGACAAACAGCAGATAGGACGTGTAGGATAGCGGGAGGCAGAAGGGCTCTTTGATTTTAATGGGAGGTTTCGGAGAATAATGCGAGCGAGATAAGATCCACGTTTCTCCCCTTCCAACGAGACGTCCCTGGAGAACAGGGCAAAAGGAGCAAATGTTTAATCTGCACGTATTTCTACACCTCTTAGTGTTTGGCGGGCTGCCAGTCGCCACCATCACGTTTCGGGGTAGAGTTTGGTGTCTCATTGACGCTCTTTGATGTAACCGTATCGCTCACATCACTGGATACTGTTAGTTAATGGTGCCCTGGAAACCAGATCAAGAGTACAGTGTTATCTGAGCAGATACCGATTCTTCATCTGATTTCTGAGAAGTGGGAAAGATTTTAAAAACAACTTTAGAACTAGGAAGTGGTGCTGCCTTCATCTGGACAATCACAAGAAGACTATATTCGCATTCAAAATTAATTTGAAAGCATAAACCATGACATATATTTCCAAAAGTTTGGACTAATCAAGATTTTTTTTTTTTATCACATATTAAGAATATTTTAAAAGAAGTCTCTTATGCTCACCAACAAGGCTGCATTTTTTTGAACAAAAGTACAGTAAACCGTCTAGGGCCAGCCGCAACATAAATGAATGTGCGCTCACTCACAAAGATAATGTTCAAACACAGTGATACGTTTATTTCAAGGTTTTAATGTGTTCAGTTCTGTTCTGTGATTTTGTTTACCCCTGTCTTTGTGATTTTGGTTTAGTCCTGTTAGTTTTTCCCTGTCTGTCTAGAACGACCAACCCTTAAATAACCGAAGATGAGCCAGAGGAGATGTCACCGGAAGAAAAAGGTGAAACCAATTCACACACCTATCCTCTTTCAAAGGGAGCGCTCACTCGAAGAATATGCGGGTCTTTACTTAGATATTTATGATGACATGTCGTTGGAGGGAGTGGAACTTACTCAGAGTTTCTGGGGTGGATTGAAAGACCCTCTGGCCCAGCTACTTCTGGTAGAGATTCTCAACCAGTCTTTCCTGGAGTTCGTGCATCACACGCTATGGGTATGTGGATCGAAATACATGGTGGAAGATTTTCCACTCCAACCAGTTCCAAGTCCAGTAGTTCCTGAGCCCATCGTCAATCCACCAGAGCCCATCACACGTCTACCAGAGCCTGAGCCCCTCACCTGCCTGCCAGAGATTGAGCACACCACACGTGAGTCCACACAAGAAGACACAGCTCTGATTGTGATGTCTGCGGCGATTCTGTGTGTGCGGGCTACACGCACATCAGCTCTGGCCCATGAGTCCAGCCATGAGTTCCCTGAAATGCTGGTCCCGTCCAGTTCCGAGTCCCATGATGTGCTGGTCCCGTCCAGTTCCGAGTCCCAGGAGGCGCCAGAGGCCGCTGATCCTGCGCCAGAGGCCGCTGATCCTGCGCCAGAGGCCGCTGATCATGCGCCAGAGGCCGCTGATCCTGCGCCAGAGGCCGCTGATCCTGCGCCAGAGGCCGCTGATCCTGCGCCAGAGGCCGCTGGTCCTGCGCCAGAGGCCGCTCGTCCTGCGCCAGAGGCCGCTGGTCCTGCGCCACAGGCCGCTGATCCTGCGCCAGAGGCCGCTGATCCTGCGCCAGAGGCCGCTGATCCTGCGCCGGAGCCCGTCCAGCTGGTCCCGCCCACGTCTGCTGATCCAGAGATTGTTCACGTTCCTGAGCCGGTGTTTGTTCCTGAGCACCAAGAACCAATCTTTGTACCTGTCAAATTTCCCATTAAGATTTTGGGGGGGCGCAGTATACCTGCTAGAGGGGCCGCGGAGGTCTCTCAGACGAGGTTCCCAGGTCACCGCCGTGGCCACCCGAAGGGTCGTCTCCGCCATGGCCACCCGACGAGTATTCACCCCCATGGCCACCTGAAGGGTCAGCTCCGCCATGGCCACCTGAAGGGTCCTCACCACCATGGCCACCTGAAGGTTCCTCACCACCATGGCCACCTGAAGGGTCCTCACCACCATGGTCATCAGAAGGGTCAGCGCCACCATGGCCACCTGAAGGGTCTGATCCACCATGGCCACCAGAAAGGACGGCCCCGCCCTGGATGCCCGAGGGTCCGACAGCTCCGCCTTGGCCACACCCGCAGCCAGCTCCGCCCTGGACGCCTGAGGGTTCGACAGCTCCGCCCTGGATGCCCAAGGGTCCGACAGCTCCGCCTTGGCCACACCCACGGCTTGCTCCATCGTGAACACACCCACAGCCTGCTCCACCATGGCCACACCCCCTGCCTGTTCAGCCCTGGTCCCCCGAGCTGCCAGCTCCGCCCTGGAGGCTCCCCGTCCTGTGCAACCACGCCCTCGTCAGCCTCCAGGGCGCCCACCCTCCCACCCCTTTTGATGTTATACGGCGTGAGGACGCGCCTTCGGGGAGGGGGGGGGTGTTTCTGTCACGGTTTTAATGTGTTCAGTTCTGTTCTGTGATTTTGTTTCCCCCTGTCTTTGTGATTTTGTTTTAGTCCTGTTAGTTTTTCCCTGTCTGTCTAATTTGAAATTCCCATCACCTGTGTTTGTTAATTATCCCCATTAGCCCTAGTACTTATAAGCCCTGTGTTTTCCCTTAGTGTTGGTTGGTCGTCATCGATGTATGTTAGTGTGCTTTGAAGTCCTGGAGTGTTTTCCTTTGTTTCTGAAAGTTTATTTAGTTAATAAACTAACTGCATTCAAGTACCCGTGTCCTCGTCTTCGGCATCCTGCACTAAACCTGACAGTTTATTAACAAAAATATAGTGAAAACCAGAAACAAAGGGGTTAAATTCAGGAGTGGACAAGTAAAATAATAAACAAAAATAACTACTTTAAAACCCATCTCTGCTGGCTTGAGTGCAGGATACACCCTCTCCTGCAACAGAAACACTCAGAAACACAAACTTCTAAAAGACATAAGCTGTAATAATATTTGAAAATGTAATTTATGCCTTTGATCAAAGCTGAATTTTCAGCATCAATACTCCAGTCTTCCAGTGTCACATGATCCTTCAGAAATCATTTTAAAATGATTTGCTGCTCAAGAAACATTTCTGATTATTATCAATGTTGAAAACAGTTGTGCTGCTTCTGATTTTTGTGGAAACCGCGATACATTTTTGTCAGGATTCTTTAATGAATAGAAAGTTTAAAAGGACAGCATTTATTTGAAATATAAATCTTTTGTAACATTATAAAAGTTTTTACGGTCACTTTTTATCAATGTAATGCGTCCTTGGCTGAATAAATAATGTTAACCTGACAAAACGTACACAAAATATCCACCTGCAACTCTTTAAAAATAATTTATCTTAGCAAACTGATCAAAAACCTGTGCACACCACCATCAATGCAAAGCACTTCGGTTATTTGTTGCCTCAGAGGCAGTTGAAGTGAACTTCTAACATGGAAGTGCATCATAATGTATCGTTCCTGTGGCTCTTACAGTAGAGCACCGCGTTAGTTAGTTAATTCAATTTGCATAAAAGCATCTGCCAAATGCATAAATGTAGATGTTAGTTGTGTTCAGGAACACCTGGGAGTTTTTGGCTTTCAGCATCAGTTGGGAAAAAACTTTCAATAAACAACATGAATATCAGATGTGTCCTAATTCAAGTCTGCTCACTATAAATAATGATATTGGAAAAGCAAACAAAAGAGCTCACTTATTTAAGCTTACAACAACAAAAAGCCTAGTGGAAAATAGCTAAATCAACTCTATAATATGCACTGAACATGCTTTATAGCTACAAGTTTGAATGTTGTTATAAAGTCTCCATTTTTCCTGAGTGCAAGAATTCATTGCTCCTTTGCTAATATTGAGAATTTCTATGGTTTTATTGATAGGATTATTATGCAGAGTTAATTTTATGTTTGACTGGGCACCTCCAATTAGTCTGTCCCTCAAACAATCCAAACGGCTTTTACTTCCAAATAAATATGCATGTGAAGCTAAAACCCAATAATGACAGAAATCACTTTCATAATTGAAACCTATTCTATGCAGTTAGACAGAATACACATTTGAATAAATTATGCTTATCAATCGCTCAGCCATTTCCATTATCGATGGCATTGCTTATGTAACTCAAACGAACTGTGTAACTTTAGACTAAAACTAAGTTTTAAATGGAGTAAGTAACTTTCCCATGATTAATATGCTGCTTTTAAAAGGAAAGCAGGTGGTAGAGTGTTTGTCCTGATTCTTTGGGCAAATTGAATAGCAGCATCCACAGAGAAGAATGGGCATAATTACTTGGCTAAATTGGGAAAATGTTGCTTAAATCAGAAGAATACACAGGAATAGATGAATTCAGCTCGAGGCTGAAGTAGTGTTCGGTCCATTTGCACACCTGACACTAGTTTTCACTGTCTAATAAAAATGTGCCGTCGTTTACGCGATGCCCACAGCCTTTTCTAATTAGTTGAGTCTTAATGAATGAGTTTTGCAATATCATATCTTACAATTTCACCAAGTGAGCATTTAATGGAGCAAAGCTGAAATCTAATTTGCTGAATCTCAAAAAGTACAACTTGATTTAAAAGCAAATTCTCTTCCATGACATTTCCCTCTCTGCTGCAGTCTTTATGAGGTTAACAACAGCCTTCACATCCACTGAGTTTACCCACAATTACTCAAAGACCTCAGCTGATCCGTATTGTGTGTTTGTCAGGACTCAAGCTGCATCTGGATCTGAACTGTTGCCATGTGATCAGAGATGCAGATCTTACAGCACTGAAACTTTGGGTTGAGCTCTTCAAAGGCTTCAAAGACACTTGCTGCTCTTTTGAGAAGCAGAGAGGACTATGCCCTTGGTTGGACGAAATAACACCCCAAAAATCTTAAAAGAAGCCTTTCATTTCTTTGTTTTTTTACAAGACCTCTTACAGGAATAGTTCAACCAAAAGAGAACATGTCATTAAAACTTGTATGATTTTCTTTCTTGCACCAAACACAAAAGATATTTTCACGTAGTTCTTATCCAAACATGGCCTCTCAGTAGGGCTGGGACGATACACCTACAGTATCTCCCGATTCAATACGATCATGATACTTGGGTGGCGATAAGATATGTATTCGGTATTGCTATGTATTGCGATTTTTGTTTGCTGACGTCTCTCCGTCCGTAATTTTTCACTTTCTCGTGTCCAATATACTCACCGATTCAACACATATCGCCCTCTTAAGGCTCAAGGCTAAGGATATTTTTGACTGGCCCCAGTTGGACCAGTGGTTCAGATTTTTACTTTCCCTGCCAAAATTTTCACTGGCCCCACCACGAAAAAAGTTATAAATAAATAAAATAGGCCCAGTAATTAACTTCATTGTTTTTGACCCATAACCTTAATAAACAAGGTTGTGACACCAAAAAACTACTAGACAAATAAACTGTCAGTAATAAAGTAAGAACAAATAATCAAATTGCGAGCAATAGCACAAATACAATAGAACAAACAAACAAATAAAACAAACACTGCTTTTCATATTTTCCAGATAAGTATAACTGTAATTTTCAGATTTTCAGGTAGAGAGAATTAATAATCAAATGTAAAATAACACTGCATTGTAGTGTTGTCAAAGTCGTTACTGACATTTTTAAAATGTGCCGCTGTCACAGTGCTGTTGAGCGGAATCGTAAACACCTCTGGCCATTGTACTCACGCGCTCATCAAATATGTCTTTGATTGGCTACAATGATCAGTGCTTCAAAAACATGTTGTAAATATACATCAATGACGCTCTTCAAAGATACACACGGGAGCGTTTGAAAGCAGACCGGTCCTCTGATAGGCCAGGCGCCTGCTCGTGCTTTCAAACGCTCCTACTCCAAAATTCAGACATACTACATCTTCCATGTTGTTACTGCCATGTGACCTACCCGCATCAGTTGCATCACTTTACTGCTATACACAAATCCTCTCCTGTGGCCTCATGGTATAGTAAAATGTCCATTGAATGCGCACTTCAGAACCTCGGCAAGATTAGTAGGTCAATTGGGTACTTTTTGCCGACTGTTTTTCGAAAACCATATATTCAGACGTACTAATCTTTTGGCGTACTGTACTTCAGATACCATATAGTAGGAGAGTATTCGATTTTGGATGCCGTGAGTCAGTTTCACATATTTGAAATAAAATGGTGCATCTCATTATATCATCTCTCGTTACTGTTACATCTGTTACTCGCCTTTGTAAGACATTTCTTTTGGTCACATGTCATATAATGAATTCATTGAAATGTCAGTTGAAACTATCAGCATTGTATCTGTGGTTCTGATGCTGTTGTCATCAGGTTTCTCCGTTTTAGACCAAACTATAGAGTTCAGCGCAAACCACTATCATTCTAAGCCCTTGTAAATTGGAGAGGAGAGACCTCGCCCCCTGAAGATCAATTGGAAAGTGTTTGTGGCTCGCAGCGCAGCTGTTGCAAACATAATCTCGCCCTCATTGTTTCATCACTAAAGGGTCTGTGACATCAATTAAATGAGATACTCAAAAGGGCTTCAACTCAGCACAACTTTGGAAGTAAAGGGAGAAACGTTTCACAGCGAGGGAATCATGTCTTTCATCATTTCCTTTATATTTTATCGAACACATGCTTCCATTTCGCTCTTTGCCCCCAAGAGTTCTTTTGTCAACTTCAAAGACAGTGCATTGTGGGACATTTGTTTCCACCACATTATCCTTTTAAGTCCAATCGGTTGAGAGGCATAATAGGTCTCTGTTCAGGTCTGTTCTGATGGGATGCAGACAGCAAGGTTGAATCAGAGCTAAATGCAAATAATACAATAAAATTAACCATTTAATCGTGCATGGTAACAACAGAAAATAAATAGCTGTATTAACTTGAATTAAATGGAAAAAACACTCCAACTTTTGACATCATAGGTCAAGTCCAATTATACTACGATATTCTGTTGCAAATTTATTTCAAGTAGTTTCTTGTGGTAGAAACTGGTCAAAAATAAACAGCTGCCAACATGAACAGTTCCCTTTCGTTGTCACTCCGAGTTACGTCGGATGACGACGAATGAGGTTTTGCTTAGAACACCTATCGACTTTGAGTATTACAAAACGAGCCAATGGCAAAGAAATGCCATGGGTCTGCGGAATTTGCATAGCGTATCTCCGCCCCACCTCGTGGGTATAAAAGGAGGAAGCCGGCAGCAAGCAGATATGTTTTTCGCTTCGGAGCCAAGAGTATTTCTTCACTCCACAGTCATCTCTGACTTCGCTCTACGAGACGAGCTTCTCTCTCCGGTGTTGGTGTGACGACGATCTGCAGCGAGCTCACAGTGCCCGCTGATCTGTGCAGTGATCTGCCAGTGTGTGTGTGTCTCCCTGTGTGCATCGCAGAGTTTTTTTTTCTCCTCTCATAAAAGAGCTCGCACGCGGCACGTCTTTTTAAAGACGGCTCGCCCGTGCATTTCTGTTTGCAGCGGACTGGTATCGGACTCTGATGGGCACGAGCGCTGTCTAGTGTGTTTGGGCTTTGATCATGCTTGAACAGCGCTCGTGGGTGACCCATGTTCTCGCTGGGAACGTGATCATCGCGTCATATATAGGTCGAGACTCGGTGAACTCGCAAGAGTGAGAGTCCCCTCATCCACCCCCCCATCTTCGGCTGGTGGCCAGGGTGACCTGAGGGTTACGGTCTGGATCAAGGCGCCGACTATGTGTCCGCGACCCCAGCCCCCCTCTTCAATGACGGTGCCCGCTAGTGAACTGCTGATTCCCACGAGTCTACCCTCTGGTGGCCCGCGTGTTTCAGTTGAAGCTACAGAGGAAGATGCCATGTCTGTTGCAGCATCACTAGGTGGGTTTGAGTCTTCTGGAAGTGAGGGCTCGTCACAGCTGCCACCTTCCGGTGTGCATACGGCTGTGCCTGAGTCTGATCCGGAGATGACGGCCATGCTTTCCTGGGACGATGGGTTTTGGGTAAGGCCGCCGACCCTCGTCCACGGCAAACCCCAATACCTCTCTTCCCGGACGTGCATGATGAGATCTCGAAGTCCAAGAAGACCCCCTTGTCTTCTCGGGACCGCTCACTGATCTCATCCGCCTTTCCTCCCCTCGATGGGGCCGCTGCCCATGGGTACACTGGGTTCCCCCCGGCTGAACGCTCTGTTGTGATGCTAAGTGTCCTCAGAGTGCTTCTTCTCGGCACAATCCTAAGCACCCGCCCATGGCCTGTAGTTTTTCGTCTACGCTTCTGGCGAGATCCTATAGCGCCACGGGACTGGCAGCCGCCTCACTGCATGCCATGGTCATTCTGCTGGTCCACCTGACCCAGATGCTCATGGACCTGAACGAGGGCGGGACTGACCCAGGGCTCTTCACTGAGCTGCGCGCCGCCACTGACCTTGCTCTCTGAGCGACGAAAGTGGCCGTATGCTCCCTCGGTCAGGTGATGCTCACCATTCTGTGGCTGAACCTGTCTGATGTGCTGGATGTCGCGCGGACCCGTCTGGCGACATTCCCATATCCCAGGTCGGCCTCTTCGGCGGTGCGGTTGAGCCGCCCATGAGCAGACTGACGTTGATTCTGTCCCGACGTCCCCGCCGTCCGCTCAGATCCCTCATCCTGCCCACCGCCGAAGGCGCCCTTCCGCGGCTCCCACCCCGCCCGATCTCGGGCCGGCTCTGGGGGCCGCGGGCGGACGCCACAGCACTCTCCAGCCCCCCCCCCCCCCCCCGCACGGTCTCCTCCCCGCTTGGGGACTCCGCTCCACTTTTGTCGGTGGCTATGCCCCCATCATGAGAGCAGAGATTGCCACCCTGCTGGCGAAGGGTGCAATCGAGACTGTCCCTGCAGCCGAGATGAGGTCCGGCTTCTAGAGCCCCTACTTCATTGTCCCCAAGAAAACCGGTGGGTTACGGCCAATCCTGGACTTGCGCGTGCTGAACCGTTCCCTAACAGGATGCCGTTCAAGATGCTCACCGCCAAACGCGTTTTCGAATGCATACGGCCCCAGGATTGGTTTGCAGCGATCGAGCTGAAGGACGCCTACTTTCATGCCTCCATTCTTCCTCGACACAGACCGTTCCTCCGGTTTGCTTTCGAGGGGCAGGCATACCAGTACGCGGTTCTCCCTTTCGGGCTAGCCCTGTCTCCTCGCATCTTCACGAAGGTCGTCGAGGCTGCCCTTGTTCCCCTTCTTGAACACGGGGTTCGCATCCTGAGTTATATCGACGACTGGCTGATCCTAGCTCACTCTCGAGATCAGGTTTGCGAACATAGGGACCTAGTGCTTCGGCACCTAGCTCGTCTGGGCCTTCGGGTCAACTGGGAGAAGAGCAAACTTTGCCCCGTGCAGAGGATCTCTTTTCTCGGTATGTACATCGACTCGGTCGCCATGTCCGCGCAGCTTACGAGCGAGCGCGCGCAGTCACTGCTGACTTGCCTGAGACAATTCAAGGGCAGGAGTGCGGTTCTACTGAAACTCTTTCAGAGGCTCCTGGGGCATATGGCATCTGCAGCCGCGGTCACGCCGCTCGGATTGCTCATATGAGACCGCTTCAGCTTTGGCTTCACGACCGAGTCCCGAGGTGGGCATGGCAACACGGCACGCTCCAAGTACCAGTTACTCTGACCTGCCGTCAGTTCTTCTCCCCGTGGTCGAACCTCTGTTTTCTCAGGGCAGGTGTCCCCCTGGAACGAGCTTCCCGGCATGTTGTTGTCTCAACAGATGCCTCCACCACGGGCTGGGGCGCCATGTGCAACGGACATGCTGCTGCGGGCTCCTGGACAGGACCCCAGCAGCTATGGCATGTCAATTGCCTCGAGTTGTTGGCAGTACGCCTTGCCCTGCACCGCTTCCGGGCGCTGCTCAGGGGTCAACACGTACTAGTCCGATCAGACAATTCCGCCACAGTAGCGTACATCAACTGTCAAGATGGTCTACGCTCGCGCCGTATGTCACAACTGGCCCGCCACCTCCTCCTATGGAGTCAGAAGCATCTGAGGTAGCTTCGAGCCATTTTCATTCCCGGAGCGCTGAACTGTGCAGCCGACGAGCTCTCACGGCTTCACGACTCCATCCCGACTCCATCCCCAGTCGGTCCAGCTGATTTGGGACCAGTTCGGGGACGCACAGATCTGTTTGCCTCCCACGACTCGACCCATTGCGGCCGCAGGGCCGCAAGTATGCGTTTCCCCCAGTGAGCCTTCTTGCGCAGACCTTGCGCAAGGTCAGGGAGGACGAGGAGCAGGTCATCCTGGTTGCCCCTTACTGGCCCAACCGGACCTGGTTCCCCGAACTAGTACTCCTCGCGACAGCACCTCCCTGGCCGATCCCCCTGAGGAAGAACCTTCCTTCTCAGGGACGGGGCACCCTATGGCACCCTCGTCCCGATCTCTGGAACCTCCACGTGTGGCTCCTCGACCGGACGAGGCAGGTTTGAGTTCCCTACCACCAGCGGTGGTGGCTACCATCACTTCCGCTAGGGCGTCGTCCACGAGACACGTCTATGCGTTGAAGTGGAACCTATTCGTCAGCTGGTGCTCTTCTCACCGAGAAGACCCCCGGAGATGCTCGATCAGCGTTGTGCTTTCCTTCCTTCAACAGGGGCTGGAGCGAAGGCTGTCTCCCTCCACCCTAAGGTCTATGTTGCCGCTATTGCCGCACACCATGACCTCATCGAAGGTAAGTCGGTGGGGAAGCACGACCTGGTCATCAGGTTCCTGAGAGGAGCGAGGAGATTAAATCCGCCCCGCCCTCCTCTCGTTCCCTCTTGGGACCTCTCAGTGGTTCTAACTGCCCTGAAGAGTGCTCCGTTTGAGCCACTGCAATCAGTCGAGCTTAAATTCCTGTCTATGAAGACAGCGCTCCTGGTTGCTCTGGCCTCCATCAAGAGGGTAGGGGACCTGCACGCATTCTCCGTTGACGAAGCGTGCCTGGAATTCGGGCCGGCTTACTCTCACGTGATCCTGAGACCCCGGCCTGGATATGTGCCCAAGGTTCCTACCACTCCCTTCCGGGACCAGGTGGTGAACCTGCAAGTGCTGCCCCCGGAGGAGGCAGACCCAGCCTTGGCACTGCTCTGTCCAGTACGTAGACAGGACGCAGTGTTTCAGGACCTCAGACCAGGTCTTTGTCTGTTATGGTGGGAAGCTGAAGGGAAAGGCTCTCTCCAAGCAAAGGTTGTCTCACTGGATAGTGGACGCCATTACTTTGGCATACCAGCAGCAAGGTCGACCGTGCCCCCTTGGTGTGACTGCCAACTCCACCCGGAGTGTGGCATCCTCTTGGGCTCTAGCGCATGGCGCCTCGCTAACAGACATCTGCAGAGCTGCAGGCTGGGCGACACCTAACCCATTCGCCAGATTCTACAATCTCCGAGTGGAGCCAGTGTCCTCTCATGTACTCGCTTCAACCAGTTAGTACTGGACCCGCTGAGGTGTCTTCGCTTGCTCGCCATTCCACTCCACGGACTGGTTACGTGCGATATACTCTTCTCTTGTGAGCTTCCCCGAAAGCCCTGAGTTCCTCCACCATTCCTGACGTTGGCGCCAGTGTCTATTGCCTGTGCGTCGGCTAGGTGCCTCCCGTGTGCATGGTCCCTCCCCTGAGCGACCCCCACATGTGTATTTCCACTGTAAGCCTCTCAGAGCATGTGTCTTTCCCTTGGCAAGCCACCTTGCCACCCCTGGGGTTGAAATATTCCACCTGCGGCTGGATACCCCAGTGTTCTCCATATGCTCCTTCAGGTCATATGTGTATTCTCTAAGTCCCCCCTCAGTCTTGGCTCCTCACCGAAGAAACATATCTGCTTGCTGCCGGCTTCCTCCTTTTATACCCACGAGGTGGGGCGGAGATACGCTATGCAAATTCCGCAGACCCATGGCATTTCTTTGCCATTGGCTCGTTTTGTAATACTCGAAGTCGATAGGTGTTCTAAGCGAAACCCCATTCGTCTTCATTCGACGTAACTACTCCGTTCCCTACTCAGGGAACGAGGGTTACATACGTAACCGTAGACGGTTGTGTGACAAGCTAAAAACTATGCAAGGTAAATTAACATTTCTAATTTAAAGTTTTAAAATGTCTAATTTTGGTCCTGAAGCAGATATAGTTATGCTACAAATATCTTTATAATTGACTTTTACATTTAAATTTGATTTAATATTATACTAATTAATTATTTAAAAATATTATATTATGCGAGTATTGTATTTTTATTATTTTATTTTTTTAATTACAATATTTGTTTTAATCTGTTTTTACATTAAAGGGATACTTCAGGATTTAGCATTAAAGCAGAACTAAGTAACTTTTTTACCTTAACCGAACAGCTTTGGAGTCATTGTAATGTTTATATTACTGATTTCGTGTTGAATGGTGGACGTCTTGCACCCCCCGATGCCTGTGAGCCGCAAAACCACCCTTGCAACTTTGGGCCGGCGGGCCACCGGCCTCAGTGTTAGGAAGAATCGTGTGATATCAGGTCTCGCGAGGTAGCGAATTGCTTTACGGCACTGCACGCGTACACGCCCCCATCCAGGATACGGCTAGCTATAAGAACAACTATCGTCCCATGGCAAAGCTGGCATATAAGAAGCAGAAAGCTAGAAAAGCATTGTCGCAGGAACAGAGAAAGAGGAAATGGAAGACTGACCGAGCGAGGAGTCAGACACGAGTAAACATCGGACCTGCGTTTTCAGAATGGCGAAAAAAACGAAATAAGCGCGGTCGGAAGAGTCTAGAAAAAGGTAACGAGAATCTGACAGCACGAGGAACCGGACAAGAGTCCCATCGCTCAGGCTTTCACTGTTAAAGTTGATTCCTGCGATTATCATGAGAACAGTTGTCAATATCTCACATAATTATCAGGACATAAATAAGCCTACATGTTGTAAATAGTGTAAATGAGCGCAATTTGCAAACTATTATGATAAATTGCAATAATCATGTCTAACAACATCATAACGGACATTGTTACGAAATCTGGTGTTGTTCGTCGAGCTACACAATAGCCAATCAGAAAATAGCACTATTGTATCTGGGTAAGATTTAACGCAACAACCGATGACAAAAATGTATCTGTCGGCTGGATGTAACTCTTGCCTGTCTTCAAAACTTGAGAGCCCTGCGAAATAATGCGACGTACATGATACACTTTATTGGTGTCATCTGGCATTTAGGCTCAGGTAAGCCTAACGCGGTAGGCTACTTTATTATTATGAAGTGCAGAGGCTGTGAGTGATCATACGCTCTGTGGTGTTTACGACAGTAACGTTAAATACAAGTACTCTACAGTGACTCTAGGGATCGTTGTTTGACAAAAACAGAAATCCTGCATAGTGCCGCTTTAAACTTTGTATCAGCGATTGTGGGTGACGTCACTTCTGTTTGTGTTTGAAGCGAGATCCCAAACAAACCAAGTTAGCTCGCCCCTCCCTCCCGTTTCGTGCATAATGAAAAATACGATCATGGCAAGGCAAGGCAAGGCAAGTTTATTTATATAGCACATTTCATACACAATGGTTTTTCAAAGTGCTTTACATAGAAGAAATTAAAATAATCAAAGGAAAACAGAATAATTAAAACAGTTTAGAATAGAAGATAAAAATACAGATATAATCAAAAGGAATCTGAATAATTAAAACAAAATAAAATACAGTACAAACAATCGGACGAACAGTGGTACAGTGCTCATTCAGTAAATGCACAGCTAAACAGAAGTGTTTTGAGTTTGGATTTGAATGTGACTGTAGGAGCACATCTGATCTCTTCTGGAAGCTGGTTTCAGCTGGGGCTGGCATAATAGCTAAAAGCAGACTCGCCATGCTTAGAGTGAACCCTTGGTATTTCTAGCTGATGTGATCCTAATGATCTGAGTGATCTGTTGGGTTTATATTCAGTGAGCATTTCAGCAATGTATTGAGGTCCTAGGCCATTGAATGATTTATATACCAGTAATAATACTTTAAAATCAATCCTAAATGTAACTGTCAGCCAGTGTAAAGACCTAAGGACTGGTGTGATGTGTTCATATTTTCTGGTTCTGCTCAGAATTCTAGCAGCAGCGTTCTGTATGAGCTGCAACTGTCTTATGGTCTTTTTGGGAAGGCCAGTGAGGAGTCCATTACAATAATCCACCCTGCTGGTGATGAAAGCATGCACAAGTTTCTCTAAGTCTTGACTGGAAACAAAGCATCTAATTTTTGCAATATTTTTCAGGTGATAGTATGCTGATTTAGTTATTGCTTTGACATGACTACTGAAACTAAGGTCTGACTCTAGAGTCACACCAAGATTCCTGACTTGATTTTTAGTTGTTTGACCCCTATACTGAAGGTATGCGTTCACCTTGAGAACTTCATCTTTGTTTCCAAACGCAATGACTTCAGTTTTGTCTTTGTTTAACTGAATAAAGTTTTGGCACATCCAATTGTTTACTTCATCAATGCATTGGAACAGGGAGTTAATGGGGCTGTAATCGTTAGGTGATAGGGCTAAGTAGAGCTGTGTGTCGTCTGCATAGCTGTGGTAAGTGATTTGGAGCCTTGAGGGACTCCGCATGTCATGGGTGTCCATTCAGACTTATGATCTCCAATACTCACATAATAACCTCTCCCTACCAAGTATGACCTGAACCATTTTAGGACTATCCCAGAAAGCCCCACCCAGTTTTCCAGCCTGTCAAGAAGTATGTTGTGATCAACAGTGTCAAATGCAGCACTGAGGTCGAGTAGCACCAGCACTGATAATTTGCTTGTATCAGTATTTAAGCGAATATTGTTTATTATCTTTATGAGCGCTGTCTCTGTGCTGTGATGCGGTCGGAAACCAGATTGAAAATTGTCAAAGTATCTATTTGAGATTAAGAATTTGTTCAGCTGATTGAAGACAACTTTTTCAATTGACTATTGCCTCACTTCTAGGAGATCTGCTTCTAAGCTGTGTAATACATTTTTGAAAAAAGATGTGGGAAGTGCGTCAAGGACGTAGGTTGATGTTTTAAGGTGCTGTACGATTTCTTCCAAAATTTTGCCATCAATTTCTTTGAAATCAGACATAGTGACTACTTTCTCAGGTTGTGGTCTGATCTGTCTGACCCCAGCGCAACTCAAGAATGAGCTGATCACCTTTCTGATATTATTGATCTTCTCAGAGAAGAAAGAAGCAAACTCACTGCACTTGCTCTCTGAGAGCATTTCACCGGGAATCTGGCTTGGGGGGTTTGTCAGTCTCTCTACAGTAGCAAAAATAGTGCCTGTGTTGTTTATATTGCTGTTTATAATATTCGAGAAGAAAGTCTGTCTAGCTTTGCCTAGTTCCTTGTTGAAAGCATGGATGTTGTCTTTGTAGATGTTATAATGGACTACAAGTTTTGTCTTCCGCCACATGCGCTCTGCTTTTCTGCATTGTCTTTTCATATTTTGCACTGCTGTTGAGTTTCTCCAAGGTGCTTCTTGTCTGCCATTCTTCTTCCTGACTTTCACAGGAGCAATATCATCAATTACACTCTTAACTTTTGAGTTAAAAGAATCAAGGAGAAAATCAACAGAGTCAGCAGATATGCTTGGTGTTAAAGATATAGCCTTCAGAAATAGTACACTAGTGTTCTCATTTAAGCATCTCTTCTTGACAGACACAGATCTAGCTTCAATACAGAAATGATCAGACAGTGCTACGTCCTTAATAACAATCGGTGTCCACGATTATGTGTAGGTCCATGTACATGCTGAGTCAGATCAAAAGTTTTTAAAACAGTTTTGATTTCTTTTGTCATATTGGTTTCTGCATTATCTATGCGAATGTTAAAATCTCCAGCAATGACAAAACAGTCAAACTCTGAGGAAATTGTTGATAACAGTTCTGTAAATTCATCAGCAAAGGCTGGACAGTATTTTGGAGGCCTGTAAACAATGATAAGTAAATGCGAAGAGCTCTCACAGGGGGAGGGTAGGGCGAGCTGGGCCCGTAGGCTTTGGTGGTTGTGGGGCCTGCCGTTTTTTGGTTGGTATCTGGGGGCTTGGAGCAAAAGAGTGGGATAGTCTAGTTCCAGCATACACCAGTTGTTCCATTTTCTCTGAGAAGCACAGAAGTGGAGATGCTGGAGAGAGAGATAACGTGTCTGTTGAGAGGGCCTGTTGCTCTGGTGTTATTGGAGGCTGTAATATGCTGTCCTGGTTTCCTTGGCTGTTTTCCAGAAAGTCATCCTTGGGTGCTGAACCTTTAGCAGTGCTAGTATGTCACAGTCTGTCTGTGGTGAGCTCTGTGGGCAGGGCTCAGCTGAGAGTGTGTCCGTGAGCAGAGGTTGTTGTGGCTGAGTGGTGTTATCATTGTCCTTGTGTGATGCGTCAACCGTATGTCTATTCAGGTGCTGAAGTGAAGTCCTGTGGTCATTCATACTGTATCCAGGTGCGTGTGTGCCATTCAGGTTGAGTGGATTGGCACACACTGCAGAAGGATGACGGAGGGAGAAGTAGATATTGTTGTCACGGAACGGGTGAACGGAGACGAGGATACAGGGCGAAGCAGACGACCCATCGGGCGGCCAGGGCGAAGCAGACGACCCAACGAGCGGCCAGGGCGAAGCGGACGACCCATCGGGCGGCCAGGGCGAAGCGGACGACCCATCGGGCGGCCAGGGCGAAGAAGAAGACCCCTCGGGCGGCCAGGGCGGTGAAGACCCCTCGGGCGGCCAGGGCGGTGAAGACCCCTCGGGCGGCCAGGGCGGTGAAGACCCCTCGAGCGGCCAGGGCGGTGAAGACCCCTCGGGCGGCCAGGGCGGTGAAGACCCCTCGGGCGGCCAGGGCGGTGAAGACCCCTCGGGCGGCCAGGGCGGTGAAGACCCCTCGGGAGGCCATGGCGGTGAAGACCCCTCGGGCGGCCATGGCGGTGAAGACCCCTCTGGCGGCCATGGCGGTGAAGACCCCTCGGGCGGCCAGGGCGGTGAAGACCCCTCGGGTGGCCAGGGCGGTGAAGACCCCTCGGGCGGCCAGGGCGGTGAAGACCCCTCGGGCGGCCAGGGCGGCGACGACCAGGGCGAAGACGACCACTCGGGCGACCACGGCACAGGAACAGAACCCGGTTCAGAAACAGCAACAGACACCGGCTCAGGAACAGCAACCGGCTCAGGAACAGAACCCGGTTCAGAAACAGCAACAGACACCGGCTCAGGAACAGCAACCGGCTCAGGAACAGACACCGGCTCAGGAACAGACACCGGCTCAGGAACAGACACCAGGATAGTAACAGCCACAAGGACAGACACAAACACAGAAACAAACATTGGCTCAGGAACAGCAGACACTGGCTCCGGCTCAGGAACAGACACTGGCTCCGGCTCAGGAACAGACACTGGCTCCGGCTCAGGAACAGACACTGGCTCCGGCTCAGGAACAGACACTGGCTCCGGCTCAGGAACAGACACTGGCTCCGGCTCAGGAACAGACACTGGCTCCGGCTCAGGGACAGACACTGGCTCCGGCTCAGGAACAGACACTGGCTCCGGCTCAGGAACAGACACTGGCTCCAGCTCAGGAACAGACACTGGCTCCGGCTCAGGAACAGCAGACACTAAAGGTCTGAAGGGCGTCTCCAGGATCCAAGCTAGACGCTCTAAATAGCCGATCAGTGCCCCTCTGGCCACGAGAATGGGCATCTCCCGATCTGTCTTCGACTGGGCAGACGTGGCGTGAGCCGTCTCTGTCTGGGCAGATGTGACGTGAACCATCTCTGGCTGGGCAGACGTGACCTGAACAGTCTCTGACTGGGCAGACGGGACGTGAACATTCTCTGACTCGGCAGACGTGACGTGAGCGGTCTCTGGTACAACCTCCGGAAAAACGGCGGGCTGCTCGGGCACGGCCTCCGGGTTCTCAAGGCGGCTGGAGATCTTCCTCCTCCTCCACCATCTCTGACGCCGATGTGCAGACTCTGGGCTGGACGGAACCATCGATGAAGGCCCTACGCTGGACGGAACCATTGGCAAAGGCTTGATGCTGGACGAAACCAGCAGTGAAGGCACTGTGCTGGACGGAAGCAGCGGTGAAGGCACTGTGCTGGACGGAACCAACGGTGAAGGCAAGGTGCTGGACGGAACCAGCGGTGAAGGCTCAGTGCTGGGCGGAACCAAGTGCACAGGAACCTGGCTGAAGGGTGACTGGACTGAGGACCGATGTTGGTGCCCACGACGACCATGTCCCCCTCCATGGCCTCCACGAGTCCCCGAGAATCTGGCCAAGCGGGTTCCCCCAAAAGATTGCGACCGAGCAGGAGTCCCAGATGAGCTGCCAGTCGCAGTCCTGGGCTTACCTCCTCCCACCCAACCGCCGGCTCCCATGGTCTCCTCAGTCCTATGAGCGCACATAGCGAAATAGTCCAATAAGGAGATAGCAGATCCCTTCTCTCCCGCAGGAAAAATCTCATCCCGCTGTATCCACATGCTTGGCTGGTTCGTTTTGTCACGGAACGGGTGAACGGAGACGAGGATACAAAAGCAGGTTGAGGTGATGTTTATAAAATAATACAAAATAAAGACCCAGAGGGGGAAAACAAGAAAGGCTTCAGGCAAAAAACAGGAATCACAAGGAAACATTGACAACGAACCAGAACAGGACTACAAACACAGGGAGGCAAAATAGGGGAACAAACAAACGAGGGTAACAAGCAGGACAGGTGGGACAAATTAACCAATAATCTGATAACAAGATGGGCGGGGTTAGACAATAGACAGGAGAGCACATGGCACAAGAAATAACAAGACAGTCATGTGCTCACAACAGACCAGAATAACACAAACACATGACAACGTGACAATTGTCCTTTAGCACTCTTGAACCAAGTATGTTTGGGTGGTGGCCATTCTGTTGAAACAGTTGCCTCTGACTCCAGAAAACATTGAAGTTATCAATGAAGTTCACTCCCTTTATATTGCAGGTTTTTTGCAGCCATGTATTAAGCCCAAGCAACCGTGAAAACCTGTTTGTTCCTCTTGCTGGGAGTGGTCCACTGATGAATGTTTGAACTTTCAGTCTTTTAAGTGTATCAAAAAGTTCATTGAAATCCTTCTTAAGGAGTTCCGACTGCTCTTTATGAATATCATTCTTCCCCACATGAATGATGAGTCGATTTGCAGTCTTATGTTTCATAAGAATGTTCTGAAGTTCCCTGTTTATATCAGAAGTTGTTGCTTGTGGAAGGCAGCACATAGTTGTATCCCTGCTACTAATGTTTCTGATTATGGAGTCGCCCACTATTAGAGTCCTGGCCTCGGCTGCGCTCTGAGCTGAGTGCCGATGTATGCTCGACCTTGAGCCCCAGTTAACATCAGTGTTAGCTACAGGCTGATTCAGTCTGTGTTCGATCACATTCATCACATTTGGGGATTTCTCATTCATTAATACTTCACATCTGTTCTCAAGATGTATAGGCGGTGGTAGGAGACCAGTGTTTGCTATCCTTGTCAGAGCCGTACCTGGGGTAGAGGATGCTACTGCGGCAATATGTGATGCTCGTGACAATCTGATGTCTCGAGTGCCTTTGGGTCTCGTTCCCTGTTTAGTGCCATCGATTAGTAAGTTGATCGGCTTGTTTCTCTACACTCAGTATAGCCTGTCGAGGAGCACTAGATTCATGGGACTCACCGGCTTTATGTAGAGGGCGTCCATGACGAAGCTCTGTTGTGTGTTCCGTCTGGTTTGGTGGTCCCGCAATTAACTTTGTTTCAAGAACTGCAATCCTTTGTAAAACTAAAAGTCTGTGGCAGTTAGAGCAGCAAGTAGATTCCAGAGGAGGCATTTTCTTATCCTTATGAATGTCCTGATGGCAGTTGTGTTTTCTCTTCCCTGGAATGTAAGCTTTCAGTGGGTGGCTGGTCGAATAAAAGAATTCAGCTTTTTTTGTAGTAATCCAAGCGTTTTGAGCACTGTGCTGATTTGCTGAAGTTAAAATCAGGTGATAAAAGGAGATCAAATATAAAAATATAAAAACTATAGAGCAAAGCGCGGAGCAGTAAGCAAGAGCATCCGAGCAGTAGCTGAGCAGGAAGTAACTCGATCATGCACGTGCATGTATATAAAATCTGCAGTCGAGCCATGTCATATCATACAGCTAGTTTTGCTGGTGCTTCACTGGAAGCAATAGTATGATAAAACGTACCAGAATATAGCTACAGATCTAACGTTATGGGGAAAACTCATGGTAACAACAGCTATCTGGAATAATATTATAACAGCTTATTATTATTATTATTCGGCTAACGTTAGTCCTGAACGTAGGGTAGTGTTATTGCTAATAGTACAATGTAATGGCTACACATCAAAGTAGACACATTTAACAAACGCAACTCACACACTAAATCCCTACAGTCTGATATTCGCTAGAGCTATCCAAGTTTAGTCGAGCTTCACTCATATTTTTTAAAGAATTATATTTTCACACACAGTTCACATACAAAAAAGCCATCCTAGAAATTATTCACCTGTCCAGAAGAAACAGTGCAACCTCGGCGTCCGATTTAAAAATGCTTGCTTATGGGGCGGGCAGCTAGCGGATCGTTAGGAAAGATTAGATGAATGTGATCATTTTTGTTTGGGCCTGAAATCGCTGATACAACCTTTAAGCTTTGTATCAGTAGAAAACCAGTAATATTTTCGAATTACCGTGCTTCCCCCCCTCATCACTGTTGCCAAATATTTTTAAAGGAAAGTAGCTAACGCCTTCCCTAAAAGTCTCTAAATGTCGCTAGATGATGTCATACGCTAATTAGCATATTATGACATCATCCCGTCGTACTTGCGTTCTGCCTGCCTAATGTGTTTTCTCTCTAAATTCATGCTCACATTCTGTATTTTAATATAATATAATATAATATAATATAATATAATATAATATAATATAGCCGAATGTCCAATAAAGCTGTTCTCATTACCTATATTATTTTTGTCAGACAATAGAATAAGTAGCTATGATATAGTAAATGGCTACATTTTTATATAGTGTAAAATTATCTGAATTGAGAGAGTTCGGGAACTGGGTGAAAGCTCTGTGATAGTGAGTAGCCAATTACAAGTAATAAGCAAAAGAAAAGAAAGGAAATTACAATGGTCAAACAAAACTCTTTAAAAATAAAACAAAAGAGAAGCAGATAAGTGACAAGTCCGTGGAAAAAAAAAAAACTGGCTCGCGCTCAACACATGAATGTGCTGCTGCTCGTCTCAGCCATTCACTGAACAAGGTAGACGCAGTTAGAGAGAGTGACGGCAGGGAGAAAGCAAGACCTCGCGCTCGCAGGACAGGACTGGCAACATCTGGAGGTTACTGAGGTTTGTCTAAAAAGTCGCTAGATTTGTCGGTAGTCGCTTTTTTTTTTTTTATTCGCTAAAGGGGTCTGAAAAGTCGCTAAAAATAGCGACAAAGGCGCTAAGTTGGCAACACTGCCCCTCATATCCCCCTGATATGAGAGATTTATGTATTTTTAGTCTGGCAAAAATCCTCCGATGACGCAAAAATCGTCATTTTGCGTCATCGGAGGATTTTTGGGCCAGAGGCTTAAAACTACAGCCAGTACTAGTAGCTAGTTCCACATGTTTTCACCACGCCCATATGGGGCGGGATCTCACTCACAGAAAGTAAAGATTGTGTCAGCCATCTTTCTGTAGAAGCTAAGCTAACAGGCTCTTGCTCTGTGTAGAAAGTTTGTATAGTAGTCTAATCACGATGGCGGAAGGTAGTTTTGAAGTTGAAATGGCAGAAGGGGATTTCGAAGATCTGTTGCGTGAATCTGATGCTCGCGGCTACCTGTACGAGCCGCAATACAGCGATGAACAGTTGCGGGAGATGGAGGAACAAGAGGCGGCCGGAGCAGCTGCTGCAGCAGGGGAGCAAGACCTGACTCGAGCCCGGCCAGACTCCAGCTGGGGCGGACTGGTGGTGTCAGTGCTCTCGCTGTGCGCCTATGGAAACAGATAGAGAGTCCTGGTGTCGCGAATTTCAGCGATGTCATTTTCTTCTGGATGAGATATATTGGAAACGCTAGCCAAAGCCCGCAGGGACAAACGGACAGCTTAGTGTAAAGTGAGTATTTGGTTTGTTTTTCTTTTTTTTTACTAAGACGTAATGAACAGAGTTTGGACACTCGGCATTATCACAATGCTCTTCACGCGTAGTCAGCTGAGCTATTGTTGTTATATTTACATCTATGCAAGCATATTGTATGTGCAAATAGTTTGCATTGCTAACGTTGTGCTTAACGTTACTGTTTTGTAGACAATATCGCCGACGCCTAACAGCCTACCGTCACTTTATGGAATGAGTCCTGCAAGGCGAGAGACATAGAAGACTATCGTCTCGTTTTGCCCACCTGTGTTGTCCAGGATATCAGACGGAGATATCCAGCTCCTGACGGGCAATACTGTGAATATAAGGAAACAGCTGAAGCTCTGGAAGAGCTTTGAGTGTAAAAGTGTTAATATGAATTATTTTTGTAATTAAAAGTTATAACTCACATTGGTTGTGGTTCTTTTTATAAACCTTTACTGTTACTAGAGTATGTATTAGCCTAGAGAATGTGTGGAGAAATACCGGCCTGTAACCGGTGGGCGTGGTTTGGGAGTGGCCTGGCCTCCTATTGGCAGCAAAGCAAGTGCATTCTGGGAGTTGTTGTCTTTCAGCCACATGAGTAAAATATACATTTTCTGCCTTTTCTCAGTCTAGAATGCTTCAATTTCAAAAATAATTTCACATTTCTACTATATAAATGACCACTATTAAATACACATTCATCTTCCCAGAGCTGAAGTATCCCTTGAAATGCCAACAGGACATAGTTGAAAATTTCAAATGTAAAATTCTAGTACAAAAATCGAACTAGTTAAGTAATGCTAAACAATTCATTTTAAATATTTTTAATAATTTGTATGATATTGTATTATATTACACCAGTATTATATGAATTATATAATTCGGTTTCATTTTTATATTAACTTATTTTAATTTAATTATATTTACTTGTTTGTTCGTTTATTTTATTAATTACAATGTTTTACTTTAAATGGGATGCCAACAGTAAGCAGAACATTTCTAAATAATTAAGGAAAAGCATATCTATCTAGATAATTTGCTCAGCAGCATTACAGAGGTTGTGTTTGAAAACAGAGGGACTGAAACTACAAATCTCTGAAACACAAATACACCAAACCTCAGGGAAAAAAATAGTCTTGTACAAAATAGAGAGTATGAATCCCATACAAACTGTCCTGTCTGAATAGCTCTAATGTGTGCAGGTAAATGGATGTCTGTGCACTGAAAACTCCAGTGTGTTGTGGACTATTTTTTATTTACCAAGAACAGATTTCATTTTTGACATCATTGCCTGTCTTGGTTCAGTGTAGCTCCAGGCAGGTGAACCAAAAGACACAAAGTCCAAAAAACGGCCTCTATAAGTCACATAGGATCCAGTCAGACATGCACAAAGAGACTTGTGGTTTGGCCATAGAAGCCTGAGGCTAAAGTGGGGCCTTAAAGCCAGAGAGGACGGATTCTTGAGCACTCAGACAATGTGCGTTTGTTTCCAATTCAAACTCCAGTCCCCTGCCCATAAAAAATCTTTTGCATTTGATATCATCTCAAAGACCGCATTCACACTGCAGTGTTGAGAGTATCACATAAATTATCATTCATCGTGTCATTCCATCCAGACATTGTGATACAGCAGATTTCAGCTGTAAAAATTAACTACTGCAAATTAATATTGGTGACCAAACAAATATTATAGGGCAATTTTTCTGTCATAAGCAAAACTCTTAATGTCTAAAGTGAATAAACATATGGAGGACTCCAAATACCATGTGCACAAAGCAACATTACCGTAATGTTATTATTACGGTAATGTTGCTTTAAATTACCATAATTAAGAAATGCAATACTTTCCTTAATACATTTTCAATAATTGAATACATTTTGACAAGTGGTTCACAGCAAGGGTGCTCAGCAAAGTTCAAACCTAAAAATGACATAAAATAGATTTTACAGACAAACAATGAAAATTATTACTTTCTTATTATAATTCACCCCAACAAATGTCTTAAAACTAGGATATACAAGGATCCTAACTCTAAAAGTGTGATTTCTAGATCTGAAAAAGTTGTATAAATTACTAATTAATTAATAATTACTACATTTTTATAAATTAATATAAAATTTTCCAGTAAAAATAAATAAATAAAATCATAAAGAACTGTAAAATCATAAAGCCTTTGCATATTGTTGTGGACAATGGGGGGCCTTGGAGCCCCTGTAGGGAGTGGTAGGAAGCTTGTCGACACCTAACACGTTCGCTAGATTCTATAGCCTTCTTGTAAAGGGTAGTACGGGTATCTTCCCGTATATTTCCCCCCAGTGGCCAGTAGTGCAAAGGACCCGTTCTTAGTGTCGGCTTGCAACGCCACTGCCACGCTGGGCCGGATACGTGAGTCTATTGCTCCAATAGTGTTCCACAGAAATGGCTAACCCTGTTGAGTTCCTCCGTTACCCCTGCCGCAGTCAGACGTTGCGGAGCGTGTGATGCCAGGCCTACACTCGTAGGCATTGTGGAAGCAATGCTAGGCTGGGTGTCCATATGTAGCAGTCCCTGCAGCAACCCCATATGTGTATTCCTCCACGATCAGCTCCTCTGCGGACGAGCCCGAGTCTAACCCTCAACAGAGTCCGCTCTGTCGTCTGCCCCATAACTAGGCTGGAACCACCCCAGAGACTGCCATATGTTGTACTACCCTGCTTGGCTAGTCTATGTGTATCCGTCACAGTGCCTCCCTCCGGGGAAGGATGTGGCTTCCGCAGCGTCCCCTTCCCCAATGGCACGCTTTCCCAGCGTTATCCAATAAGTCACACTGAGTGGGTCTTGCGGAACAGCAGTGACTGAAGCTCCTACTTTCTGCCCAACACTGCGGTCAGGCCAGGAGGCTCAAGCGGAGTTATGGAAGGGCCAGCAACAATGGCTTGTTGGCAGATATCCCCATTCGTCAGTAATGGCATACGTCATACTGAACTGACGAAGGGGAACGTCTCGGTTGCGTATGGCAACCCTCGTTCCCCGAGGAGGGAACGGAGACGTACGTCCCGTCGCTACAGTTGGTAAGCTTCCGCTGTACGGCCTTGGAAAAACAAGGATGCAATGCACCTTCCGCTCATTATAGGCTGGCGTCACGATGCACAGCGGCTGGTGCAATTATCGCATGCCAATGTGCATTGGCTCGTTTAGTTACACTCGAAGTAGATAGGCTTTTGAGCGAGATCCCCATTCGTCAGTAATTACGTACGTTTCCGTTCCCTCCTCAGGGTACGAGGGTTACCATACGTAACCGAGACGTTTACTTGTCACTAGCTAAAATAAAATAAGTTCAAGATTTAATACTTTATTTCATTTAACATTTATTTTATTTCAAGTAAAAATTTTTATCCTTTTTTTATACAGTTGAATGTAACACTGACTCAAATTGATTAAACAACAATCGCTATAAGCAGACATGTGACAAGCGTATTTAGTCACAGTGTGAACATGTCCGTAAACCTTCCCAATCGTGATATTGCAGCTTTTGAAATCTGGCACAGACACAGTAGATGACATCGCTGCAAAGTTTCCCCCAAGCATGCAACAAAGAGGAACAGGCACATTTCTGTGTGTGAACTAATCCCGATGATTGACACCCTGTTTACCTGCAACCCTTTAGAGCCTAGAAAGTGAATAGATCTCCTGTCAGGGCTTTCCTTATCTAGCCCTTTTTCCACTAGTTCAATATTTTCTGCAACCACCTGCCAAAAACACACGCTCACAAACAATAAATCTCATGTACAGCTTACTCAACGCCTGCACTTTACCTTCTTCCATTTAAATGACACTTCACGCATCTACAGAAATATTTGCTGTCCTCTGAGGACGCGGCCACAGTCTTTCTCTCGCACTCATCCTAGATGGTTCTGCCACAACTTCTGACATGCACACAGACTGGGGGAGGACAACAAGCCTCGAAGCAGCAAGGATCCCAAGGCTCTGCTGGAGAACAGGTAAACTCACTGCAGATTACTGCAAGCTTTGGAAATGGAAACATCTGATTTCATCAATCACTTACTTTTATTTGTCTTCACACAGGCATCAAAGAGGATTTAAGAGCACTGAGGTCATCATGTTTTCTGTTGGTAGCAATTTACGAAGCAAGAACAACTGCATTCGGATCCTCACAAATGATTGGAAGCTGTTGTTAGTGACGTTTAAAAATTAGTGTTGAAACTATTTTCACTCAGAAATTGCTAGTAAATAAAAGCAATTATAAAGAAACGGCAAGAAACACATTGAATGAAGTATTTAGCATTTTCTTGTTAAAAGTACTTTATTTACATCTATTTTACACTGAAAAACAATTTTCACTCATAATTTGGCAGTAAATTGCAAACAATTATAAAGAAACGGCAAGTAATGCACTTAATTAAACTTGAAATTGTAAAAATTATAGGGGGAAAATGGAATAGTATTTTCCTGGAAAATGTACTCCAATAATCTTTGTTTCATGTACAAATTTGAAAAATCATTTTTAACAGTGCAGTTAGGGTTAGTGGTTTGAACTGACCTCCAACCACTTCTATATTATATATTAGTATTATCACAGTCAGAGTATATTATTTTACACATTAAATAACGTCAATGAAGCGCATAGCAGCAGGGAGCTAACTCTTGCCATGAGTCCTTGATAATTGCTGTACTGTCCATGAAAATTGGACATAATTAACTGACAGGGCCCGAGATGATTGGAAACAAGATCAACAGAGGCCTCGGATTGAGACGGGTATTATCACGCACTCGAGCGTGAAACGAAGGCACTAATTGTTCTTTAAGATATAAATGGAAAGATTTTCAAAGCATTAAAGGGCAAATCTGCTCAGATTTAAGGATTGAAAAAAAATGACAAGCATACAGGTTTGCTCCAAAACGACACTCGACATTTTCCATATTGAGGGATTTCGTGCTGAACGTTGCATACACAACGCTTAATTGCTTTTGGACAACGATTGGGGATTGAAATCCCACATCATTATTCCTCCTACAGATGGAATAAAACAGTTGACACCAGCGTTGTTGGAGTGTATTCAACAGTCATTTGCCACTTGGCGGTTGGATTTCTTCAGACTGCAAATTTGCAATTAAATACAAGCCACACCAGCAACCCTGAACATACCGAAGCGAACATACTCGCTCAATGAACACATAAAGCCTTGGTCAGCAAACACAACGCTCTGGCTTACTGAGCATTATGGACACAAATTCGCCAACGTCATGTTGCTTGTCTTGTATGATTCCAAAGCTAATTAAAACGCCCTGCCACGGGAGACTGTGCAGAAATATTTGCACCCGTGCAAACGACATGCGACATTAGTCTCAGAGCAATTTCTCAAATGCCACTCATCAATCAAACTGAGCACGAGAGTGTGGCAAGATGGGACAATGATGTCACAGTTAGAGATGTGCACAACAGCACGCTTTCCAAAATCAACTGCGAAGCTCGGTTTAATTAGGCTTGTTTAGGGTCATGTGAGCCAGACATCGATCAGACACATTTCTTAAGGGAGTTCACATAAGACGTGTTCTTGCATTTAAAAACAGCTCCATGGAGCCCTTTATGAATGCAATAATGCATCAACCAAACAAACAAATACTGTCATTTAAACAGCTTCTCAGAGAAGTTGTGTAAACATTTATTGATATATATTTATACTGTAAACTATATCATTTATTTTATGGGCCATAAAAAATGAGAAATTAAAAATATAAATTATGTTATGAACTATTTTTAAACTAAAAGAATGCAAAAAAAATTGTTTTAATGTCTTTAAAATGTCTTTAAAATACGTCATATTTTTAACACATTCCTTTGGAATGCTCTGGGAAAAGAGGTTTATAAACAATCGAATTGAATACAGAAAAAGTAACTGACGTAATTAAAAATGACGTCAAATTAATATTTTCATAATTTGCATAATTTTACAGTGAATATTATTTTATATATTAATGCCAGTTGTTTAATTTAGGAAACAATTTGTCATCTTCATAACACCATGCTTAATATTATTTCATTCATGGATGGATTTTGAGTACCTGAAACCAAAAAAGTTTGAAAGTCCTGATATAAATGTTTTTTTATATAAGGAAACAAATAATATAACTGCCTTGCAAGCAGAATAATATTGGGAAATATATAGAATAATAAAATATATATTTTTTGTAAAATATATATATTAATACACAAAAAGTTCAAAACAGTTTAAAACCCCCTGATCTAGTTGGCCATCCTGATCCATCCTCATCACATTCACATCATGTAGTACAACTATCCGTTAAAAGCACGAAAATATCTACATTATTAATATTTGAGATCATTATCAGGATACAAAAGACTTCAAAAGGAAGTATGTCACCGAGGTCAACATGAATTACATTTCAAATTAGAAAGAAGTGTGCATGACTTTCAAATGATGTGCAGTGATTTGCAGGCCAATCTATAATAACTCCATGCCTTGACTGATAATGAAATTATTCATGTTTTAGAAGGATTTCTCCAATCCAGATTGGCCTGAAATCCAATTATGCGTTTGCTCAGTGGAGAACATTTTTCACGAGAAAAAAAAAAAGGTATAAGTTAATAATGTACTACCAACTGTTCTGTTAAACACAGACATTACAAAAATTATGCCAGTATGCAATATGTTGTCTGACGTTAGACCTGCAAAGTAGTAGCCAAGGTCAAAACCTTTAAGATACAAAAATACACTACTTCTCCATAAAAGATATTACAGCAGATCAGTGGTCTCAGAGGCCCTGTATCACTGGAGAGCTTAGTGAAGCCTTTATATTTTTAATGGCATTAGTCTCTATTCTGTTCAACACGGTTCTTGTTCTGGGATTTGGCAAAAAAAAACTTTTGTCAAAGGCGTGCAGTTCGGTGATAAATAATGTTACTATCATTCAGGTAATTGCTGAAATTATTTTTGAAACACACGCATTACATCAATTCCTGATGGGATAATGTAGCAATGTTCAGGGAAGAAGGAGGCGGGAACCGGCGAACAATCAAATAAACTTTATTTAAAATAAAACAAACAAACCAAAATACCGCCAGCAGCCCCTCGCGGACGACTGCTGGCTAAAATAAAATACAAATACAAAAACAAAACACAACACAACACAACACAGGCCTGTTCCTCTCTCCATCATCAACGTCGTCGCTCCTCCTTTATGCTTCTGCTCCTCCGTGAGTGATGCGAGACCGGTGTGCTTCACAGGTGTTGCTCATCAATCGCACCACCGGCCTCGCGCCGTTCTCTCACGTCCTTCGGCCGTCCTGTTCGCCACAGATAAAATGTCACCCTACGTGTTACATTAGAGAAGGAAAATTGGTTGGAAATGCCGTTTTCAGGGTTGTTTAACTTACTGTAAAAAGGCCTTTATGTTACAGTCTTCAGTGTCTAAATCTGTTTAACTCAAACAGGAAAGAAAAAATTATCACCTTTCACAGCAGTGTGAATGTCTGTACCTTCAAGAAAGGCCATGTTTTTGACTGACAGGCTCTAAACACTCGGCTCTCTTTGAACGTCCATTCTCCACACATAATTACCCATAATCACTTGTAGGCTTCATCCTGAGGAGGATTTGCTTCAGTGAAAGGCTAGAAGAGCCAGGGACGAATCCAGGCCTCTCTCTGCTCTAAGTGGCAAAATCAGACGGGAAAAAAAGAGAAAATCAATGTGGTCAACAGCTCAATGGGTCGGACACACATAGACCTTCATCTGAACGTGCCTTTCGTCCTCAATGCGTAACAGTGCTTTACTTTTCATTTTCTTTACGAGACCTTCATACACAATTACTCCTCTAGTGCTCTCTTTCCCATTGTCGTCCTTTTAAAGCATTGAGTGTAACAGCTTCACTGAACACTGATGCCGAGTAATTATTTCATACAGCTGTGTCTGTGTTTTTATACCTATTCAAGAGCATTCTAGAGCAACATGTTAAATGCATGAAATATGAATGATGTCACGAATAGCCTGTAAATGAAGCCCATCAATCCATAAGATCAATATTATGCTGACTGTAGTGAAACTCAGCGTGGGTGTAGGAAGAAGAAGACAGGGTCGGCGGAATTGGGACTCACACTTTATTTAGAAACAAAATAAAAGAAACAAAAAGGGGCGCTCGTGCGCCTTCACCGTAGTGAAACACTACAGCACAATATATGAAACACTCTGCCCGCTGTACCAGCTCACGCTGTATGTCTCCAGCTCTCACAGTTCAGTCATACCCCCACCGCCCGACTCAGGCCTGGGAGCCGTCCGCTGGACCGTATCTGGTGCCTCCTTTTTAGTTAGATCAGTCAGCGGGCTAGCGAGGTCCGAATAATTAGGCACAAACCTTCTGTAATAACCCGCTAGCCCCAGGAACTGTCTAACCTCCTTTTTGGTCTTAGGTCTCGGACAGGTCGCAACCGCTGCCGTCTTATCAATTTGGGGACGCACCTGTCCGTGACCCAAGTGGAAGCCCAGATACCTTACTTCCAGACACCCAATCGCACACTTCTTCAGGTTGGCCGTGAGCCCAGCCCTTCCCAGCGTCTTCAGGACAGCACGCAAATGCTGCATATGACGCTGCCAATCGTTACTATAGATGATAATATCATCCAAGTAGGCAGCGGCATATACAGCATGCGGCCGGAGAATTTTGTCCATCAGACGCTGAAAAGCCGCAGGAGCCCTGAACAAGCCGAAAGGAAGGGTGACAAATCGGTGAAATCCAAACGGCGTTGTGAAAGCTGACTTTTCTTTGGACATGGGAGACAAGGGGATCTGCCAATAACCCTTTGTTAAGTCCAGTGTCGAATAAAAAACGAGGAGTACCCAGTCGATCAAGCAATTTGTCAACCCTCGGCATTGGATACGCATCAAACTTAGACACCGCGTTAACCTTTCTATAGTCCACACAGAAACGGACCGAGCCGTCGGTCTTAGGAACTTAAACTATTGGGCTCGCCCAGTCACTACTGGACTCTTCTATTACCCCCATATCCAACATAGCCTCTAATTCGTTCTGAACTACCTTTTTTTGTGTTCAGGTAAACGATACGGGTGGCAGCGCACCACCACACCCGGTTCCGTCTCAATGTGGTGCTGAATGAGGTCCGTTCGACCAGGCAGGGGAGAGAACACATCAGCAAACTCAGCTTGTAAATTTTTAATGTCAGTGAGCTGGGAGGGTGAGAGGTGATCTCCACCAAGAGCCAGCGAGAGAGATTGTGGTTTTGTGTTCGCTTCTGGCCCGAGATCCTCCTCTCACTACCGTTGCCAGCATTACTGACTCTGCCTCAACCCACTTTTTGAGGAGGTTGAGGTGATAAATTTGATGTGCTCCGCCCCTATCTGTTCGAACTACTTCATAATTGAGATTGTTGACCCGCCGTGTGACCTCAAAAGTTCCTTGCCACTTTGCGAGTAATTTAGAGCTGGAAGTAGGGAGTAATACAAGCACTTTATCTCCCGGTGCAAATTGACGAAGTCTAGCCCCATTGTTGTACAGCTGACTCTGTCTGTCCTGGGCCTGTAACAAATTCTCCATTGATAGCCGCCCCAAAGTGTGGAGCTTTGTTCTCAGGTCCAAGGCATACTGAATTTCGTTTTTACTAGCGGTCGGTCCGTCCTCCCAAGTTTCACTAAGAACGTCTAACACCCCGCGGGGCTGACGCCCATAGAGAAGCTCGAAGGGGGAAAACCCCGTGGAGGCTTGGGGGACCTCGCGTACAGCGAACATGTGGGGTTCTAGCCACTTATCCCAATTTTTGGCGTCTTCGTGAACGAACTTCCGAATCATGGACTTCAAAGTGCGATTAAACCGTTCCACTAAGCCGTCTGACTGTGGGTGGTAGTCGCTAGTGCGAATCGATTTAATGCCCAATAATTCATAAAGTTCGCGAATAGTTCGTGACATAAACGCCGGTCCCTGATCGGTGAGAATCTCCTTGGGGATTCCCACCCGGGAGATTAATGAAAAGAGCGCGCTCGCAACACTTTTGGCAGAAATGTTACAGAGCGGGACTGCTTCAGGGTACCGCGTTGCGTAATCCACCAGGACTAACGCAAAGCGGTGCCCACGTGCTGACCGTTCCAATGGCCCGATGAGGTCCATACCAGTTCGTTCGAAGGGGACCTGCATTAGCGGAAGGGGGCACAATGGTGCTTTTGGATTGGCCGGTGGATTCACCAACTGACATTCACGACAAGACGCGCACCACTAGCGCACATTCTCGTGAATGCCTGGCCAGAAGAACCGGGCCATGAGAGAGTTTAGTGTCGCCGTTTGACCTAAATGTCCGGCCATGGGATTACAGTGAGCCGCCTGAAAAAGCATTTCCCGGCGGCTTTTAGGAACTAACAACTGCGTTGTATCCTCTTTTGACTGGGTGTCTTGGGTCACCCGATACAACTTATCTTTTAAAATAGCAAAATAAGGATAAGAAAGTGGTTGGTCTGGGTGGAGTTCCTGGCCGTCGATAGAACGGACCTGATTAAACGCATGTTTTAACGTCTCGTCCTGGGACTGCTCCAGGGGAAAATCATCGCGCTCTGTGAGGATAGTTCTCTCCAGAGTACTCCGTTCCCCTGCAGCAGACGCCAGAGGTCCCGGCTCAGCATCTCCCACCTGAACAACCACTGTCTTCCCTTTGCTTTTCTTTTCCCAAGGGGCACCCGCACATAAAGACCCCAATAATTTACTAAAAGCAGGCCAATTCGTTACCAGAATTATTGGATGCCGGAGGTGCGGGTTAACTGCTACCTCTACGCTATGCTTTTGTCCCCTAAATTGAATTACCACAGGCATTATAGGATAACTTACCACCACCCCGTGCACACACCGCACCTTAACCCTGCGGCTGTTATCCTATGCCCCAGGTTGAATCAGGCTTTGATGAATGGAGGTTTGGTTGCAGCCTGAATCGACCAAAGCCTGATAAGTACCCCCCTTGATACTCACTGGTATCCGGTACAGGCCAGCTTGATCGGGGGCAGCCTGTGGCGCGTCGGGAACACGGATCAGTGTCCCCACCTCCATCACCGGACACCTGTCGATAAAGTGTCCCGGGTCCCCGCAGCGCCAACAGGCCGGCCCAGGCCTCCCCGCCGCCCCAGTGGCGGGAAGCGGGTCAAGGAATTGGCGTGGAGAGCGCAGGGCTGCCGGAATCGGAGCGGAGTGGTCGACGGACGCAGCCCCCCTGGGTGGGGCCCTGAATGCGGGGATAGGCTCCGCCGGAGCCCCCGTTTTCCATCTCGGCGCCGGCTGGGGCATCAGCCTCCCACGAGACCTGGGAAGGGGAACAGGTTTGGGGAGAGAAGGGGACGAGAGAGAGAGAGAGAGACAGATGGAAGGGTCTCGCCGACCCCTGAGCACGCCACCATGTGATCCTCCGCCAGGTGGATGGCCTGGTCCAGCGACGTCGGGCGGTGGCACTGGACCCACTGGGCAGTCTTCTTGGGCAGTTTGGAGATGAATTGTTCCAGTACCACCTTGTTGATAACGTCCTCGACGTCGCCTCCGTCGGCCATCAGCCATCTGCGGCAGGAGTCCCGGAGCTGTTGCGCCATGACGAAGAGTCGGCCGGACTCTTCCAGGCTCAGGGATCTGAACCGCTGGCGATGTTGTTCAGGGGTCCGGCCGACCCGCTGAAGAATGGCGCGCCTCAGGTCTTTATAGACCAGGAGATTCTGGACTAGCAGGTGGTGGGCGGCTATCTGCGACTCTCCCGATAGCAGTGGCATGAGTCGCATGGGCCAGTCCGCTTGGGGCCATCCCCGGGCCTCGGCCGACCTCTCAAAAAGGTCCAGGAATGCCTCCGGATCATCCTGGGGTCCCATCTTATTGAGAGGCAGGGGCGGGGCCGAGGCCGTAGCTGGATCGGGGACGGCCCGAATCTCCCGGTCGAGACAGCTTGCGGTCTTCTTGCTGGCCTTGGAGAAGCATCTGGAACCGCTGGTCTTGCTCCTCCTTTACGGCCAGCAGGGCGTGGGGTTGCTCCCTGTGAAGACCCGCGAGCGTTTGGATGAGGTCCGCAAATGGCGTTCCTGGCGGGTTCTGCATGGCGGCGGCAGTCTTCTTCTTCCCGGGTTTCGGCACCAGTGTAGTGAAACTCAGCGTGGGTGTAGGAAGAAGAAGACAGGGTCGGCGGAATTGGGACTCACACTTTATTTAGAAACAAAATAAAAGAAACAAAAAGGGGCGCTCGTGCGCCTTCACCGTAGTGAAACACTACAGCACAATATATGAAACACTGTGCCCGCTTTACCATCTCACGCTGTATGTCTCCAGCTCTCACAGTTCAGTCAGATGACCACTCTTTCCACTTTAGCAAAACTCAGTCCGATGCCAGCGTGTGCTGCGGGTCGCGTGCGAGTCCCAAGCCCCTCTCTCCCCGCTCACTCATTCCTGGCAGCTTATATGCGGTCTCCACGCCAATCACTGCAATCAGACACAGGTGTTCATCATCTGCACTTGACCTACTTACTCACCGCACAGCTCGCTGACTCGTCTCTCGCTACAGACTTCGCGAGACCATGCCCCCCTCGCCACACTGACATATCACAATTCATAATATTAATAAATGAAAAATATACATTTCAATGAATGATTTATTATATATTTCTCAACAATAAAGATTTTACAGCCTGCATCAAAAAAAGTAAATCAAAATATATTGTATTATATTTTTCCATAAACAATGTAAAGATTTTTTTTAAACAATGTAAAGATTCTTTTTAGAAAACACCAACAATAATAATAATCATCATCATTAAAATTATGTACTTATGGTGCATAATATGAACATTTGAATAATAACAGGAAATTCTATAAATGAAAGCTACAAATATTCACATTTTGCAGGAAAAATGATGGAATGCGGTACAAAACATTATTTGTTAGATTATAATATTCAACCAATTTGAACTTGCTCCCAAGGCTATCACAAATTTGACAAAGCCTAATATATTTCAGCCTGAATTTGCAATAATTCATAATCAAATGTTTAGAATCAGATCATACAAATGTACATGGACCAACAAGTAGCCTACAATATAAAGTAAAAACAGGCGAAGTAAAACTTCACTTAACTATAAAGAACATGTTTGGCTCGGGAACTACAGCAGACCAGCACTAACCAGCATAAACCACTGAGGGAATTCATGCTTGTCTAAGCCAGTCTGTACAGTATCTGTCTCCCTACAACCCAGTGATGGGAACGAGAGCGTTACAAGATGTTTAAACGATGGAAACAATTCACTATTAAAGGGATAGTTCACCCAAAGATGAAAATTCTGTCAGTATTTACACACCTTCATGTTGTTCCAACCCCATAAGTCCTTCGTTCATCTTCGGAACACGTATTAAGATATTTTTGATGAAATCTGAGAGCTGGATCACTCCTCCATAGGCTTCTAAGGGATTGAAACTTGTTCCCCGAAAAGTTATTAAAGACATTGTTAAAACAGTCCAAGTGACTACAGTGGCTCAATCTTAAGTTTATCAAACGACAGGAATACTTTTTGTGTGCAAAAAAACAAAAATAACGACTTTATTTCAACTATAATTTCCTTCTCTGTGGGCCTCGAGTCAGTTAACCTAGTGTATTAGCGTAGTGTTTCTGTGTTGAATGTCACACGGATCACACACATGACCAGCGTTGGCCAAAAGTGAGCTTACGTGTGACGTACAACCATAGACTGTACAGCACAGAAGCTCTACGCTATCACACTACGTCAACTGACTCAAGGCCCACAGAGAAGGAAATGAATAGTTGAAATGAAGTCGTTATTTTTGTTTGTTTTTTGCGTACAAAAAGTATTCTCGTCGCTTGATAAACTTAATATTGAGCCACTGTAGGTCACTTGGACTATTTTAACCATGTCTTTAATAACTTTTCAGGGCTGGCAAGTTTCAATCCCTTAGAAGCCTATGGAGGAGTGATCCAGCTCTCAGATTTAATCAAAAATATCTTAATTTGTGTTAGGAAGATGAACGAAGGAACGAAGGTCTCAATTAAATATTAATAATCAAAAATAACTGGTTATAATTGATTATGAATATTTGGATCAGTTAATATAATTAACTTAATATAGTAAAATTAATTTTTACTTCAACCCACCTGTTTGTCCCGTAAACACTCAGCGTTAATTGTTTATTAATTCTAAGAAATATTAATTTGCGGAGAAGGGAAACCTTGCATGGTTAGTTTGACTCTGTTGGGAGAGTGAAGGCCTGCCATGCAGACATCAACCCGAAGAAGCCGCAGTGAAGGCCAGAGGAAGAGAGGATTAAGAGAGTAAATGTTGGGAGTTGCGATGGACTTCTGTGATGAATGAACGTTGTGCCGAACTCCTGTGGTTGTCCTGGATTCTGTTGTGGTTGAGAGAGTCCTCTCTTTCCTGAATCAGCACATGGCTGGTTTGGTCAAGGCCCGGGGACCTGGGGCCTGCTGAGGCCACGCAGGACAGCACAACACCGCAAGCGTAAAAAGTCACGAGAGAGTAAATGTTGGGTGTAGATGCAATATAAAGCCTGAGAAAGGTCCCACCTCTCAGGGTTGGCTCGGCCAATAAGAGAGGTGGAAGCTCCAGGAGGGAGAATTTGGTTTATGGCTCTTTGTTTCAAGGGTGCTCATTTGCATGTGCACACTGGAGGAGTGGTAGCCGATGAAGAAACTATGAAAGATTCTTGTAATACTAACATGTTGTTCTTATTGACATATTATGTACACAGTCATTTCGATCTTCAAAGTACCAAGTTACAGAGCCCAAACATTGTTTAGGTGAGGTTACATTGACCGTTGGTTCTTATCAAAATAATATATAATTCACAATAATATAATCCACAGGTTAAAAAATAAAAATTAATAGACTTAAATCACACTACACCAAACAGTAAATCATTCACACACTTTTTCTGGGGTGCCGGTTCATTTATAGATCCGTTTGTCTATGATTAATTCAGCAAAGTTTGTTTTCAAGTCTGTTTCTGAAATTTGATCTTTTTTTTAACAGCAATACAACCAACGTATCTGATCGTAGTCATGGTAACCAAAGACCCTTCTTGCCCTTGTTGGGGGATGGGACCACAGATCCCAGAGTGAGTTTTGAATATAATTTGTTAACTAAAACAAATAATTGTGTTTGATTTGTCTCAGTCATTACACACCCACTTCACTCCTGTTACATGGCCCGAGTAAAACTCACTTCAAAAATAAACTTCAAAAGCAATTAGTAAATATTATATAATTCCAGCAAACCACTATTGTTGTCAAGATATATTTATCTTGTCATTTGCTCAAATTATTTTAGCACAACATCAAAACAGAGGAACATGATTGGTAATGAGACTCGTTAACACAACACCGGCAACAACTTACAGCACTGTGCATGCATAAATTATGAATATTTTCACTTAATGTCATAAAAAAAAATCCCAGATTTTTGATGTTTAATATACATACACAGTAACTAGACGACATATAAAGACATTAGACCAGAAAATGACTAGGATTACAACTGGACAAACAATTATATATAACCAAAAATCATAAATGTGCATGGGCTTTAATTACAGTACATGTCTAACACACTTGGTTTATCTCCTCAGAAGCCACTAAAGAGGCCAATATATGACATAATGATCTATTTCTATGCGGTTAAGTACAAGGATAGAATTTAATGCAGCTTGTCATAACTATAATAAAATACCTGCTTCAGTTTCATTTGTAAATAATGATTTTCCGTCTGCTCCAAAGGACATTCAACTTTAGATTTAGCACGATTTCATGCATAACCGTTATTTATCGGAAAGAAAAGTCATGTCCAATGAACAAAACATGAAACACTCTACATACCTATTAAACATGATTTCTCAGATGGGCGTCCACTGGAGGGCGATGTTACAGGCGACTACAGGTTTATAATGGCAGCACAGCCTACAGTGAGAAAACTGAATTATGTATTCAGACTAAAGACCTCTGTGCTACTTTTAAGGGTTGCCTTATGGAGAAAAGCCTCGAAGACAGCTTTTCTGAAGGCTTACTGTTTGGGGTAAATGTGAAAACCAATAAAACGGAAGTGTGTAATTTTTTGGATGTTAAAACACTTCTGTTCTGTCCCAGTTTTGTCACGAAACAGAGATAGGACCCAAATGCAAAGGTGCAGATCAGTAATGTTTATTCAGTCACAAAGGAACTAAGGCAGACTGCCGATCACAGGAAAAAGGTGATGCAGATCTGGAGCAAAGCACCGGTATCTAACAAAGGAGAAAGTCTTCAGTTACAGGCAGACGTCTTGTGCTCGCAGTGGGAAGGCAGCGATGAGCGAATCAGCTCCAGACAATACACTCAGCACCACAGCTTCCAGATGGTCAACTCACATGCAGCATTCAACAATAATCTGGCACAGAAGCCTAAAACAGGGAGGCACTAAATAGCACGAAAGACAAACACAAAGAGGAACAGGTGCGGTCTCAATCAGAGAGCTCGCTAATTGTGATAGCAAACAGTTGGGAAGGAATGGAGTGGGAAGAGCGAGAGCGAGAGCGAGAGTCAAACCCAATTTATGACATGTTTAATACGCAGAGTCAAAAATACCATACTATGTAGGCGAAAAACAGTATGTGACAAGTCAAGACAAGAGTAGAATGTCCGAATTCACAGTACTCATAAAAGAGTAGGCCAGAAGTACCTGGATCATCTACTAATTCTGCCAATATTCTGAAGTGTGCATATGATGGACACTTTACTATCCCATGAGGCCACGTGTGAATGGTAGTGAACTGACGCAACTGACGCTGGTAGGTCACATGATAATGACAACATGTACATGTAGTACATCCGGAATACATTAATACTACACACACTCATAGTACTATATAGAACATTAGTTTTAGTGGAGTAATTACTCATTCAAAATAAATGCCTACTCAAAACAGCATGCGATTTCGGACACGGCCTAGAACTTTGCCGCTTTCAAAACTTTGATTAGTATGGGGCGGGACTTTCTTTTTGTCTGACCAATGACAGACAGGAATTGCAATTCTGTTTGGAGAAACGAATTACACACTTCAGATTTAAGAATTGGTGACCCACAAACTACAAGTATCCATCATCACTGCAATAGAGAATATAAACTCAAACAGATTAGTCAGAAATCAATAACGGAATTATAGCTATAAATTTGACCTAATGGCATTTCTCAACTGGAAAGTCCAGATCCAAATAATGAAAAATGGTTACACAATGGAGAAACAGGAATAGGTAAGAGAAGAGCTTCCCTACACAGCTCACTTTTTATTCTTCCATATCAAACCAATAGTGACGTTTCTTTCAAGCTATCGTCAGCAGTCTTACAAATGCCCTCTGCAGCTTCCTATGCATTTCCCATGGTGCATTTAAAAAACACATTTGGCATTCTCTGGAAAAGAGCGGCTTTAATCCGAAGTGCATTACTGAAACAGTGACGGGAGCATGTCGAGTGACAGCACCCCTGCATATTTGATGCTTTATCTCTCCCATTGGCCCACTTTTCTTGCTGATCTTTTAAATATACTTAACCTGCTATCATTTCACTTAGTCGTGCATTTCATGCGATGACAAAAAATGCATGCATTTCTGATGCATTCTATTAATACTCTCTTTCTCAAATGCAGCTGAATTAAAAAAAGGGATAATGTGCATTGAACATTTTTTTTAATTTTGTATTAGTGAAAAAGGAAGTGAGGATATGTGATTCCAAATGAAAACAATAAATCTATTTCTCTTTGTCAGACAGTAGGTAATGAGTTGCTGGGGTTTTTGAATAATTGAAAATGAACAGAGCAAAATAAAAAGTCATATTGCGTTTCCTTCACCAGTTTTTAATAACTGGGTTCCACAAATACAATCTTCCACATAGCGAATATGATGCAAATGCAAAACAGAGCTCCTCATGCACACCGTTTTCTCTAAGCCCAAAAAAGCAGAAGGATTCTTTTCTCATATCAACTTCTCAGTGTGGCGATAAGTTTTTCTCCTCCAGACTGGTTCAGGTACTACTTTGCTGATCGTAGTCAATTTGTTTTTATTGGATGGTCACAGATCAGAGGATGGTCCTGTTAATACTGGTGTCCCCCAGGGCTCCATTCTCGGTCCTTTGCTATTTAGCATTTACATGTTCCCACTCGGTCAACTACTAAGATCTCTTGAACTTAACTACCTTTTATGTTGACGATACGCAGATTTAAATTCACTCAAAACCCAGTCAATGTGTGGACATTTCCCATCTTTCCAATTGTATTTCAGAGACTAAGATATGGATGACAATTCCCTGTGCTTGAATAGTGCCAAAACTGAAGTCATGCTTCTTTGCTCTCCCCATCAACTGTGTAATACTGGTTCTTTAACGTTGTCAGTTGATGGTGTTGTTTTTTTAATGCCAGCCTGTCATTTGAGCCTTTTGTACAAAATACTGTGTCTTTCAAGTCAGAAATATTGCACGTCTACGACCTATGTTGTCATTCTCTGTTTCAGAAAGGTTGATTAACTCTTTTGTTTTCTCATGTATCGACTATTGTAATGCTCTTCTCGATGAAGTTTCAAAATCCTGTATTAACAAACTTCAATATCTGGAAAATTCGGCAGCTAGAATTGACCCTTCGCTAAGCCCCGCCCTCCCTATAGTTACTGTCGCTACGCCTGTCAAGCTTTTGCACCTGGCACGTCTATTAAAGTGTGTATGCACCGGTGTCAGACATTCCCAATGAATAATTAGTATTTTTTGGCAAACATGTGAAATATCTGAGAGAGCAAGACAAAAGGGACTGCAGTATGCATTCGAGGGATATATCCACGACATGTGCAACCGATTAGCGAATAATTTCATAAAAAATTGAAGCTAAAGCCTATAGTCCCAGTGCAAGCAGTGGCCGCCTCATACGCTGACCATTCAAATGGGAAACACACAAATTGAGGAACAGCTATGTTCGTGCACAGCAGGGTAAGTGAAATGTGAAAATAATCTAATAATTATAAATCAAACAGTTTATCCATAAACTGTAGGTAGTAGGACGTCGATTAACAAAATGCTGAAATATATTTTAAAGTATGTCAGTGAGCCTCCGTCCTGTCTTTAATCGTCTTATTTTACGTTAAAACATATGCATTATGAGCAAAGAACCGTCATAATTTCCAACTTCCAAGCAATAGGTGTTTTTGTTAATCCTGTCGCCATTTAGTTGTGAATGGGGTCTCCCACACTGCTGGATCCACGCGCATCATTTCTCCCCTTGGCTTTTAGATTTTCGGGAAGGAAAAAAATTCCACTCCCGCGTCCAAACTTTTAGGATACCGGGTATCAGATTTGCACAATCCATACGCACAACGCTTAGGCATGTTTCCCTCGCTCGAAAGCTTGCCAGACCTCCCGCACCTAGTTACGGTTGCTAAGACATGATTGGCCAGTGGCGGTTTTCAGGCGTGGCTTGGCGAAGGGTCAATTGTGTCTGGGGCTAGAGTTGTTGAGCATACATACCACTCTTGTTTTGGCTCCATGTTAGATACCGTGTTGATTTTAAAATCCCTATGTTAAACATATGAGGCATTGCATGATCTGGCTCCTCAGTACTTGGCTAAGCTTCTAACCAAATTCGTTACATCTTTTTAAATCTTGTCTTAAAACTTTTTATTTCAGGATTGCTTTTAACTGATCTTTTTTTTTATTATTGTTAATTTATTCATTGTTATTCTGTTTCTTTTTTTTCTGTTTGTTCTGTATCTAAATTATTTATATTTATATTGTTTTGTTTGCTTGTGTTGTAAAGCGCTTTGAAAAAAGCAACTTTTAAAGGCGCTATACAAAATAAATGTATATTATTATTATTATTATTATTTATTATATCGACTCAAAGAGTTTGAACATATACACTAGCCACAAAAGTTATTAGGACACTTAAGCCACGCTTAAAATGTACGCATTTCATTTCATTGCATAACGAAATATCAAAGAAAGTGTCTGTATCTGCATCCAAATGCTGCAGGAGGTTTCCACAGAACTCTCTTTCATTTTATCTGTAGTTATTGCATTTTTTTTTTTTTTCATCTAGTCCAAAGCCATTCAGGTGTCATAGAATTACTTTTGGGCCGCTGAACATGCAATAAACAAGCTTATCCCAAGCTGATCCTTTCCACATATATATACAGTATATGTATGTATAGTACACAAATCTTTTTTTGAGTATAAAAGGGAAATTTATGTACATACATCACAGAAGTTTTGGGTCTGAAAAAAATCAAGAAGCAATGCTTCAGAGAAGATAAATCAGAAACACACGACTGAATGTACGTTTTGATGTTTCCCACATCCAACAAAACTTGTTCTACTCTGATATTCTCAGTCAGATCTGAGTCAAGGGCTCATTTTCACAGAAGCGTCAGAGATCTGTGGTCATTACCGCTCAGTCTGCGAGTCTCTGGAAGAGTGAATTCAAAACTGTACAAGCTCCTCCGGAGAAATCGTTCATTTTAGAAGTCCTACCATGCAGTTAGATGGACATTTCTTTGCTGTGATTCAGTTCTTTTTATGAAGCATTAATGACGTGGTCTACTGGTCTGGATATGCTAACGCTTGTATTACCTCAGGCGAGAATTTGTTTCTGAAGGCAACTTCAGCAACTCGTCCGGAGGTGTTTGTGCTTCAGACATGAATGATTCCTCAATTCGTCTTATGCAGTGCTGCTACTAAGTGATCAGATTCGTTTTTTCCTCAACTAGCAGACGATAAAATAAACCAAATAAATCCCATTCCGGGTATCAATCTGGGATTCATCGAGATTTTAAACTGTAGAAAGAGTATTCAATAGCCTATGCCTTATTGAAGCACTCTCTAATGCTGCACCTGCCAAATAGTATGATAAAAATCAAAACAATAGGCCTATTGACAACTGTAAATAAGTTAAATTAAAAGCATAAAACAACCTAAATCGCTGATGACAACACATAACAATATGACGCTGTAGTTTTCGGCCGAAGTACCGCCACTTGCCGCGTTACCATGGAAATGTAATCGCGAGGGCTTTCAGTGTTTTATGAATTCACTAACCGAACCTGGATCGTTTGTCTTCGTAGATACACTATGGTTTGTCTTTACGAAGCCATTTGAACCCCGAGAGTTTCACCTCAATTCACACATTCAAGGAGGCAATTCCAACAAACATTTACGAGTTTTATGCAGGCTGCATGGGTTCAACACAGGGTCTCCCTACAAACACAGGCCTACACATCATGAAGTCTCTCGGGTGACTGGAGGAACGCCTGCAAAAGAACCTTAGTGGTTATGAAAAATATATTTACCTTGACATTTCATAGTTTGGATGGGTGATTATTTTTAGATGAAATGCGATCGTTTTGATATTAAGTAGGTAATCCGAGTAACAAGAGTAGCCTACACTGTAGGCTACTGAAGTGTGCTGTATTCGTGTGTGATTGGACAGCGCGTGACAACCCTCACTACTCATCGGCTGTTTAGACTTTCCATGTAGGCTATCGGAGATACGTTTATTATTAAGTCGTTTAAATTGCAGTGTCTCCACAATTGTAATCTACTTCAGTTTGAAGAGTTTATATTTTTCGGAGAATGTATAAAAAATAAAAAATAAAAAAAAGCAATGACAATGAGAAAAAAATGTTATTGTGCAGGATAGTGTTTGTTGCCATGTAGTAGGTTTAGTAGGCCTATATTTGGTGGATGAGGTGATTCTCATTATATTTTCTTGCAGGTGAACAAATAGTGATCATACAGCACATTATTTCATGCTTTCCTGTTTTTTATTTCGAAACCCCTCAAAAATCCTTAAAATACCCCCTTAGTGGTGGCAAACATAATTCTGCCATTTATGTTATGAATGCCTTGAGTAGCACCGCATTAGCAACGTGAAGCATATGGCACTGCTAAAATGAATAACGCGCAGATGAAGTCATTACAAGTTATAGGTGCATTAAGTGGTCTAATGGTGACAAAGTTTGGGCAAAGACAATAAGTAGCATGAAATTCTGTGCTGAAGGATAAAGTGAAGGATAATTTTGCGAATCGGCAGCGAGAGGAGAATTGATGGATGTGAGCAGCTTCAGCCCACTATATCTCACTGCTGTTTCTGTTCAAGAACCGTGGGACAGCTCGAATGCTGACAGTAACCAGCCCAAATTGGCTCCTGAACACAGCCTGGGTTCCACCATTGGTGAGGGGGGTCTTAGAAATGGCTATATACCTGAGTTGGGGGTCGACAGGTCCTGTACGCTGGAGACAGGCGGCTGCATCATTACCGATGCTCCTGCACAGGAACCATAGCATGAAAACAGAGCAAGACCAGTTTGATGTGAACCTGCTGTGAAACCTGATAGAAGGGCCTCTAGAAACGATTGTTTGGCCCAGGGTGTTTATAGATAAATAAAACTAAACCATATAAAAACATTTTCATCATTTGAAATAGAAATAAATTCTCACTAAATGCAAAACCCAGAGTAATTAGACTCCGCATATTATTTAAAAGTTAATTTTCAGTTAGTTGGATGTTAATGAAGTGCACTTATCAAGGACACAAATTAACTCAATGGTGTTTCGATTTAAATGTTCCATTTCTGAGCAGCAGCAAATGACTATGGACAATAAGATAGCAGGATTTATTTCATTAAATAAAACAGCTAAGCCTTTATATTGTATAATTTATTTCTAGTCTATACCCATTTCAGCTCAGTTTCATGCAGTCAACGGTAAACTGAAATTAATCTCACTGTCTGATCAGTGGGTGACTATCATTATGAAAATGAGTAAAAATGATTGGTACCCAGAAGCTTTAGCTCGGACAAACACACCTGCTGGAGTTTTAAAAGGCGTATTTAAATCTCTTCCAGGATTAGACTTCAACTCAATTCCTAAGAGATAAAGGATTATAAAACTACAGAATGGGGATTTAAAATGTTTTTGATGTTTTTATTCTTTTCTTGAGAACCTGTGACTACCGCAAATACTAAAACATCTTAGTGCTTATCATGTCTCGTTTGAATGCTTTTTAATTGATTCCTTTATGTATTCTTTTGAATAGAGGAGACTGGAGACTGTAGATGGCAAAATTATTTTACTTAAAGGGATAGTTCACCCCAAAATGAAAATTCTGTCATTAATAATTCACCCTTGTGTCGTTCCAAACCCGTACGACTTTCGTTCTTCTTCAGAACACAAATTATCTTTTATATATATATATAAAATAAAGAGGTCGTAAAACTAATCCAAATTAATTGAGTCCAAATTTTCTGAAGTGACTCGATCACTTTACAAGATGAACAAATTGAATTTAGACTTTTATATTCACATATATAAACATTCCTCAACTCATACATAAGTTTTGGTAAACAGAAGCTCAAGCATGTAAGCTTGACGTGCAGGAAACCAATGAGGTTCATTCTTGTGTTACGCAGCACTTTTGAGCTTCAGCAAGAACCAATGAGGTTCATTCTTGTGTTACGCAGCACTTTTGAGCTTCAGCAAGAACCAATGAGGTTCATTCTCACGTGTCAACCAGGTTCTGTTGAGCTTCTGTTTCTGTTTGCTGATCAATGTTTATATGTGAATAAAAGCCTGAATTAAATCTGTACATCATATAAAGTGATTGAGTCTCTTCAGAAAATTTGGACTAAACCGCTCTATTCATATGGATTAGTTTTACGATCTCTTTACGAACTTTTCAAAACGCCAAAGTGTCAGTTGCCCAGCCGTCAATGGAGGGACAGAAATCTCTCGAATTTCATCAGAAAGATCTTCGATTGTGTTCCAAAGATGAACGAAAGCCTTACGACCGTGAGATATTAATAACAGAATTTTTATTTTGGGTGAACTATCTTTAAATGTCAAAACAGTGGTTTCCTTTTACTTTTACTTTTTTTTGTTTTTGTTTTTTTGTTAAAAAACCTTTTAGAACCTTTATTTGTAAGAGTGTAGACATTCACACATTACTGTGTGAACTGCTCAGGAGGCGAGCTGCAAACAATCTGAAAATAAGTTGGCTTCAGAAGCGAACCGGATAACAATAAAACTACTCTATACATTACCTGCTTAAACGCCCCTGTGGGATGAACGCAGAGATGCTGCTGAAGTGGAAGCAGTTTGATGATATATCGTGTTTGTTTCTGTGTGTGTGGTGGAGAGAAAGAGAGAGGGCTCTGTGCTGAAGGCATGTCTCTTGGCAGGGAAATTAAGTGTTTGTGCGCTGCCTGAGACATCCGCACTAGTACCTACCCTCTATAATTCGGTGTCAGACCCTCCGCTCATTAATTTTACTGCAGTGTTTCCAGAAGGCCTCTCGAGTGATGCGTGTGGGGTAGACAGTCCTGTTCTCCCTGCCATAACACAAAACAACCATGCCAAGCAAATGTGTGCTTAAAAATACACACAGGGAGACCTGTAAATGTGTCTCTGACGTTTTGCTATATTTCTGTGACAGAGAGCGATGACTGTCACTTCATGTGTGGTTGAGGAACTAATAACCAATAAAGACAGTCTTGCAGAAACAGATGTTGTATGGATGTTGGCACCAGTGTTGTTATTGTTAACTAAAACTAAAACTATTACACATAATTTAATTGAAATCAAATATAAATATTAGATGGAAAACCTTCAACTTATAAAACTAGTGGGACACTTATTGTTCTTTTTTATTGCCTTTTTTCCCTATAACATATTTTAGTAATCATCATAAATTAGTAGAGCTGTGACAATACACTTATGTCACGATTCGATACATATCATGATACTGAACTCACGATACGATATTATTGCGATACTTAGCAAAAAATGAACTGTTGATTAAAATGCTAAATTTGGTATCACATTGGGTGTTTAAATGAATAGGCTGGGATTTGTGCTGATAACCCAATGCACAGAACAATAGAGACACCAGAATAAAAATCTTCATAATTCTGAAGCTGAAAACAGATGATTTCAGATAAATATGTTTGCACTCTGTCACTGACTAGTTGTATTTAAAATAATGTAGGACACTTTTTACTGGTAACATAAGACATTTGGCATTATCAGGAGCCCCAAATATTCAACATTGTATAGTAGTTTAATATAGTACTGACACTAAAACTCTGTAAACTTGATTTTTTTCACACACAGTAATTTTCATTTTAGGTTAAATACACATATTGTCACTATCCACGATACATATTGTTGCATTTTTGTATTGTGATATATTGTTACACCCCTATAAATTAGGTATCATTCGAAAGCTTAATCACTAAAATTCATCCAATTTCAAAATCCGTTTTGAAATTGGGCATTGCATTACCATGAAAACGGTAATTTATCAAATCCCTTTAGCAGGCTCCTCCCCCTAGTGGGCAGTGTCGTTCCTCATTACAAAATTTACTGCACTATTTTATAATCAACTTTTTCAACTCTTGACAAAACACATATGGTCGGAAAGGTCCGAGACTCAATGTTACCATATTTGGCGTCTGTTTTGTAACAGAAGTGATATTGTGACAAAGTTTTTAAGTTGTTACAGGAGAACACATAAAAAAAAAATGGAATATGGATGGCTATTTTTGGCTAACTTCAAATTTGGTACACAACTTGATTAGATATATGGCTTTGACTTTATAGCATTTTAGAGGAAAAATACAGTACATTTGCTTTACAGTAAACTTAAACTTCTATAACTTTTTTACACTTTTTTTGAAGTGCTTTCATTCAGCAATATTCCAACTTTGGGTCTGTATTCTAAAGCATTAATGAATTACAACCATTTAAGTTTGAATCATGCATTTTCACATCTATGCTCAAAAAGGGGGGTGACTGTAAAGGGGAAAACTAATCCAATAAAAAAATATATTTTAACAAAATGATTTCAAAATCATTTGAACTCTAAAATGCAAACTGGAAATATTAAAATAAAAGCTAACTCAAAATATTAATAAATACTATTATGGTTGGCAAGTTTGTCAAATTACTACTTTTATGGACTTAACTGCATGTCCAGATTCATGACTTTGAAAAGAACAGACATTAGTCTTTAATTGGCCTTCAAAAAAGAAATGGCAATGAATTTCCGTATGAACTTTTTGGTCATATTAAGCTCAAGAATTCTGCCTTGAATTCTGGCCATCATTAGAGAAGCATAGAGGTTTTAGTGGTCTGTGACAGATGGTAAACCAATGTGTTCCGTCTTTGCTTGAGCTCATCCAAAACAAAAAATGGGACCAGACGATTATCAGCAGATTCTAGTCATTATTTAGTAGTTTAATTTGTGCAGTGTAAACAATAGCCATGCATGAAATGTCTTAATGAAAATATCCATTTTGTGCTGCACTCTTTAAAGATGATCTATGTCTGTCACCAACATGTCCGTGAGAGACACTGTTTCAGGTATAAAGCTAATAAAGATCAATTTGACCTAAACAAAATCAGTCATATATGTTTGTCAACCAATTGATGCGTTTGAGATATCATGTAATAGTATAGAAACTATTATCTTGAAGTTATTGCCAATGAACCATATTTGACTTTTTCACGTTTATTTTTAGTTGTTTGAACAGGAAAAAACAGAGATACCAGAGCACTTCATTAGCTAATCAGTTAATTAAGGCAGATAGTGGAAATGTAATATTGATGCATGCCAAGTAATTTGTCAGAAATAAAGATGTCGTGACCATTTCAATCAATATGATCAGCAGGGTTAAAGTCCAGCTTAATTACAAAATAAATCAACTATCTATGCTTGTCAGTAAGGATTGATGCTAATATTATGCTTTTCATTGCCAGTAGGTGGCAGTATGGGATACCCTGTGTTGTGAGGGAATATGTGATTTATAATGAATTAAACATCCAACTTGTGTTAGTGCTATTGATACTAATTGGTGATCTATTATGTATTACCGTATTTCCATAAATTTCTAACATTTTGAGTAAACAATTTAACATTAAAATTCTAAGTAATTTATGTCTTTAGTCTTGTCTTTAAAATCAGCCCTGAATGATACATTTGTATGTTGTATTTTCTGTGTTGTTGTTTTGTATGTACACTAAAGTACACTTCTCATTTGATTATGTAGTATCTTTGCTGTATAAGTGTGGTCGTTTACAGGAAGTTTTACTGCAGTTTTCAGTGTTGCAGTATGTGATCATTTGAATAGCAGAACTGCAGATTTCAGTACTGTGACAAATTAAACAACACTTCATTCGTGTTTATTTTAGAAAGTCCTTGGCCACATGCATGTCAAGTCATTATTCTTCATGACTTGAAAAATAATAAATTATGTGCATTGAAATTTGAACTAGAGCCACAGTTCGCAGCTGTGTGTGTGACTGTATCAAAAATAATGATTTGGTGTGGTTTGTTGTACTTTGACACAAAAGATGAGACAAAAGGTATTTTTCTGCACATGCTACACAACTTTATTGTGGGTTGAATCTGTAGAAGTTTTAAAAACTTCATTCGTCATATATTTTTAATTATTTCTCTAAAGCCGCACTCTTGAGCTCGGTAATCCTTACCGACTTTTGCTTGTTTTTGGGCCATTTTGTGGCACATACGGATCAAGCAGAAACTTCCAGGAGTTTTCCCAATCGCTCAGAGATATAGACACCATTGCAGGCTCATGGCTTTTTGAATTATTTGAGAATTTCCAAGATTCCATCCATTCTGCAAACTTTCCTTTTCCATCTTCATCTTCCTTGTTGCCAGATCTAACATTACGCCTTGGTCGTTGTTGCGTCTTTGCTATTTTACACGCATCGCTCCATCTCTTCTGTTGTGGTTTCTCCTGATCTATGCTAGAGTAAATGTGCTTTCTTTTTGTTGCAGTCTTTGTCATTATCACAGATTCATCCTCAGCCGAAGCAGAGCTGTTCTCGTGCTTTGAGTCAAGGTCCATCTTCATGAACCTCCATGACTTGCTCCAGATGTTCAGCTTCAAGTCTTTGACCAAAGCAGAAGGGAAATAATAGATGTGTTTTTGTTTTGACCAAAGGATCACGTCTTGTGCGCTGAATGACTTTGGCTTTGCATCAGGCCATGAGGCGATGTTCTTTGGTGGTTGTGGGTTTGACATCTTCCATGATCGACCCCATTCTGACCTGCTCTCAATCTGGACAGGTTTGAGCATCGCAATGCTACTGACATCCGACGTTAGCTGGAAATTCAAATAACACTGACCTTGTCTTTGGTAAAACTCTGTGCCAGTAAACATCCAAGAATTATCCCAATCTAGAACTTCTTTTTTTACGAGTTGTGCAAGTCCAGGACCATCAGACCTCTTCTTAACCCTCCATGAGTCATTCCACTCTTTCGCGGGATGTCGTTCTTTTAAGGTCTGATAATCGAATGATCTGCTAAATGCATTCGATGCTCTACGAAGTTCCTTTCTGCCTTTGATTTCCATTGATTTCTCAAACCAAGTATATTCAGGCTGGGAATCCTTCAAGCTGGAGAACCTCCAAGAATCCGTCCACTCGGTCATTGAGGGTCTATCATGATTGCGCTGATGAGTTGATGATTTCCATGATTGCTCCCAGTCTGCCACAGATCTTGTGTATGTCTGTTGGCCCACTGGCTCGGTTGATGCACCTTGCAGTTGTCTTTCCAGTAGATGCTGACGTCTCATAGTCCTCCAGGACTCAGCCCAGGTAAGAACCCCTGCTGGTCCATTATGCGGGATATCCTCATTTTCTAGCACTCTTCTAATAGGTCTGGGCTGAGCATTGGCGGACCAACCCTGCTGCCATAAACTACTATCTTGATTGAGAGTTAAGTTTGTGAACCTCCAAGAACTGGCCCATTCAGTGAGAGTGTGTGATGCGGAGGAAAATTGTGGAAGTGGACGTCTCAGGTTCCTTAATGCTCTTTCTTCTCTACGCTGGCGTTTCAGCATCTTCCAAGAATCCTTCCAGTCAGTTTGCTCTGAGAACTGGAGCATCTCTCCCCGCTTTTGGATTCTTGGCAAAGTAAGTACGTTGAATTTCACATGTTCACTTTGTTGATTTAAATGGTCTGGTTTCGGTGTCTCAACCTTCACTTCCACCTCCCTACATTCAGCTTTATTTATCTCTTCTTTATACTCCAAAAGATTTTTTATGGTCGTCCATGATTTTTCCCAATCAGACGGCGGTGCATCCCTCCCACCAAACTGAATTGTGTGCTTCATCTCTCTAGGCACATTCATTATCATGTTGCAGATGTCAGGATGCAGTTCCTCGGGCACCACCGCTTGAGATTCGATTGATTTCGTTTCCTGTTGTGATATGGCTTTTGAAACCCTCCAAGATTTACTCCATCCTAGGTTATTACCTGTTTTTGACTTCATATGAAGCCTCTTCTTTAAGTACATCCAAGAATTTTCCCATGGTAATTCAGGTCGTGTTTCCTCATTAGTTGAGGGCTGAATTGAATCGGACATGATATCACCTCCTTTCACAGGTTTCATTGTCATCCAGGATTCGAGCCAGTCTGATGCACTTTCCTGATTCTGATCCCTCCACAGGTTGTAAAATGTGTTGCTATCACTTTTATCAGTGACTTCATGAGACTCTTTTCGTTTCTGAGTGAATATCCAAGACTTCTCCCATTCTGAACTGGCCAGATCTTGTTGAACGAGCTCGGAGTCTAATGCTTTCCTGAGCTTCTCCCACAGAAACATATAATTGGAGCTCATAATGTTGTTGGTGTCAAACCCAAGATCAAACCAGGGTTTACCGTCAGTGCTTGGCTGAAGATTGAGAAACTTCCATGACTGTCCCCAGTCGAATGCACAGGGACTTTCTTCAGGTTGTGGCAAAGGCTTTGAGAACTTCCAAGACTTCGACCACACCATCAACCCAGGGCAGCTTTCATTGAGGTGATGTAACAGGGCCAGTTTGTTGGCTTTTGTTGTTTTCGTCAGGTCCACCTGCCTCTGAATCCGACTGCTCTGGAAACCTTGCGGCCTTCCCTGGTGCGTCTCTTTAGCCTTGTGTGCATCAAGAGTTGATTCTTCAGGAACCTTTGCTTTTCTCTCCAGTCTTTTAGGGTTTTTTATCTTGGAGGACATACGCGTCTGCCAATCTTGATTGATTCTATATGAAATTTTTAATTTGAATGGACAACAAATTAAAATGATTTCTCTTTAATATGAAATGTAGTTTGAGTTAGCTTCTTTTGTTTTAACAGATTCATTAAAGATAGCTGTTGTTATTAAAATTAATATTAACACAATTAAGTTGAAGCGACCACAAGCTCATTATTAGTTCTGAAAGGCCTTATTATCTGCAAACAAAATATGCAGAGAGGCGGTTGGGATCAAACATACAAATGCTGCATTCATGCCAGAGCTATAATTATGAGATGACTCAGAGAGTCTTCTCTGAACTTTTCTTGTCTTTGTCAGAAATTATTATTTTCTATATTATCGCTCAAAATGCATCATTGTGCATTTCTCCAACTTGCAATTATTAGTTAGAAAAGAATGTGTAAAATGAGAAAGAAGTGTTTTTATGGGGTTAAAATTGTTGCATTATTCCAAATAAATAGATTGAGATTCACAAAATGTTAAGAGTTTCACAAAAACGAATAAAATGAGATTTGCAAATAAAAAACATATTTACAATTGTGTTTTGTGGGTGCAAACACAACTCTGCCTTGCATTCATTTGTGAATCGCTTCCTGTACATTTGTAGATACCTGCACGCATTTGTGGATTTTGAAACATTTGTAGTGTCAAGACTGCAGACAAATCCACCAATAATTGGACTCCACCCACCATCTACTTAAGCCAATCAGATAACAGCCATTTGTGCTGACTAATCATAGCACGCTCTTGCTTCAACCAATCACAATTTGTGATTTTATTCATCTGCACTGGCAGAATAGGAACTATAAGGCACATAAAATTGGTAAAATAAAAGAAGTTTAAAATTTGGATTTCTTTAGACCATTACACTGTGTATTAAGCCAAGCCACAGTATTTTATTTTATAAACCTTTAAAAATGCCAGAGAAACAACATTCAGCCTCGTAATAAACACGTGAGTTTGTGTAATTGGTGAAATTGCTGTCTCACAACAGCATTTCACACTTCTTCAGTCAAGCAGTTTTAATGGCAGCTCCAAGGACGTATTTTAAACGTTAAATACATGTATTACAATTCATTTTGTTTGTAGAAAATATATAGGTGGATTCTTTTTAAACGTGTGCCAGGTTGTTGCATTCTAAAGAGAACATGTCATGAATTTAAAACATGATAAAACAAGTATTTAAACACAAATTGTTTTTGCATTTTATTTATTTGTGAATTTTAATAATTTTTGTGAATCTCAATTTATTTGGAATAATGCTACAATTCTGAGTTGGAAATATATTTTTCCAAGTTGGAAACTTTACAGTAATTTTGACATAGCATGAGCAAAGCAATAGCATGATCATAAATATTACAAAACTATATGGAATGCAATGGGTTAACAATATTTTCATTAACAAAATATATCAATAAACTGCCTCAAATGCACTTTAAGACATTTTTGAGCCACAAAGTAGTTTTATAAATACTGAGTTGGTCATTTTAGAGAGTTTTTCTGATTGACAAATGCAGTAAAATGAGGGATTCGGCAGGTTCTCACCTTTCCAGAGCACTCTTCTGTACCCTCTCCTCTTCCAGCTGTCGTTTCTGTCGATTCTCCCTCAGTCTGATTTCCCAGACATGCTTCATAATTGAAGAGCCACATACTAACACCTCTGCGTTTTTGTCCATTATTGTAGAGACTCCTGCTGTAAGCGGAGATGAAGCTATCAGTGGAAGAACGAAATTGGATTTTACAAGACTGCAATGTTCCCTTGCATAAACTAACCATAAATTGTGCATTTGTTTACAATATAGATCATCTAATAGCATGCATTTGATTAAGCTATTTAATTTAACCAGGGCAGGCAATTAAATATAAACGCAGTACAAAACAAACGCAGACAAGAAAAAAAATTTGGAACATTTGCACATTTTATAGAATACATTTAGCAGGGAATCATCACTTATCAGGCAAAAACAATACCACATGAAATTGCTTCCGTGATTAATTCTATAATAGCATAACTGGATTGTTCTTTCATGCTATATTTAAAAGCAATAATCGTGTTTACTGCTAGCAATATTAATTGCAATTTCATAACTGTACAGCATCCAATCCTGCGGTCCTGTCAACATAAAAGAGTATTTCTCTGCAATAATGAAATAAAAAAGAAATGTTTACCGTCTGACTGTTCTCTGTTAAATGACCATCTGGCTTCAGAAGCAGCTCATATAAGTGTCAACTGTAACTTAACTGGCCCGTGTAACCAGGGCTCTTGACCCGGCTATTTATAACACCCTGCGGGACGGTTGACACGTGGCTTTGTAAATCGTTAAAGAAATGCTTGTCTGCATTCATTTAAAAATATTCTTTTTATTTCATGGCATACTGTACTCGACCAGATTCACCTGTAAACCTGTGACACGAGTCGCTACAAGGATGTTCTCACACTTGTAGGTAATGATTAACGTCGATGGATGGAGATGTCAGATTTCAGAATGAAAATGATGGAGCTGGTAATTAATACACTGCATTTAGGTGGTACATGACACAGTTACTAATTAATAGTAGGTAACTTTATTCCTTTGAATTAGGATGGAAGGATCAAGTACAGTGTTTCAGGGCGGTGCGCTCAATATAGCCACTAGAACATGATGTTTGCAACGAGGTTGAAATATGTTATGAATGTACAATCAGCATATGGAAATGACTGGGCATACAGTAGCAAGTAAAAATAACCATGAGCCATAAAGTCGTTCATTTAAAGGTGACACTTGCGTACACAGCATGCAGATAATCAAAATATAAACATTTAAATAACTCATCTCATTGAGCTGTTGTTGTACATTTGTTGTACAAACTTTTATTTCAATTCAATATCTCTTGTTATCAAGTTTGCACCAATATTATTTTGCTCTTTTATCCTTAATGCTGTTTTTTTTACAAATTAGAAACTAATAATTACAGTAATTCTGACATTGCATGAGCACAGCAATATTCACAGATATTAAAGTGCCCCATTATGCTTTTACCTGTAGTATTGCCATGCAGAGAGTAATACAGATGTTTGTGAAAGGTCTGTAAAGTTGTACAGATCAAAGTTGCATGACAAATAAAGTTATTATCTATTAAAGAAAGAATCAATTCTGAACTGCTGAAAAGAGTCGTCAGTAATTCCAGTTCTTACTTCCTGCATGAACAAACCTAGGTTTGTAACATATATGCATAATGCCACCCTGTGATCTTCATTGGGATCCAGCAAACGTCTAATATTCCCTTCAAACACTGTAGTTGTAGCAGAGACTGGAAGAGTTTAGTTTGAGAAGATGCGGTTTTCTGCCTGGTGAATCCACGTTTAAAAGGAGGAGGACTCAGGCTTGAATTGATACGAGAAAACAGACGTCATTGTTCCTGTCACTGTGTATCAAGCACTGAGGAAGCCTCCGGAGCTGAAGCTAAGGTAAGAGAGAGGCGTTTTGTTTCCGACACGCACCAATCACGTCAGACTGGACCATCTGACCAATCAGAGCAGAGTCTTTCGGTAAGGCGGGGTTTAGAGAGACTGAATCTTTAAATGAATTGTTTCCAGACTCTTTGAGAAATTAAGTGATATACAATGTATAATATGAGAAAATTAAAGTGTTTTTTGCCCATGGCTGCATGTAAACCTATCGTAGGAGACTCCAAAACAAAATTAGGAACCTTTAAAATAGCATAATAGAGAAACTTTAAAAAACTTCAATTCAATATCTCTTGTTATCGACTTTGCACCAATGCTGTTTTTCTCTTTTAGTCTCAAGGCTTGCATGAAAACTTTTGATTTTGCACCACATTTGTCCTCGTTTCTCACAGAAGTTGCTGACATCCTGAATCGTAACCTTTCAAACGGAGTGAAGAAACAGTGCTGTGCCATTCAGAAGGCAGACAGCTCATTAGGAGAGAGAGCGTCAACCTTTGCATGGCTGATAATGATTCAGCTGTCATTACCGTGTCAGTTTTCAGAATAGAAATCACAATAATCAGGTCTGTCAAATGTTCCCTTACACTCGCTGTCACAGCCAAGAATGACATGCATATTCAATCAATAATGCCTTGTCGAATGAATCCTAATTGAAATATAAAGGATTAAAGGAATAATTAACCCAATATTCATGTAAATCAAAACCCGTATGCTGTTATTTTTTGACAACTTTTTTGCATACAGTGACAGTTCATGTTTGTCAAGCATCATGAAGGACAAAAAAACACAACAAAACAATAAAAGTAATATAAAACACAATGAAAGTGGACTTGTGCTTGATATTCAAAGTCTTCTGTAATTTTATGAGAAAAGGGTACCAAATTTGAGACAATTGCCAATCTCCTTTTCTTGTTTTTCCCCAAAAAATAGTAGCTTTTTTTTTTTAAATGACCGTTTTCATTTTTGCACTTTGCATGAGGAAGTTGATTACAATTTCATCAATGGATGACATCAAGTAGGAGCTACAATTTCCATAGATGAAATTGGATAAAATTCCTGGTCGTACATTAAAGGAAGAGTTCACCCAAAAAATGCATTTTGTGAAATGACAGTTTTCATTTTTATTGCACAATGACGAAGTTTAATTCCAATTTCATCTATGGATGGAATCAAAAAGGATCTACTATTGAGCAAATGTACCAACATATTTAGAAAACGAAAAAACCCAAGTCAAGTAAAAAATAAAAGCGTTCTTACCTGTGTTGATGTCATTACAGCCCTGTAAACATGCTGGAACACATAATGGGCCTGCACTGGCATTATCTGTGAGCTTGTTAATTATGGGAATGAAAAACAAAGATATGTAAATGAATTATGAGCCAGCAGGGGGTTCATATGAGTCAGAGCCCGAGAGCTTCACTCAGCATCATCAAACCGCCGGTGTCTCGTTTCCTTTCACACGCAGCACTGATTGCACTTTTATACGACATATTTTGGCCGGGGATCAAATGTGATAAATCCCATGTGATAAAGTGATGAAGTTACATAGATTTAATCAACTTTGACATATTTTAGAATATTTAATATAGAATATTTAAGGTCTTACAGTATATTTACATAGTTGGAGATCACTGTTGCTCATGTTTGAAGACAACTTTAATCCTTTCATTTATTTTGCACTGGTGGAAAATTGAGCGAGGATGAAGTTCAAATCACGTTTCTTGTTGAGGAGAGGTGTGCTTTTACATTGTAAAATGTGACTTTTCGAAATTGTATATAAAACATGTTTGTAGAACAAAAGAGTTTGTTTTACAAGAAAATACAATTTTAGTCTTGCAAAAATTTATTTTTTAAAGGCCCGTTCACACCAAGAACAATAACTATAATAATAACTATACATTATTAGCATCCACATCAACACATTCTGTTTATTCTCAGCACACACTGCAGTTAATTCATCTGCAGATTTAAATCCTTGTGCTCTTTAAAGCAGGATGGATTCTGATTGACTGTCAAGGTTTTTATCACGCATCAGCTGAAATGAGGGAGGGGACGAGGGAGTGTGTGTGTGAGTGAGTGAGTGAGTGAGGGAGCGAGTGTGTGAGTGAGTGGGTGAGTGTGAGTGAGTGAGTGAGCGAGTGTGAGTGAGTGAGTGAGTGAGTGAGTGAGTGAGTGAGTGAGTGAGTGAGTGAGTGAGTGAGTGAGAGTGCGTGAGTGAGTGAGTGAGTGAGTGAGTGAGTGAGCGAGTGTGTGAGTGAGGGAGTGAGTGAGTGAGTGAGTGTGAGTGAGGGAGTGAGTGTGTGAGTGAGGGAGTGAGTGAGTGAGTGAGTGTGAGTGAGGGAGTGAGGGAGTGAGTGAGTGAGTGTGAGTGAGGGAGTGAGTGAGGGAAGGAGGAAGTGAGTGAGTGAGTGAGTGAGTGAGTGAGTGAGTGAGTGAGTGAGTGAGGGAGGGAGGGAGGGAGTGAGTGAGGGAGCGAGTGTGTGGGCGAGTGTGTGAGTGAGTGAGTGAGTGAGTGAGTGAGTGAGTGAGTGAGTGAGTGAGTGAGGGAGTGAGTGAGTGAGGGAGGGAGTGAGTGAGTGAGTGAGGGAGGGAGGGAGGGAGTGAGTGAGGGAGCGAGTGTGTGGGTGAGTGTGTGGGTGAGTGTGTGTGTGAGTGAGTGAGTGAGTGAGTGAGTGAGTGAGTGAGTGAGTGAGTGAGTGAGTGAGTGAGTGTGAGTGAGGGAGTGAGTGAGTGAGTGTGAGTGAGGGAGTGAGGGAGTGAGGGAGTGAGTGAGTGAGTGAGTGAGTGAGGGAGGGAGTGAGTGAGGGAGCGAGTGTGTGAGTGAGTGAGTGAGTGAGTGAGTGAGTGAGTGAGTGAGAGAGTGTGAGTGAGGGAGTGAGGGAGTGTGAGTGAGTGAGTGAGTGAGTGAGTGAGGGAGTGAGGGAGTGAGTGAGTGAGTGAGTGAGTGAGTGAGTGAGTGAGTGAGTGAGTGAGGGAGTGAGTGAGTGAGTGAGTGAGGGAGGGAGGGAGGGAGTGAGTGAGTGAGGGAGCGAGTGTGTGAGTGAGTGAGTGAGTGAGTGAGTGTGAGTGAGGGAGTGAGGGAGTGTGAGTGAGTGAGTGAGGGAGTGAGGGAGTGAGTGAGTGAGTGAGTGAGGGAGTGAGTGAGTGAGTGAGTGAGTGAGTGAGTGAGTGAGTGAGTGAGTGAGTGAGTGAGTGAGGGAGTGAGGGAGCAAGTGTGTGAGTGAGTGAGTGAGTGAGTGAGTGAGTGAGTGAGTGAGTGAGTGAGTGAGCGAGTGTGAGTGAGTGAGTGAGTGAGTGAGTGAGTGAGTGAGTGAGTGAGTGAGTGTGAGTGAGGGAGTGAGTGAGTGTGAGTGAGTGTGAGTGAGGGAGTGAGTGAGTGAGTGAGGGAGTGAGTGAGTGTGAGTGAGTGTGAGTGAGTGAGGGAGTGAGTGAGCGAGTGTGTGAGTGAGGGAGTGAGTGAGTGAGTGAGTGAGTGTGAGTGAGGGAGTGAGGGAGTGAGGGAGTGAGTGAGTGAGTGAGTGTGAGTGAGGGAGTGAGTGAGCGAAGGAGGAAGTGAGTGAGTGAGTGAGGGAGGGAGGGAGGGAGGGAGGGAGGGAGTGAGGGAGCGAGTGTGTGGGCGAGTGTGTGAGTGAGTGAGTGAGTGAGTGAGGGAGTGAGTGAGTGTGAGTGAGGGAGTGAGTGAGTGAGTGAGTGAGTGAGTGAGTGTGAGTGAGGGAGTGAGGGAGTGAGTGAGTGAGTGAGGGAGTGAGTGAGTGAGTGAGTGAGTGAGTGAGTGAGTGAGTGTGAGTGAGTGAGTGAGTGAGGGAAGGAAGGAGGAAGTGAGTGAGTGAGTGAGTGAGTGAGTGAGTGAGTGAGTGAGTGAGTGAGTGAGTGAGGGAGCGAGTGTGTGGGCGAGTGTGTGAGTGAGTGAGTGAGTGAGTGAGTGAGTGAGTGAGTGTGTGAGTGAGTGAGTGAGTGAGTGAGTGAGTGAGTGAGTGAGTGAGTGAGTGAGTGAGTGAGTGAGTGAGTGAGGGAGGGAGGGAGTGAGTGAGGGAGGAGAGGCAGGTTTGTGTGTCACTCACTGTCAGAGAGATGAGAGAGAGAGAGAAAGTTTTGCTGGTATCGTGTATCTATTATGCGGAAAATGAGTATCGGAAGCGTTCCAGATATTTCAGTATCGATATGTATCTATATTTTTGACAACACTACTTACACTATGTTTATTATTTCAGATGCCTTTTAAAAAAAAATTAAATAACCTGTTAAACATGAAAGTATTATGCAAACATAATTTCTCCTTATATAGAACATTTTTGTCATAATAGTGTCAAGAGCCTAGGGTTTAATACAGGACCCAGTCTAATCTTTTTTTTCTAACAGTGTACAATAAAAAAAGATGCAAAATCCCACAGAAGCAAACTGAAGGATGGACCAGCATCAATCCGGTGTCTTATGCACAGGCACATTTCTTCATAAAATGTACTGTAACAGTCTTATTTGAATTGCAGTCTAATTTAAATAAAAACAACAACAAGTGAATCGTACAAGCACACATTTAATCTGGATTTGTCCCCTCAAATCTGCGTTTCGCTGTCCACCTCTGCTACTCTAATTACCTCTCATATTCCTCTGGCAGCAACATGACAGGCTGTCAGCCGTAAGAGACAGAAATGCACCTGTGAGCACAGAGAATAAATCACCTTTTGACTTCTTCTGTGTCTATAACAAAAGGGCATCCGACCTGCCGACAGCAGAGCAGCGTGAAGATCCGTGACCTTGGCGGCTCACTTGTTGCTCATTAGCGGACATGGTTTAATCCTTCTTTATGTGAGTGAATTATCTAATTAATTCTCAGTAGCCCATTAGCAAAAGCAAAATGCATGTATTTATGAACTCTGCTTTGCATTCAATTATTTAATAACTGAAGTCCAAATTAAATTGCAAAAGCAATAAACTGTGGTGGTATAAAATTCTGGTGGTTTCTTGATTAAAACTTGCTGCTATGATGCTGGAGTGCGGTGGTTGCCAAGACATTGCTATACATTCAGTATTTATTTTAATTACCAGAAACTATTTTTAAAAATAGAAAATAGTTTAAGGGGCCATTTACACAACACCGTTCTCAAATAAAAAAAGAAACTTTTTATGCGTTTTAGCCGTTCATTTACACTACAACAGCGTTTTGGGGGCCTGAATATGCAAATTATTGAAAAAGGAGATTCAAAGTGCAAGTTTTTGGAAATGATACAACAACAAAAATGCAAATTTGTGAAAACGCTGACGTCATGGGTATGAGTATTATGTGTTAGTGTTTCTATACAAAGTGACATCGCCATCTACTGGCCTGGCAGCAGAATACAGCGTTTTTAGTCAGTTTCGCAGATCCGTGTGAACGGGATCGTGTTGACAACGATGCATCTGTACGCAAAAAACGCAAAGGAAATACTATTCTGGTTTTAGTTCATCGTAGTCGTGCAAAAGTACCCTAAGTTAACAGCAATGACAGTGATGCATGACTTACACTTTTAAAAATCAAGGTTCTTTAATGGCATCGATGGTTCAGTAAAGAACCTTGGAATCTTTCCACAAATAGTTATTTTCTCAAGGTTCTTTATAATGGAAAAGATTCTTTAGATTATTCAAATGTTCTTCACAGTAAGAGAAAATTGATCTTTATTAAAAAACTGTTCACTGAAAGGTTCTTTGGGGGACCAAAAAAACTTCTTCTATGGCATTGCTGCAAAAACCCGCTCTTTGCAACCTTATTTTAAAGAATTTGTTCTAATAAATACACATGAATGTTGATTCAATCATTAAAATATTATTATTAAACACAAAGCCAAAAGGTCATTAGGTAATGCTCATGGGTCAAAGGTGCCTGTCATGTAATATACCAGCAGCTTTCAGTCTGACCTTTAGCCTTTCAGGGCTGGCCTGTGTCACATGGTCCACCAACTTTATTTAGCAACTGGTCTTGTTCACGCGTTCGACGTCTGTGCTGAAGATCTTTCCTCTAGATGGACAGAGTGGGTGTTCTGCTGTGAAACAATTCCCTGCAACAATTAGTTGAAATATTGGAATGAATGTAAAAATAAAAACGTTAATGGCACTAAGAGGAAAGCTCTCCCAGCGGTGATGCATTGTGCTTTAAAATGAAAAATCCATCAACCTGAGCCATGCAATTTGCATGTAATTTCTTTCAAAAGGATTTTTTTTTTCTCCCACCGGACAAAATTAACTTTTTTTTATTATGCAGAAGACAGACATACATTAAATGTGAAATGTAAAATAGGACAAGTCTATCACTAAAGCTTGCATTCGGATATGCTTGTTCTGTTTAAAGATAATAATATTGACTTTAAAAGGAAGTTGAGGTTTAGAAAGAGAGAGTTTGTGAAAAGAGAAACCAGGGCATATACAGTATATACAGTGTGTATATATTATATATATTGAAGTATATTTTGACCTTTTAGGTAGTTGAAAAGACTGAATGGCAAACTAAAATGTGTGAAAGTTCTTGACCTCAGGCTCAGAGAAATCGGCTAATTAGAAACCAATAAGCAAGAAAAAGGACCGAAATAGAGACGGAAGCGTCTGCTTGTGCTTTATGCGCCTCTTTAAAGAAGTGAACTGCATCAAACACAAGAAATTTCTCAAAGGAAACTTACTCTAATTACTTTAGGCTCTCAGAGGTTATATATATATACCTACTGACGTTACTTTGGAAATGTCAGCCTTTGGGAACAAAATCACCAGAGAATTCATTTGATTTTCATGCATAAATTTTATAAACAAATTAGAAATCACCATAGCAATTGTGGATCAACAACAACAAATACCAAACTACTTCCTAACAAATATAATTTGATGTTTATATCTGTTTTTTTTTTATTAAGATATAAGATAAATGCAATATAAACATATAGAAAAATGTACGCTTTGTGCAAAAGCAGGTGTGCACTGGATTTTGCAGGTGAATTAAACTATGTAAATATAAAACTGTGAAGGGGAAAAAAATATGCAATATAGCAAAAGTTTGACTTCATTTATGTTTCCCTGATTTTAAAAATACTTTGAGAGTCCAGAGTGAACTGAGCTGGACTTTATTATTATTCAAACGTGTAAAATAGTCAGAATAAAGAATGAGTGCACTAAGCAATGATCTAAATAATGTAAGCATTTTTATTTTTAACTTAAAGCAAAACACCACAGGTGAATTATAGGGCAGGGACGTGCAGAGAGTTCCTCAGGGGCAGGGGATCAAATGTAAAAAAGGGGCATATATATAGTGTAGATAATATAAGTATAATAGTATATAAGTAACCTATCAGCCAAAAGTTTGGACACTGCTATTTTTAATGTTTTTGAAAAAAGCCTTTTATGCTCATCAAGGCTGCATTTATTTGATCTAAAGTACAGAAAAAAGAGCTGTATTGTGAAATGTAACTACAATTTGAAATATTTTTTTTCTGTGATATTTTTTTCAAGATTCTATAGTTAAAAAAAGAACAGCATCTTAAAATAGAAATATTTTGTACCAATATAAACTAGGCTACCATTCAAAAGTAGTTTTTTTTTAAGAAATGAATACTTATTCAGCAAGGATTTGCTAAATTTGTTTATTTTTAAAGTGGCAGTAAAGACTTTCAGCAAATAATTTCTATTTTAATTTAATGTTTAATTTAAACTTTTTATTCATCAATGAATCCTGAAAAAGTATCACAGGTTCAATAAAAAGAACTGTTTCCAACATTGATAATAAATCAGCATATTAGAATGATTTCTGAAGAATCATGTGACACTGAAGAGTGGAGTTATGGCTGTTGAAAATCCAGCTTTGCAGCAAAGAAATAAATTATGTTTTTTTTTTCAAGTATATTAAAATAGAAAACTATTATTTTAATTGTTTTTAATGTATGTTTGATCAAATAAATGCAGGCTTGATGCGCATAGGAGACTTAAAAAAAAAAAAAAAACATTGAAAAAGTTTTGTCCACATTTTTGACCAGTAGTAGCCTATTAGCTATTGCTGCAAAATTAACTATGCTAACATAAGTATTACTGCATAGTAATAATATGTTTACTGCACAGTGTATCAATATACATGGACAAAATACAAGTGACTTGAATACTAGGCTTAGGCTAATGGATTCAGATCGCGTCGTAATATAAATGAGTCTGTCCATGTAATTTTCAAACTATTTATGAATGACCGGAAAATTACCGCTCCACTTCACATTGTCCAATGAAATTTGAACTTGTGGTGGCAGATGACGATTAGTCGCTGTATTATACACGACAAACAGGCTTCAATAAATTATGTAATATTTTAAAATATGATGATTTTTAATTGAATCGACAGACTACCTTTTATTATTGGAAAAAAAGTTTAAAAATTGCCATCGAGCCACATAGGCCTACTCACTGAAAGAATTTGGCTCGAGAGCATCATTTATCACTCCATAAATCAGAAAATACTGTCACCAGTCAGAAAAACAAAATCACAATTGTTTAGGAATAAAATTGTATAAAATCAGGCAAATTATATATAAACACCCCCTTCAATAAAATCAGAATATAGAATAGGCTAAAACTGTAGAGTTCAGAGTATGTAAGTGCTGCTGAAATAAAGATTTCTGACTGCAGGAGAAAACAGCCTTTAAAGAGATAGTTCACCCAAAAATGAAAATGATCTTTTGTGTTCAGCAAAAGAAAGAAACTCATACAGGTTTGGAACAACATGAGGATGTAGTAATGAAAACGTTTTTCATTCTTAGGTGACCTATCCCTTATATGAGTAATAAAGTGCTCTAAAAGATCCACTAAAAAGTGTATTTTGGATGTTTTCTTTCCACTAATCTGAAAAAACACTTTATGAAAAGCCAAAAAGCCCAAAATCTAAAAATTGACAGATGCATGAAAAAAACAGTGTTTAGCCTTTTAAGTTCGCCTTAAGAAACAAAGATCCTTGGTTACATTTTTTTTAAATCCCCAATTATAGAGCATCAAAGTGCTCTGATAGCCTCTAATCACTTCTCTGTGATACTGAAGAGAATCGATTTATTTCAAACCGGTTTGACTGACGGAACGAATGTGAATGGAGGCTCGTTTGCATTTGTGGGTGTGCGCGCGATCTCATGTATGTCTATGGGAGGGGTTTACAGGTGTTAATGGCGCGTCATGAGGGAGTCTGAAGCACTAAAGACCCCGGAGAGGGACAGATAGAGAGTGGTCTGGTTATTTGGTGTTTGTGATGGTGACACTGCGGATGTTTTGTGGTGTTGCAGACAGTGCATCAGTGTTGAGCAGACCAGTCACATCAGTGTTGAGCAGACCAGTCACATAACACGCGCGCGCGCTCTGGGTGTTTTGCAGTTTGTCAGCGAGCGGAATGTCGAATCAACTGTTCAGGTGAGAAAATGATTCATAATTATTTTGGGATAACCGGAGTGTCTGTCTTCTTTCTCCTCAGGCCTCACACGTTTGTTCTTCTCCTCTACAGGTTCTTGCTGTCTGCTGTGGTGGTGTGTCAGGCTGTTTCTACTGAAGCAGGTATAAGTTGAATCTTAAAACCAGGGTGTTTTAATTCGTGTGTGGCCGGTTGTTTCATAGCTTCTTTCTAACATGGATTACGCGTTTTCTCTCAGGTTGTGAGGGCTCAGAATGTGGGAAAGCTGGAGTTTCTGGAAAGTCAAAGCAACAAGCGGAGTTCTTGAATAAGTTCAATGAAATGAACACGCAAACGCCGCAACGCCAACACCGCAACGCAGAGGCCGCGTTACCGTTCATAGGACTGACTGGAGGTGAGAATGCATGCATGATGGATTGATAAACAAATAGACAGATATAGATGGGGTCGATTTATATGTGTCGTGTATTTGTGATGTGTATATAAATATATATTATCGTTATAAAGTCCCCGGGTCAGAAAAAGTTTGGAAACATTACTATTACTATTACAGTCTCTTATGCTCATCAAGGCTGCATTTAATTGATCAATAATACAGAAAAAAAAATTGTGAAATATTATTACTATTTAAAATAATGGCTTTTCTAAACTATAATTTATTCCAAGCATCATTACTCCAGTCTTCAGTGTCACATGATCCTTCAGAAATCATTTTAATATGATGATTTATTATCAATGTTGGAGACAGTTGTGCTGTTTAATATTTTGTGGAACCTGTGATATTTTTTTCAGGATTCATTGATTTAGTAAAAAGTTTAAAAGAACAGCATTTATTCAAAATAGAAATATTTTCAACAAACAATATAAATCTTTACTATCACTTTCAATCCAACACATCCTTGCTGAATAAATGTAAATCTTTGGAAAGTCATGTTTACTTCTAGAACTTCCTACGTACAGTACAGTCACGTTCCTGGACACAGGAAGTTATAAATAAAGATTATTAAAGTTTGATTTACAGAAATACTATTTTCAGTTTCCTACTTCGGTTAATTTAATGTGATGCTGGCTGTTTCCTTGTAGTGGTTTGTGAAAAGCTGTTTACTAGCAATTCCTGAGTGAAAATTGTTTCTATGTCAGTTTTTTTTTAAAGACACGGACAAAGGAAACTACTTGACTTTAATTGCACACCATTGTAAACAACACTTACAAACATGAACCAGAGTAAATAATGAGCCTGAAGTAGAAAACTGTGTGTTTTGAGCATTTAAGCTGGAGTTGAGTGGATTTCTCCTATATTAATGGGAATTCCAGTGTTGTCAAGCGTAACGGCCTGCACAGTGTCTGGATGGTTCATGTTGTGTTGGGAAACAGATGTTGGTAGCAGCTGTTTAGATTACACGTCGTACATTTTTGGGGCTGCTGTTTTGCGTTTGCTTCCTTGTATTTAATATCTTCATTTTGCTGTTTCTCATCTCAGTTGCTAAACAAAGTCGTACCTGCTGCAAGAATGGTGGAACATGCATTTTGGGAAGCTTCTGCGCCTGTCCGAAGTACTTCACCGGTCGGAGCTGCGAATACGACGAACGCCTCAGGTAACGAAAGACGTCGAGATCGAGCTGGAAAGCGCTGTTGTGGTCACACGGGGTTTTTAAATGTTTGTGTTTTTACTTTTACAGCGATTGTGGTGTTATTCCACATGGAGAATGGGTTCAGAAAGGATGTTCATACTGCAGATGTGGATATGGAGTTTTGCACTGCTTCCCGCATGTTTTCAGCAAAGACTGTGGTGAGTTTATAGATGTGTGTGTGTGTTGTGAACGCTGTGAGTTTCGTTATATTACAGTATGGCAAGACACACACTTAAAGGGATAGGTTCACCCAAAAATAAAAATTCTGACATTATTTATTCCCCCTTAAGTTGTTCCAAGCCTGTATGAGTTTCATTATTCTGTTCAACACGAAATAAGATATTTTAAAGAATGTTGGTAATAAATTACCGTCAACTGTCTGGTTGCCAACATTCTTCAAAATATGTTTCTTTGTGTTCAACAGAAGAAAGAAACTCATACAGGTTTGGAACAACATGAGGGTGAATAAATTATGATTTTTTTGGATGAACTATCCCTTTAAAGTCCTTCAGGTTGCTGTAACTAATTTAGTTAGTGATAAGCAACAATAGACCGCAGACAGAAGTTCTCACCTCCAACGATTCCCTAATAGGGCTGTGAATCACTGACTCGCGCTTGATTCAAACGGACAGCGAATGATTATTCAAGGCGTCTGTTTCTTGTTTGAGTGGCTGTTTCTTCAAATAACATTCCTGTATATCATTTCATGTCCATTTATTATTTTTTTTTCTTCTTCTTTTAGACGACTCTCAGGAAGTTCGGTGGTACCGTTCAAGGGCCTTCAGAACGTTGTCATCTTCAATCATCATGTTTGTTGCCTTTATTTTACCATTTCTACTGTAAATTAGATTTCTTAACTGGGTTTTATACATGGCATTGAAATATAACACAGCAGAGACGGACTACAAACAAAAAGACGTTTGTTTTAAGTTTTCTTTCTGGGCAGCATTTATTGTCGGCACTGAAATGCATTTTGCTTCCAGTGGAAGTGTAACTAGCTGTGTTAAAAGCAACTGTTTAGTGAAGGAACATGTGTATATAGGATTTATATAGAAAATATATTGTGTTTGTGTCAGTGCGCAGCCAAACCAAATGGATTCTGTCTTTTTCTATGTCTCTGTATGTAGTTATTGTACCAGAGAGTGCACTGGCTGAAAGTAAAGCTTTTTTATAATCAGTATCTGCAAATACACCCGTGTTTTCCTTTTAGAATATACACGTCATGTTAACAATGAGCCGCGGTTCTTGATTTAAAGTCAAGTTCTCGCCGCTCAAATGGTCCCGTCCTCATTTGTGCTCAACTTTCGTTTGCTGTGCTTGTCATTAAAGAGAGAGTCAGATAATGCTCAGATAGCCTGTGATTGTTGACCTTTCGGCTATTTTCTCTTATCTTATATAAACAAGTCGTCCGGCCAATCAATCTCAGTGGCTGGAATGACTATCTTGACCTTCTTGGGTTGGCCGGTGATGCACTGTAACACTCTGTATGATTGAGCGAATGAATTTGTCTCATCCAATTAAAACTTGCATCAATAACTGAGATGGCTGACTGTTTACTGACTTCAATTAAGCGATTTATCACGGATGCTGAAAATTAGATTGGATCGCAACTAACTGAGGCTATGAACAACCATGACTTTCAGAAGCAAAAATGTTCTATAAAGTGTCAACTTTTTGGGGGAAGAAAATAAAAGGTCATTGTAATGTGTAATATTTATCCAAGCTCATTTTTCAACTTCTACATTTTCTAAAGACCAAAATTGCCTACATTCTTCTAGCTAAATGTAGAGAATCAGTTGGTGTCTGTGTCTCAGCTGAAAGCTCTTCCTGTCGGGCTGAATAAACAGAGACTCTGGCCTGTTTTACACTACAATGCTTGAATCTCTTTGGTATTAATAGCCGGGTGGGGTTAAGGAGACCATCCTAAGCCCTGCATCTTCTCCATTGTCAAGCGTGATAACGGCCTCATTCTGCATGAAGAATGTACTCTTACATGCAAAAGGTCTCGCATGAGCTCAATAGTTAGTCAAAGAGATGCTTGTAGGGGTGTATTATGTGATCAATGACCAGGATACGGCCCAGCCTGCTATTCAGGATTTAGGATTAGAAAGTTTACTTCAGGCAAACTTGTTTTGACATTTATTTTTGTGTAAGGAGAAAGTCACAAATTTAGATTTTCAATATTCTTATTCTGTGCTTTCTCAATATTCCCAGTGGTGAGTTTCATTATTGAAACGCAATCATTTTTTATTCTTATTCACAAAAGAAAAATGAAAGGCAATAAAACATATATGGCTATAAAATTATATATTATATTTACAGTACTGTAGATTTGTTTAATGTTTTTAAAAGAAGTCTCTTATATTTCAAAAATACAGTAAAAACTGTCATTTTGTGAAAAAATATTATAATTTATATGACTATTTTCTATTGTAATATGTTTTAAAATAAAATGTATTCCTGTGATCAAAGCTGAATTTTCAGCATTACTCCAGTCTTCAGTGTCACATGATCCTTCAGAAATCAGTATAATATGATGATTTGCTCCTCAAGAAACATTTCTGATGATTATCAATGTTGAAAACAGTTGTGCTGCTTCACATTTTTGTGGAAACCATGATAATCTGTTGTGAGGATTCTTTGATGAATAGAGGGTTCAGAAGAATTTATCAACAGCTTTTATTTCAAATAGAAATTTTTCGTAACATTATAATGTATTTACTCACTTTTGATCCATTTAATGAGTTCTTGATGAATAAAAGTATTAATGACCCCAAATTTAACAGTAGCCTGTATACAATTTGTAATTAATATTTTTTTATTTTTTTTAAAGCATGGAATTACAGAAAATCCCTATTGATGAGAAAATACAACCAAAAAAATGTTGTCACTAAAAATAATGTGACGGCTTATTTTTCTCTTTTGGTTTTGTGGTCTGTGTTTCTCATTGGTCAATAGGATTTTTCAGCAAAAGTTAAAGTTTCCTCAACGTGTGCCACTGTGACAAACCCTTGGGTTTTTCCTCAACGTCCTTGCGATTCTCACTGATTCTCAGGGTTCTGCTGTTCAGGCGCCCCGAGGCCTCAAACTCTAAAGTGGCATTAGACATTCTTTAAGTTTCATTGATCCCCTTAAAATAAGCTGCTCTATCTTCTAACCTCCAGAGATTAATCCAGTGGTGACACATAGAGAGGCTTTTTTTGACTGTGTTTCAATTCTTTGAGCTTCAGGAAGTCCCACATTTTCCAGAGTCATGACATTCAGACACTCCGGAAAGGGGATTAACGGGAGCGTTTAGAAAGTGACTCCTAAGAGAAACTCAATCTGGACTATAACAAACCTTTGTCCTGCTGGGAGACTAGTCTTCCCTTGCTCTAACGTCCCGCTGGTTCAAATGCGATTGTTTGGACGATAGCGTTTCATATGCACAAGCTGCTCAGTTCCTGTGATGGAGGCCTGGCATGTGGGTTTAATTGGGCTGTAGGGGCTCCGCAGGAATCTCCTCGCTGAAAAGCCTGGATGTTTGGGATTACATGCAGGAAATCTGTCTGGGATTGTTGGATGGATGAATGGGGAATGCTTTTGTAGCAATTGCAGGTAAACTTTCAAGTGATTGCATCACTTAGGGGGAAAAAACAATCCAGTTGGTTTCAATCCAGTTCCTGCAAGAGAGTTTATCTTCATCTTTTCAGAGGTTTTATCCATTTGATGAGATACAGGAAGTCCAGGCACTTCAAAACACCCTCTTCCTCTCTCGGCAGGTGTTCTTTCTCTTTTCAAAGTGTTTGATTCAACTTTAATGCTCATAGAGGTTCATTGTCTTAGATATGCATGGATCAGCTCAATCCAGGCCGGGAGTTATATACAATTGATAAAAAGATGGCATTATTAATGCATGGCACCGAACCCGCATATTTGACTGCGGAACGTTTCATATGAAAAAGCAAACGTGCAAGTATGCACCAATCAAAATCCCCCAAATCTACATTTTCTTTTCCAATTTCATGTAGCCCTAAGGTTTGCTCGATCTCCCTCTGAAAGTATTAGACAGGAGTTTATTGAACTTAGAATTAAACTTAGTTAAAGCTTACAGCTCAAGGAAAAGCTCACGAGACGAACACAAATCTCTACAAATAATGAAGAAAAAGCCTGTTCTTTTCGATCTATAAGTTGATTCTAAGAATCAAGATGTTTCTCTGTTTATCTTCATTCTTTCTCTAAGACGGCCATGAGGTTAAATGGAGAGCAGAGAAAGACTTTCTGACTATTTCTGCTTGAGAAGAAAGAAACATAAGTTTGGAAGATGGTAAATGAAACAACTAAGAACTCTGAGCTATTCTGCATCATCTCTGAATAACTGTACTATAAATCATCTCACTTATATGATCGTAACATGTATACACCACTGTTATTGGAGGCATCATCTCATGTGCATCGTTTTAAACAGGTTTGTCAAAACTATATTTCTTCAGGTGAATGCTTTTTGGTGTAAATTGGAGTCTATATTGAGAACAGCAGGACTAAACTGAATCTCAGTGCTAACCCAGCTCAGTGAGTCATTTCTGATCCTGCTGATCCTTAACTCCAGGAATAATGACTTTAATCTTGAATAAGGTTTTACAAATTTGAATAGCAAGACATGAATTCTTTTTTTTCAGGTGTGATTTTTAAATTGTGCAAATTCATCAAATTAAGATGAAAATGTAAGCTTTTAATCAAATATCTGTAAATACGTCCCATTTATCATGTAAATTATGCAAAATGTTTAGAGTTTTCTATATATTATAATTATATTTATAGAAATTGTATCAAATGCACTGGAACCATATAAAATATCGATATATCTATCTATCTATCATCTATCTATATATCTATCTATCTATCTATCTGTCTATCTATCTATCTATCATCTATCTATCATCTATCTATCTATCTATCTATCTATCTATCTATCTATCTATCTATCTATCTATCTATCTATCATCTATCTATCTATCTATAATCTATCTATCATCTATCTATCTATCTATCTATCTATCATCTATCTATCTATCTATCTATCTATCTATCTATCTATCTATCTATCTATCATCTATCTATCTATCTATCTATCTATCTATCTATCTATCTATCATCTATCTATCTATCTATCTATCTATCTATCTATCTATCTATCTATCTATCTTTCTATCTATCTATCTATCTATCTATCTATCTATTATCTATCTATCTATCATCTATCTATCTATCTATCTATCTATCTATCTATCTATCTATCTATCTATCTATCTATCATCTATCTATCTATCTATCTATCTATCTATCTATCTATCTATCTATCTATCATCTATCTATCTATCTATCTATCATATATCTATCTAGCTATCGATCAATCATCTATCGATCTATCTAGCTATCTATCTATCATTAAACCTGGATATAAACAATGTTTTCTTCAAATGCACAAAAGTGCTGACATAAAATTAAAAGGAAATATTAGATGTACACTATTTCTGTGAAATGAAGATTTTAATCAAATGTAAGTAAGTGAAGTGCCAATAATCATGTGACTCAGAGAGTCAGATTGTCTTGCCTCCGTTGAAGCTTGAGATGTTTTTAGGCCCTGTTTACAGCCGGTATTAAGATGTTTTGGTCGATCGGATCACAAGTGGACGACTCTAAATACAGGTGTAAACGGAGTCTAAAACGTTTTGATCGTGTCCACTTTCTGCCACTTCCAGAGGTAGTGAAAACACATTAGACCAGACTGCTTTCGTAGTGTAAACGCTCATGTGATTGAATGTGTTCAAACAGCCATTAAAGACCGTCTTCTCTCCGTCTACTGACCTCATGAGTGAACATTATGGGAATATCAATCCCTATCTAGCTCTAGCCAGACGGGATTTAAACTTTACCGGCTGAAGACTCAAGTTTGGTTTGAAGAGAAAAAATTTATCAAAGACAATGTTCTCTCATCATTCCTGATTTCTAACACACACTCACAGCGTTCGGCTGATCTCCCGGCTCAGAGAAGAAACTAAAGCTGATGTTTTCCGTCGTCTCCAGTCGTGTTCATATGTAAATTGCGTGAGCTTATTTTGCACATTAGATTCTAAAAAAGTCCATTCATTTACCCTCCCCTCGAAGAAATCAGGATAGAAGTGTTTGAAAGTAAACTGATTAAATGTATAAGCGGGAATCTGTTTCCCTGGCCTACTTGTGATCCGGTCGACCTAAACGCATCCCAATACCAGGAGTAAACAGGGCCTAGAAACATCTCGGATCATGCTCCAGTGCCGCTGAGAGACACACACCATACACTGAGACAATCTCACATCCATGTTCATTTCAGTTAAACCTTTCACTTAAATTGTGATTCTGACGATACAATTTTCGTTGAAAATGTTTGTCCTCAAGATATAAAGGCGTCTCAGAGTTTTGGACCTCACTGTGTGTTTGTTATCCTGAGATATAGTGGCTGTTTCTCAGGCTCATCCCAGAGGAAAGCTTGTGTGACAGTGGCAAATGTCTCTGGTCTGTGGCAGTAAACAGAGGTATATAGGGTAAACAGAGCGAGGGCCGTCAGGGGCCAGGACTCGGGTCGGGGGACCGCAGTAATAGTGAGTTAGCAGCAAAGTGCTGTCTGACTTACACTCACACAACAGACAACCCTATAGATCACAGAGACGGGGGACATATTTACCCTGACCCGCACCAGTGAAGGAGGCGGAGACACTGACATTACTTACAGAGACACTGTTCTTCTGCAACGCTGCTAAGGTACATGAGAAAAAAGGAATTGCCCTGTCTTATTTTATCATCTCTCTCTCTCTCTCTCTCTCTCTCTCTCTCTCTCCTCGGTCACCCTTTGTACTGTCATCATCTCTTATCCTTTGTTCTTGCTTCTATTTCTTTTACGTCTGTCCCCTATCTCAACATTTCCTGTGGCTATGTTTAAACTCATCTGCGCTCTGTCCTTTCTTCTTCCTCTCATTCTGAGATTTCTCTTCTTATCTGAAGGTGGTATGTAGAGGAGGCAGGATGGCCGATAGACTAAAGCAGTGGCGGGTCACGACCCAAAAATCGATCGGATGGGTCACAGACCGGGTCGGGAAAATAATCATCCATAGGATAGGAAAAAATACATATTTTATAAATGTTCATAAAAGAAAATATAACATTAAATATGGTTTCATTCACAATAATTATGTGTTGAACCCATGAAACCGTTTAAAACACTCAATTTTATTTTTAAATATATTAGTCATTTATAATCTTTATATTATATCATAATGTATATATTTGATACTTGATATATATATGATATTATAATTATATTAAAAATAATCATTATTGAATGTATGGAAGCATTGAAATTTAAGGTTCATTTAAAAATGCTCAGTGATTTTATATTAAAATACATTATTGATAATATAATTTTATATTATATCATGATATATTATCGATATAATATATCTGTTTATTATATCAAAAATATATATTATTCATTATGATATTAAAAATAATTACTAGTTTTCAAATATTCATAATTTTCCATTTTTTATTTGAAAGTAATATTACCTTTGAACATGAAGCCACAAGAAAATTATAACATTAAACATGACTTCATTTGTAATAATAAACATGTGCCAAAATGTATGCATGAAGCCATCAAAATTCAAGATGCAGTAAAAAATGCTCAATAATATTATAATAAAAATGTATATTAAAATTAGGGCTGGGAAAAGATTAATAGCAAATAATCGTATCCAAAATAAAAGTTTGTGTTTACATAATATATGTGTGTGCACTGTGTATAATTATTTTGTATATATAAATACACACACATGCATGTATACATATAAGAAGAAAAAAATATTTATATATAAAAAATGTATCCATCCATCCATCTTCTTCCGCTTATCCGGGGCCGGGTCGCGGGGGCAGCAGTCTAAGCAGAGATGCCCAAACTTACCTCTCCCTAGACACTTCCTCCAGCTCTTTCGGTGGGACACCGAGGCGTTCCCAGGCCAGCCGGGAGACATAGTCTCTCCAGCGTGTCCTAGGTCTTCCCCGGGGTCTCCTCCCAGTGGGACGTGCCCGGAACACCTCCCCGGGAAGGCGTCCAGGAGGCATCCGGAACAGATGCCCGAGCCACCTCAGCTGACCCCTCTCGATGTGGAGGAGCAGCGGCTCTACTCTGAGCTCCTCCCGAGTGACTGAGCTTCTCACCCTATCTCTAAGGGATCACCCAGCCACCCTGCGGAGAAAGCTCATTTCGGCCGCCTGTATCTGGGATCTTGTCCTTTCGGTCATGACCCAAAGCTCATGACCATAAGTGAGAGTAGGAACGTAGATTGACCGGTAAATCGAGAGCTTTGCCTTACGGCTCAGCTCCTTCTTCATCACAACAGACCGGTACATCGACCGCATTACTGCAGAAGCTGCACCGATCCGTCTGTCAATCTCCCGTTCCATCCTTCCCTCACTCGTGAAAAAAACCCCAAGATACTTAAACTCCTCCACTTGAGGAAGGATCTCTCCACCAACCTGAAGTGAGCAAGCCACCCTTTTCCGACTGAGGACCATGGCCTCGGATTTGGAGGTACTGATTTTCATCCCAGCCGCTTCACACTCGGCTGCAAACCATCCCAGTGCATGCTGAAGGTCCTGGTGTGAAGGGGCCAACACGACATCATCATCCGCAAAAAGCAGAGACGAAATCGTGTGGTCCCCAAACCTGACACCCTCCGGCCCCTGGCTGCGCCTAGAAATTCTGTCCATAAAAACTATGAACAGAACCGGCGACAAAGGGCAGCCCTGCCGGAGTCCAACATGCACCGGGAAGAAGTGTGACTTACTACCGGCAATGCGAACCAAGCTCCTGCTTCGGTCATACAGGGACCGGACAGCCCTTAGCAAAGGACCCCGGACCCCATACTCCCGGAGCACCCTCCACAGGCCGCCGCGAGGGACACAGTCGAATGCCTTCTCCAAATCCACAAAGCACATGTGGACTGGTTGGGCAAACTCCCATGAACCCTCCAGCACCCTGTAGAGAGTATAGAGCTGGTCCATTGTTCCACGGCCCGGACAATAACCGCACTGTACCTCCTGAATCCGAGGTTCCACTATTGGCCGTATTCTCCTCTCCAGTACCCTGGCATAGACTTTCCCAGGGAGGCTGAGAAGTGTGATCCCCCTGTAGTTAGAACACACCCTCCGGTCCCCCTTCTTAAAAAGAGGTACCACCACCCCGATCTGCCATCCCAGAGGCACTGTCCCCGACCGCCACGCGATGCTGCAGAGGCGTGTAGGCCAAGACAGCCCCACAACATCCAGAGACTTGAGGTACTCAGGGCGGATCTCATCCAACCCCGGTGCCTTGCCACCGCGGAGTTTCTTGACTACCTCGGTGACCTCAGCTAGGGTGATGGACGAGTCCACTTCTGAGCCCTCAGCCTCTGCTTCCTCAATAGAAGACGTGACGGCGGGATTAAGGAGATCCTCGAAGTATTCCTTCCACCGTCCGATGACATCCCCAGTCGAGGTCAACAGCCGCCCACCTCCACTGTAAACAGCGTTGGTAGGGCATTGTTTCCCTCTCCTGAGACGCCGGACAGTTTGCCAGAATCTCTTCGAGGCCAGCCGATAGTCCTTCTCCATGGCCCAGGCCCGAGTTTTTGCATCCACAACCACCCGGGCTGCAGTCCGCTTGGGCTGCTGGTACCTGTCAGCTGCCTCAGGAGTCCCACAAGCCAACCAGGCCCGATAGGACTCCTTCTTCAGCTTGACGGCATCCTTTACTTCCGGTGTCCACCACCGGGTTCGGGGATTGCCGCCTCGACAGGCACCGGACACCTTACGGCCACAGCTTCGAGCAGCCGCTTCGACAATGGAGGTGGAGAACATGGTCCACTCAGACTCTATATCTCCAGCCTCCCTCGGAATCCGGTCGTGGCTCCGCCGGAGGTGGGAGTTGAAGATCTCTCTGACAGGAGACTCGGCCAAACGTTCCCAGCAAACCCTTACAGTACGCTTGGGTCTGCCGAGTCTGTCCAGCCTCCTCCCCCGCCATCGGATCCAACTCACCACCAGGTGGTGATCAGTTGACAGCTCCGCCCCTCTCTTCACCCGAGTGTCCATATACAGCCGCAGGTCAAATGAAACGACCACAAAGTCGATCATCGACCTGCGACCTAGGGTGTCCTGGCTGAGCCCGGCCGGACCCCGTGGGGAGAGGCCCGGCCACCAGGCGCTCGCATAGGAGCCCCAACCCCGGGCCCGGCTCCAGGGTGAGGCCCCGGCTGCACCATACCGGACGATGTCACGGTCCTTGAATTTTTGTCCATCATAAGGGATTTTGAACCACTCTTAGTCTGACCCGTCGCCTAGGACCTGTTTGCCTTGGGAGACCCTACCAGGGGCAAATAGCCCCAGACAACATAGCTCCTAGGGTCATTCGGGTACTCAAACCCCTCCACCACGTTAAGGTGGCAGTTCAAGGAGGGGCTAAATAAAAAAAAAATATTTATATATAATATAAATTATAAATAAATATATACAGTATATACATGCAAATATTTCTTAAATATATACATGCATGTGTGTGTATTTATATATATACAAAATAATTATACACAGTGCACACACATATATTATGTAAACACAAACTTTTATTTTGGATGCGATTAATCGCGATTAATCTTTTCCCAGCCCTAATTAAAATATATGTTATATTATATTATTCATAATTATAATTATAATAAAAATGCATTTTCATAATTTTCAAATACTCAAAACATATTTTCAATGTTTGTTTTAAGGATGCTTTTGGTTACTTTGTACATTAAACCAAAATATTACCATTTAGAATAAGTTATGACATTAAATATGGGTTAGTAAACATGCAATAGTAAACACATTTTATGGAAAAATGTGTACATTTAAAAAAAATGCTCAATAAATTTATAATAAAATTTGATATTAAAATATATTATCGGTAACCCCTAATTAAGATTACTTTAGTTATCATGAGCTAAGAATGAACAATAGGCCTACTTCTACAGCATTCATTAATCTTAGTTCATGTTAATTTCAACGTTTACTACAGTATTAGCATCAGTTAATGCATTGTGAACTAACATGAACAAACAATGAATTGATGGATTTATTAACTAACATTAACAAAGATTAACAAACACTGTAACAAATGTATTGCTCAGTGATAGTTCATGTTTGTTAATACATTAACTAATGTTAACAAATAAGACAGTTAAACCTGCAAGTGTTCCCATATTATCACCATTTTAATGTTTATATTACAATATATAATTGCATTATAATGATATTAAAAATAAATTCATACATTTCATATTTTTTTCATAATATTTTTTAAAGGACATTTTTCTTTACTTTTGCGCATCAAACTATTTTAGTTCTTGGTGTTGGCCATGACTAGATGTCCAGTGTAAATGAAAAGCACAAGCACTGGTCACAGAAGCTGTGATCTACAGGCCATCTGTGTTCCACACTGTTGCTCAAACTACAGCGGGAGGACCTACATATGGGCCGCGTGATCAAAATCCTGCTCAGAAAACCCACATAGCAAGAATGTCACGGTTTAGTTCTCCTCCAACCCAGTTAATTGCTTAAAGGCAGACTCGCGGAATGAAATATGTCTAATACGCGGGTGCCAATAACCCCTCCCGACGACAGACGCTCTCGCATAAGAATCAAACCTTCCTCATTATGCGAAGGGCAATTGGAGCTGAATTAATTGACAGGTGGTGCTGCCGTAATGAACAATAAATTAAACACACCACAATCCAATGTATTCACATTCAATACCAAAGATGTGACATTTTTGCATAAAATGACTAGACTGATAGCCCTTCAAAAACCACAAAAGAAAAAAAAAGGCAGGGAACTGAATACCAACTGGATCTGGACATTTCCTGATGAAAATGAGTTGAGTTTACAGTGTGTTGGTGTTCTTGGTGGTTTCTAGGCATTGACAGGAGGTTGTGAGGACCTAGCTTTGCTTTTAAATGTGTTTTTATTCATGATGCTATGCAGTTCCAGGGTGTGTCTGGGTTTGTTAACATAACACTCAGACTGAGTCATATTAAATTAGTGATGCTTGGCTTAGAAAACATCTCTAATAAATCTCACGTTACAATTAAATGCTAGTTTGAGGTTTTTAAGCTGCAGTCGCTTAAGATCAAGTCAGGTCTTGCATGAAAACACAAGCCAAACACGAGTGTATAAATTCACAGGGGTGTGAGAGATGGAAAGCCAGTGCGAGTGGGAGTGAGGCAGAAAGAAAGAGGAGGAGTGATTGAGACATGCTGGACGCTGTGAGATTGGAGTGGGGGTTTGGTGGAGGGTTGGGATAATTACTCCAGGAGATCCTGCGATCCATCATTCCCTCCATCTCTGGGATTACACTCCATCTAAGCTCACAACACCTTGTTTCCCTCCAGGGTGGAGTTGTATTTAACATGGAAGAGCTTTAGACGCTGTGGATTATGGGCTTCTTAATTAAGTGCAATGTTAGTTCATGAATCACTGCAGTGATGCAACAGAGCCGGGCAATATCCCAAGGGCTCAGGGGAATCTTTAACTCAAAGCTATCAAGAGTGCTTGTTTTTTTTTTAATGTAATATGTGAAATTAAACATCATGAAATGCTCTGTCATGAAACTCTAGACGGCGCAGGCTGATAGGTCCTCAACTCAATCTGCTTGTAATCACATCATTCTCTACAGGGCACAGCTGAGTGATTACTGCTGTATCAGTAGCCAATGAGTTCGCTGCTAAACCTTCAAATACTGGTCAGCATTTGCTGTAGCAGTTGCATGGCGCTTTCAGAAACCCTCCACCTTCCCCAGCTCCACATGTATATAGATCTGCTATATGGTTAATTCATGTATGCTATATTGTACAGCTGCAGCGGCATTTCTTACTTGCTCACAGCAACGTGTTGTGTTTGTATTAGCAGCTGCAATAACCAACAGCAGCAGCGTAGCAGATCTATTCTCCCAAGACCAAATACATCACAAATGCTTTGCTGCATACCTCGGTTGTAACGAGTGGTTATTTCAGTCAAAGTTGCATTCTCCTCTGACCTCTAGCATCAACAAGGCATTTTCGCCCACAGGACTGCCGCATACTGGATGTTTTTCCCTTTTCACACCATTCTTTGTAAACCCTAGAAATGGTTGTGCGTGAAAATCCCAGTAACTGAGCAGATTGTGAAATACTCAGACCTGCCCGTCTGGCACCAACAACCATGCCACGCTCAAAATTGCTTAAATCACCTTTCTTTCCCATTCGGACATTCAGTTTGGAGTTCAGGAGATTGTCATGACCAGGACCACACCTCTAAATGCATTGAAGCAACTGCCATGTGATTGGTTGATAAGATAATTGCATTACTGAGAAATTGAACAGGTGTTCCTAATAATCCTTTAGGTGACTGTACATTACCATGCATGCCAAGACGTCATGCCAGAAATCCGGTCCGGTCAACTTATGCTTTCAATCCTCGAGACAAGTAATGTCCCCTTCAGATTCCAGGTGGACACACATTTCTCACACATGGAAAGCTCTGTAATCTCAACTTCTTCAGTTGACACAGTTTGAAGCCCTGTATAAACTTCATGTCTGTCAGCATATTTGACTGTGAATCCTGTACAAACGGCTTTCTCAAATACTGTAAATCCTCCACACATATATTTCCCAAGGCAAAGCAGATAATATTTTTTTAATACCTTAATAAATACGTATTTTAAAGGGGTCCCACCGTGTTATGCTTTTTTTTATCTTCTTTATCTTTCTTCAGTGTGTAATGTTGCAGTTTTAGCATGAAAAGTCCCTCCAGCGGGAGTTATTCTCTATATCAGCGTCACTGTATAAACTTCTTATATTGAGGAAGCTTAAGGCCTTTGAAGTGGATAAATCCATATTGATAATATATTATAGATCTTTTATTGAAGCTGTTTTGACTTTTACTATGATCTGTTGGTTTTATGGATTAAATGTTAAAAGCAGATCCCAGTTTCAGAGCATTACTCATTTGGGGTCAAAGATTACAGGCTCTGTACAGATAGGTTTGTCTACTCTGTGTGAGAGGAATGTTCTTAAGAAGTCGTTGACTATCCTGGATGATATGTCACACATCTTGTTTTTTAGAATTTGAACTGCTTCCCTCAGGTACAGTAGGTGATATACTGTAGAGCGCCCAAATGGAGGACTGTGAAAGCTTCTAGATCTTTTGTTTCAAATGCAGTTATGAATGTAAATACTTTTCTGAAACAAAGATAAAGGTACCGTGAACTTTAAAGGGGGGGTGAAATGCTGTTTTATGCATAGTGAGTTTTTCACACTGTTAAAGAGTTGGATTCCCATGCTAAACATGGACAAAGTTTCAAAAATGAAGTTGTAAGTTTGATGGAGTAATTCTGTTCCAAAAATACTCCTTCCGGTTTGTCACAAGTTTCGGAAAGTTTTTTTCGAATACGGGCCTGTGTGACGTCAGAGTCGCCGGAATTTCCTTATACGGGTCTTAAGGGCACTTCTCCCGGAAGGGCGCGCGCGCATCTGTAGCCTAGTGCGTGCGAGAGTACGCCTATGCCCATCAGAGCGCTGGGCTCGGCTGCGCTGCAATTAAAAAAATGGCACCAAAAAAGTGTGTTTTTGGTTGCCAGGGCAAGACAACATTGCACAAATTTCCAAAGAACCCAGCGTTAAGGGACCTGTGGATGGATTTTGTTTTTCCAGAGCAGCAACGGAGTTGTGCAAGTGTTTTTGTTTGGCAAAAGCTTCGCGCGCTCGTGTCGTGATTATTTAGCTCCGCCCACACGGTACGCCTCCACCCGCTCGGGTTTTTCCGGAAAGACTCGGTACAGCCTATCTTTCTTTTATAAATATAATAAAACTAAAGACTTTTTGGAGATATGAAGGATGCAATACTACTCTATAGGTACTCAAGATTAACATGAGATTGAGTGAAACTGAGCATTTCACCCCCCCTTTAATAGTAGCTAGAAGTATTGTAAATGCTCTGGGTTTGTGAACTCCCTGAAACGCCTCCACTGTAGTCTTGAGTTTTCTTCTGGGAACGAACACGTCACAATATTCCTTATTTAAATAATAAACGCAAGAATAAAGGAGCTGGGCCTGGTTGAGTTAGTTAGTAGTGTGTTGAAAGTGTGCTATTTATTTATTCATTTATGCATGCATCTATGTATGCATGCATTTATGGTTTTCTCTCATTTGTGATTTTTCTTTCATACAGGTATGCAGACACACAGAGTCGATGTCTGGTTGTTTTCTAACTACCTTTGAGTCGATGAAGCTCATCTGTCATTAACGCTCTGTGAGTTTGCAGGTCACAGAATCTCACCTCGTCCTCACGATCCCAAACCTGATCGATTCGTCAGCCGCTTCCCTTCCCTGCAGCTCAGACCGAGTTCATTAGAGCTGTTAGCAACCCAAATCTCAGCAGATTGTGAGAATCAAACACAACGGCATGTGACAGCATCGAACACGCTTCTTCAAACCAAATCTAGTGCTATTAACAACCTGTAAGTATAGATAAAATGGTTTATTGATAGCCACCGAGGGATCTTTCTGTGGCTTTTTGCACTCGTGTCTCTTCTATTTTTGGAGACAATCACTCGGTCAGTGCTGGCTGTTTCCATCTTGTCAATAAAGTCGCCTCACCGGTCTCTTTGTCTAAGCCTAATATCCACTTACCTCGAGGCAGCACGGATCTCAAGAGAACATCTCCTCAGGGGGAAACAAATCTGCGGGAGCTATGAAATTCACAACTTCTATCACTTGAACCATACAGCATGTTATAACCAGAGTGCTGACACCACATTTGGTGATATTAAACTCAACAGCATGTCTAGAAAAGACATTTTCACTGAGCAAGAAAGAACAAAAACGAAGGCCAAATGTGTCTCTACAAATAGAGTTATCATCATTTATAAAGCATGCAAGTGAGAACGGGTGTGTTTGGAATAGCATACTAACATACTATTTTGCATACTTTGCACAGTAGGCAACTTTTCTGTATGCAATAAATGCTAAAATGCACTGGTAGCCTATATTTGCCTAAATATATAGCACTGCATTGATGATATCACACAATGCAATGCACCCTATTTTTCATTTTAATTAACATTCTTCTCCTGCCGGAAGTGAATGGGATTAAATATGTAAAAACAACCATTTCTCTGATGATAACTGGACGACGACACTCGCTGAATAAAACAAACACAAAAATGCATTTATCATTCCATATTACTTGTACTATTCCTCGTTCTGCATCGTAAGCAGTTCACTAAGTATTTCATCTAAGGGTGTTTTCAGTGGGTTTCATATTTCTGTATGCAGTACATACCATAACGGTTTGTCATCCAGAAATGTAACACTGCCATCTAGAGATTGGTCTGAAATGTGATTGAAGATAGGGATCATGTTTCTGTGGGGTGTAAATGAGAACATGTCCTGTTGAATATCTGCTGGGCTGCCCTTGGCACCGCTCTGCTGTGGTTTATACAGCCGGAGAGATGGATTTATAGGGCCATGCGCGCAGGTCATGGTGACTTGCCTTGGCAGCTCTGCACATGAGCAGGAAAGAGAAAAGAGAGCAGGAGACATCAAGAGAGTTGCTTCGTCACTTTTCCTAAAGAAATAATTACTATTAGGCTAAATCTGTCAATGGAGATTACCATATAACAACCTGAGAATCATTTTCCAGGATAATATTCAAGCAATCATGTCATTTTCGATCAGCTGTTTAGAATCAGAACTAAATGACAGAATTATGACTGAATAACTCTATTGATCTTGTCAGTTAAAGGGGTTTGAAGGGATAGTTCACCCTAAAATTAAAATTCTGTTATCATTTTCTCACCCTCGAGTTTTTCAAAATATCTTCTTTTGTGTTCAGCAGAAGAAAGAAATTCAAACAGGCTTGTAATAAAATGAGGGTCAGTAAATGATGACAGAATTTTTATTTTCGGGTGAAAGGTCCCTTTAAGAGATCACAGGAAAGAATCCTGATGATTTATCAGAAATATTTCAGGTAATTTTTCACTTGTCTTCTTGAAAACAAAACCTTTTTCTTGGCAATATTATTTTATTTAAAAAATCAATTTATGCTCTTTAATATTCAGTAGCATTTTACATACAGTAGCGCTTAGGCCATTTTGTCTATTTTTGCTCCACCGATGAAAATAGTTCCAAACACACAATAGAATGAATCAGTGTTTGTGAACGATTCAATGACTCACTCATAAAAGTAGACAGTGCATTCTTCAACGAATCAATGTTGTTGAACGAATCGGTTGAGTTAATAGTTTGTTCCACTTGAAGCAGCACTGCGCAGACCGGTCAGTGTATGACATCAAAGTACAGCGAGAAGGATTCGAAAGAATCAATATACACAGTCTTTAATGAAAAACACTTAGATGAACATGGAGAAATACAACATAATTAATACAAACAGGAACAGACCAAGAACTAAGGAGATCTCAGGGCTTCAATACATGGAACAAACAAAGGGAACTAATGAGGAAACAGCTGAACAGCATGACTAATAATGGAGACTAATGGGAACTCAGAAAGGCAGTTAACTGAACCAAAGCCAACAAGACTCAAACTGAACATAACAGAATATAGACTACGTTACAGCTTTGATGTAATACACCGATCGGTCTGCACAGCGCCGCTTCAAGTCGAACACACCTAATGATTCAATGACTCGCTTATAAACACAGCCACTTGTTTCTTCCCTGAATGAATCAGTGTGTTTGAAAGAATCGGTTGTGGAACGGTTCAGTGACACACACAAGACGTTCTTTGTTGCCACCCACCGGTGCAATGATCAGAAAGAGATCACAAAATCCCCATCACTAATGGACCAAATGAGCAACTAGCTTTTTATTTCCATCCTGTTCATTTTCTTGTCATTCTAGATGCTAATTAATCAAGCATCGGGAATTAACCAGAGCATATTTCTGAAAGTCTACTGAACCCAATAGGTTCTCCACGCAGGGAATGACCATTAGATAAGCTGCACTAAAGTTTTTGTGGCTTTGGGTTCAGTGGGAGCTGTTTGTTTTAAATGGGCATGAAATCTCTGCTCTTTTTATAGTGCAATGGAAGCGAGACAGATGGACAGTGACTGGCGTTTCTTTATCTTGCAATCACTCTTCCGTCTCTAAGCGTGTCACAACAAGCACAACAAAATTGAAAAATGAACAGGAGTGCAGGACGGATTTGCTGGTCCATAACAGTTTCTTCCAGAGCTGTATGTTCAACAGTGTGAGGTGTTTGACAGCAGCTCTTACTGTCATATGAATCTCTCTCTCGAGAAATACTTTTCCAAGCTACTTCTGTTCCTGCTTTCAGATTTGAGGTGGATTCAGCAGGCTGAGAGATGATGGTGGCATAATTCCTGGCAATATAACAAACGACTGGCCGAAATCCTCTAAACATGCATAATGATTCCTCAGGTACTGAAGAAACATTCACTTAAGATCTTCAGGAGCATTCATTAAAAACGATATTATTTTAGGGTGGTAGGGTGAGGTTGAACCATCAAGCTTATTGACAGTTTTATGGCCAATTAAATTTTAAAAACTTAAACAATTACAATAAAATATCAAGACTTGATTTTTGCATAACCGCAAAGCACCTTTTCTAAAATGAGCAAATGAATAATTTCAGCTATAAAAAGATATGTCTAATTGCTCTGGCAGTATTCTTGATGCTATGTATTAGCATGAACACATTTGAGAGGCTCAACTTCACTCCCTGGTGTTTAAGAGAGGATTCATTTACCAAAGCACTTGAACAATTAGTGTTTAATGACTGTTATTAAAAAAAGAAAAACTTAAAAGGTTAAAAAAGGCTTTTGTGAAAAGTATGTATTTTCTTATCCATCATTTTATTACATTTATTGTACATATACAGTTTGATATTTCACATGTACACCATTCGAAAGTTTGGGGTCAGTATCTTAAATAAATTAATACTTAAAAAAAAAGATTTTTAAAGACTTTTATAATGTCACAAAAACATTTTTATTTCAAATTGGAAAAACGTTTTATTCATCAAAGAATCCTGGAAAAAAATTATCACAGAAGCAGCACGACTGTTTTCAACATTGATAATAATCATACATGTTTCTTGAGCATCTAATCATATTATACTGATTTCTGAAGGATCATGTGACACTGAAGACTGGAGTAATGATGCTGAAAATTCAGCATCACAGGAATAAATTACATTACAATATGTGCAAATAGAAAACAGTTCTTTTAAATTGCGATCATATTTTTCATATTCACTTTAGTGAATATTTCTCAGGGTGGGTTTATTTTGGAAAATCAGCTTCTGCGAAAAACGTCCACCATTATCCCAGGAAAATAAGATACAGTTCACTGAACACATGTTGACCTTTTGTGACCCAAACCTTTTTAATCACGTCCAATATTGCTCTTATTCTTTGAAATAAGCGGACCAATAAGAGAGAGATAGAGATGATCCACATAAAGCCTTATCAATGGACCGGATTAAACTGATCAGTCCTGATCCGACACAAGACATATGTACTGTTGAAAGCACTTAATTTCCTTCATTTGAACCTGATGATACTGAAGACTTGGCATTTCTCCCTGTGAATCAAGGCTCATTCTGTTAACCGACCTGTTTTTCCTCCATTCCCAGATCCATCTCTCCAGCGGCCTCATCTTACCCTCTATTCCCAACAATCCCGCTCACCGCCAGCCCTCTTTCCTCTCATTAGCCCCTCTGACAGCCCTCATCTATGTCTGTGTTTCGTCAATCAGCTTGTGTAAAGTCCCCTATTCTTAGGTTATAGTTCAGGTTTGTTATCCGCCTTACTATAGCCGCAGTTAAATTGGTAATGACCTCCTGAGCAGCGGTGGCTTCTGTTCCCCGAGGCTCCTGCAGTAATGGCCAATGGAGACATTTTTTCCATGAGGTCATTTTCAGGGGCACCGATGCAGCCGGTCCAGACGGACTCAGCCCAGCTCATGGTTTGATGATGGATGGGTTTAGTCAGAGACTGTGCGGAAACATTTTCCCCCGAACACTTTTGGAATACATTTGCTTTCAGACACTCCTGACAGGAAAGATAGTTCTTCTTCTCGAGCAATTTACATTATTTACACTGTAACTGTATGTACATATGATTAGTTTTTGTTCCATTGCAAAATGTAGCCCAGCTCTTTATAAAAAGTTGGATATATAAGTATGTAACTTTATCCATATACATTCAGTACACTCACGTAAAGCAATACTAGTATTTAATCTCATCTACCTGATTGTTTATTTCATTACAAAAATTGCCCAGATGTAATCTGCTAAATGTAAAGATAATATATACATAAAAGGGTTAGTTCACCCAAAAATGAAAATTATTCCATAATTTACTCACCCTCCAGCCATCCCAGGTGTATATGCCTTTCTTCTTTCAGCCAAACAAAAATGGGGGTGTAATAAAGGCCGTCTGAAGCAAAGCAATGCATTTTTGTAAGAAAAATATCCATAACTTTATAAACTCTAATGAATGGCTTCAATGGCCATACGCAAGTCTTTGTTCCAGAGGAAGAGTGACCTCTGACCCGACGCATGATGTAATGGTGAACATGGAAGCGCAAAGGATAGAGCAAAACAAAACACCAATCACAATTTAGAAGTCTAAAATGCGAAATGTGGGAGGGGCTTGAGTTTGTTGCCCAGCCCTGTTTGTTTAAACCACGAGAGGCGTCTAAGCTTACGCTACTCCTACATCCTACGTCATGCGTGGGGTCAGAGGTCTACTCTAAACTAGACTCGCATACGGCCGTTACCGGAAGCCAGTGATTAAAGTTGGATAAAGAAGTTATAAATATGGATATTTTTCTTACAAAAACGCATGGCTTCGTTTCAGAAGGCCTTTATTAACCCCCTGGAGCCGTATGGATTACTTACTTTTATGATGGATGAATGTGCTTTTTTGTTTTTTTTGGCGCTTCAGAAAAAAAGGCACCATTCACTCCCATTATAAAGCTTGGAAAAGCCAATATATATATATATATATATATATATATATATTATATTTTAATATTACTCTGATTGTGTTTGGCTGAAAGAAGAAAGTCATATACACCTATGGCTTGAGGTTGAGTAAATTACAGGATCATTTTGTGAAAAGCAATCTACAAATGAACAAAGTACTATTAATAATAACAGTATTATTATGAGGAAAAATGTATTTTATTTATGTTGTGACAGGTCATCCATTTTTATCCATTTTCTATCTATAGTCAATTCACTGTTCTAGTCCTGTGGTGTCACAAATTAAACTAAATGAACGAAATAAAAAGTAAAAAATAATCGAGTCTCTTAATTAATATGAGGTCATAAAGATCAGTATATTATAATTATAAAAGAAAAGCAATAATCACATTAAATTTAATATATAAGCAAGTGTCATGCATTGTAAAGAAAGATGCATAAATTCACTTTTAAAGTGAAACATTTCACAAGTACAAGTGTGAAATGATAAAATATGTTTTCTTCAAATCTTCGTATCTCATAAAATGCTAATCGCATGTGTCTACTTGTCAGCCATGTATCTTAGATCTCAGTTTGATCAGTAATGATTCATGTGACACAGTCAGTTGATTTACCAGTATTCCTGTTAAATTAGCGCGAGTCCAGGCGTAAATCCCAGCACAGCTGACAGGTCATTCCGACTGTTCTCGTGCCAGACGTCAGCAGGGAATCTGGGAACTGTCAGTGTGAGTTTGTGTTTTTGGGTGCTGGGACGTCTCGTATTGTGTAAGTGTGTGGGTCTGGCAAGACCCTCTTCACCCCCCCCCCCCCCCCCTCTCTGTGGCAGCGTCATGTTTTATTGGACCGTAATGAAATTCCCACGCATCATAAACCCTGAGCTATGGCCTACATGAGTCCCGCAGTAAGGTGGAGATGCCCTAGGGCGGCTTGTCTATTCCAGTTTACGGCTCGTACAGATATCTGGGTTCAGACCTGATGCTTCATCTCAGAGCTTTTTAATGGTGAAGATATCAGCCTCTCTGAATATATGCCCTTAATACACACGCCGCAAGGGTTTACTGCTTCCTCAAAATTCCCACTGACATTATCAGTGCTGTTTCCTGAGGCAAGAATCATTATTAATATTGCTCAGTTATTATTAGTGATGTGTGTGCAATTTTAATTGAAAAATGAAGGATGAAGTTGATCATAAATATTTCTGATTCCTTCGTAGTATCTCGTTCTGACATTTGTTTTGAATCTTATGGGGCAATTATTTGCTTTGTTCTGAAAGCTAAAAGATCCTAGTGATGAGTGAAAAAACGACTCAGTGTTTTGAAGCGCTCAAATAACTACAGGCTGGCAGTCAGAACATGTGTTTTGACACAAACCAATTGCAAAAGTTTTCATTAAAGTATAATCTATAACATGTAATCTATTGATTGTAATACACAAATAATTAAACACCATTAAATATGAAGTTTCTCTAAAATTCTTCTTTATTAATTTGTAGTGCTTGTTTTGTGTATTATTGATATGCAGGGTTTGTCAAACTTTGACAAATAGAAAAAATTACCTATCATTCTCCTTATTGTGTTAGGGCCGCTACACACAGAACACGTTTTTGCTGTTAAAAACACGAGACACTGTTCAATGGAACGAGAAAAAGCGAGAAAAAGTCTAGAGACACGTTTTTTAAAAAGTTGAACGTCTTTCAACTTGAGCGCCTCGTTTTTAGAACGCTGTTGTGAGCAAGACTCTGCAAAAGACGCGAGACCCGAGCGCAACGGTTAAAGACGTCCATCTAACGTGGTTTAAAAACAATGGGAAAGTAGCGCAGTGGAATGGAAAAACGCGTTCTGTGTGAACGGCCCCTTATGCATGCATAAGTTTAAAAATTAATTAAAAGTATTAAATTAAAAATAAACCTACATTATATAACTGACCCAAGATCAGTTTGATGAACTCTTGTTCATGAGTTCACCAGACAAATCCCATCTAGTGGCGAGTCATCAGAATATTGAAACGCTTCGACAGTTGCCCTGTCCCAAATGGAACCCAAACCCTCGCGATCTTCCTCACAATCCACACTTTCGTCACATAATGCCGCTTTAACTGTAGGCAAAAGTACGCTACGCATCGAAGGCGCATATCGGCCAAAAAGGGGACGTTGGCAAGCACCATTCTGAAACCTAAGGCACTGTCCCAAATGGCACACTTCATATGTCTAGTGGACTTACAATGGCCACATAAGCAACATTCTATTTAGAACACTTTAGAAAGTGCATAGCAACACCCTGGCAACCACTCAAGGAACTGCATCAACTATGCATCTGCATCATCTGTGAGCTTTATCTCCGTGTGTCATCCTGGTGTTTACTGTGAAGGTCACAGCGGCAGGTGTGATGTGTTTTACTCCTGTGTGTTCACACACAGACTCACAAATCCTCACTGCACGTCAGGCTGGCTCAACACACACATCTCTCACCCAGACGACTGTCCGACAAATCCCAGCAGTCAGATGCCCAGAATATCAGAGCAGAGGTTTGTCATGCTTACAGGGTGACTGTACGCTCTGAGATTACACACAGACAAAATGACAGCGCTTATTAAACACACTCCCTCGTCGCTGGACAATTACGGATGTATTGAATTTTTAGCACAAACAAAAGTATCCGCAGTTATGATGAATGTGTCTCCAGAACAATTACTGGCTTTCTTTTACCACATAAAACCATGGAGCAAAGAGAGAATGTGGATGTGTCATAAAAAATGCTTTCATGGTCAATATACGAGCACATCCATAGATAACTGAGTATTATAATCTGGATGAGATTTTATGGATTAATATATCAAACACTATTATGTAAGATAAAACAGGAAATTTCAAACCTCTGGATATTTATGTAGGAAAAAGTTTGTCTCACAAATTACTCTTCAAAATGTCATTCTCATACAGATGACCTCTATGGCAATATATTATAGTCATTTATTTAATATGTATGAACACCGACAAAGTTCAAGAGGTCAAATCAGCAAGAAATCATCTACAGTATGTTTTCATTTTTTCCAGCTTTTACTCTACAAGCAAATGTAGTTATGTCTTAAGTGTCCCATTACAAACATTTACTAACTAGACAAAAGTTCTTGGTTATGTCCACCACAGTAATAACATAAAAAGTCAAATTCAGAAGTAAAATTAATATCAAGGAGTCCCTAAATGGAGATGGTGAAGAAAAAATATGAGATGGGAGGAAAAATGACTTGGCAATGCTTTTGCGTTGCATAGCATTAGCAAGAGAACGCAAAAACATTGACTTATTATTTTTTCCTCCCATCTCATATTTTGTTCTTCAGCATGTCCCTTTAGGGGCTCCTTATTCTGTGAGGTTCACTTGAAAAGTTTTCACTTTTTCGATCCAATATCTCTTAACTGCCTTACTTCTTTTTTTAAATAGCTACATTAGCGTGCTAAGTAAATTACTTTTTTTACTAAATATAATGTACAGGAGAAGCAAGTGAACAGTAATTGATCACTGCAATATTTTCACAGTGATTTCTCATTGACTGACACAACATGCATTAAAGTCTTCATCACAGCCACTCACAAGTGTTGCTTCCGTACTTTGAACAAAGAGCATAAATAAACTGAGTGCATGTTTATCCATACACATTTATCAAACCCATGACTAAGCCACAGACTACAAGAAGCACTTTTGACCCTGATAATGGTACATTTTCCTCGCAGCCTTCTACTACAGAGAGCCCGTGACTGAGGAGAGTGACACATGATGGGACTGGCCTGCTTTCCTCTAAACCCTGTAAGTCCACAGGTGTCGTTTGGTGTGGTAAATTGCCGACTCCTGTGGGAACGGTGGCATTCCTCTCGGCTTAAACACACCAATACTGCAGGTCAGAGCTCCATTTGTCTTTTGTGTTTTTGCTCCAGAAATAAACGATGATGAGATTGAAGGGAAGAGAACGGGTGGGAAACTGCCAGATCACCCAGCAGATGTCCCGTACCTGAGGGCCACACGTCAGCCAGATCTTCTGTGAGTCAACCTTCAGCTTGTTTGTCCTTGTTTCTTTCTGAAATTTCTCGGCATTGGGATATTTTCTCTTCACAGAAAGCGCAGGACTGGAGCTTGTTTGGTCAACACCTGCACAAAAGGTACTTCCTATGAGTTTTATGTTGCCTGCAAGTCATATCCGAATGATCATATTTAGGAAATGAGTGGGTTTTCTTTCCAATTTGAGGGCTTGCCAAGTAAAGAATCACATTGGAAGCTAATTGGTACTGATCGTAATAAATTCTAATTGTAAATCTTTACTAGATAATGTAGTTCGCATGCATACTCAAGAGTAGAGATAAAGCTTGTCAGAAAATAGTCTTCATTTTGTAGCATTACTGCTAAAAGAGTCAAACACGCAGTTTCTGATCTTGTAATGAACTTCCCAGAAGAGGCAGAAGTGAGATTGTGCTGCATGTGCATTTGGTAACATGTCGAATTTCTTATTTATCTTGATTATGGATTACGTGTCATGTGCATTTGCATTGTTTTGTCTTAGTTTGCTCGGAATACAATTATTCCCTGTAAAAAATGGTTTGTCCATGTATAATAGGGATCTACAAATATTGCATGCTCCAATGAAAAATTGTGATTCGTTTTCGTTTGGAGGAATACCAGAAACACTGATGCACAGCTATCCGTCACCTTGAAATATTCCGGTTTCATTGTTTCAGATGATTAATTTGGCACGTCTTCATGATAAATTCGGGCTGAAGATGTTTTGGGAAGAGAAGATTGAAAGCCACGTTCAGAGGATGGGAAATGAGGACTCCAGAATGAACAACAGCGCTTTATCCAAGTGTGTATGTCTATCACGGGAAGTCAAAGCTCTTTTCAGATGATTCCTGCAATAGAATAACCTTATCCAATGTGTCGCTTTCCTTTCTGTCCCTTTTCGGGGTTATTTCTGGGGCGGTAATTGCAAAGAAAGATTAGGTCGAGAAAATCAAAATGAAAAGATCATTTTGATAAACGACCACAAGTCACAAAATCAAACTCGCAGGGATGGACTTTATGGGAGAAAACATAATTGTTTTTTCTGACCTAGTTTTGGGTCCATAAACAGCGTCTTGCTTTTGGAAATGAAAAGCATCCCAATGACAGTCCTAAGGTTCATGGGTAATTCCAGGCAAGCTTCTCTTGCTTGTTTTCGCTGCCCTCTAGTGTTTCCTCTCTGTCTCTTCAGAAAGGTCAGGGTGGATTAGCACGTAACACGGGTACAAATCTCCAGGCTTTGGACCTCGTTCAAATCAATGTGAATGTACTGCGGTAGAGACAGCTGTAGAGACGAGTGCGGCTTTCAGGGTGTGCAATGAATATATAGATTGTTTGTACGGATGAACCGCAAAAGGCTTCAAAGCTAATTCAAAGGTTTATTAAAAAAGGCACCAAAATTGCATCAAATACCTATCAATTTTCAATTAAACAGTTAAAAAGATTCTTCAATTAATTTGATCACTGACCAATAGCACTCCCATACATGTTCTTCAAATGTATACATTGTATATAAATAAATGACATCTATATATACACAGTGGATAGCATAAGTGAACAAACTCATGCTAAAGTTGACTAAAAAGAGGAATAAAAAAATCATCTTTTGGAAATCGATCTATATGCCTTAATTTAAAAAAATGAGGAAAAATCCAACCTTTAAGGACACCAATTTTCTTTGTGAATGAATAATGTATCATAAATAAATAAATGTTCTTCCTTAAAATACAGGTTGCATAAATCAGGACACCCCTATGTTAAATTCCCATAGAGACAGCAGATTTTTATTATTAAAGGCCAGTTATTTCATGGATCCAGGATACTTTGCATCCTGATAAAGTTCTCTTGGCCTTTGAAATGAAAATATCCCACATCATCAGATTCCCTTCACCATATCTAGAGATTGGCATGGTGTTATTTCAGTTAGCCTAATAGCTGGTTTGATTTGCATTGAGAGATGTTCTTATGGAAAGTGCCCCATGCCAATCTCTAGATATGGTGAAGGGAATCTGATGATGTGGGATATTTTAATCCAAAGGCCAAGAGAACTTTATCAGGATGCATATTATCCTGGATCCATGAAATAACGGGCCTTTAAAAGTAAAAATATGCCTGACTCTATGGGGATTTAACATAGGGGTGTCCTGATTTACACAACCTGTATTTTAAGGAAGAACATTTATTTATTTATTTATGATACATTATTCATTCACAAAGAAAATTGGTGTCCTTAAAGGTTGGATTTTTCCTTTTTTTTAATTAAGGCATTAAGATCAATTTCCAAAAGATAATATTTTTTATTCCTCTTTTTAGTCAACTTTAGCATGGGTGTGCTAAACACACACACTGTATTTCAGACTCGCCAATGTACAGTCTATGTAAAAATACGTCAGTAAAACGCTTGTATCATAAAGACGTTGTTTTCCCTCAGGTTACGTGAAGAGTGGGTCCAGCGGCTTCAGTTCCGGAACCAACATGTGATCGAGACCATGAGAGAGGAACAAATAAGAAGAGCTCAGAGGGTTCAAGGGATTTTAAGGGTTTAGACATCAGCATAAAAACCAAAAGCACTTCTCTAATGTACTTACTAAGAAGAGCCTGACATTACACACTCTCAGAAAGAAGGTACAAAAGCTGTCACTGGATAAAAAGGTTCTAAAATGTACTTTTGGTATCTTTGAGGGACTAATATGCCCTCTTTAGGTACAAAAGGTGTAATTTTTTGAAAGGATACCGTCCCAGTGACAGCTTTTGTACCTGTTTTTCTGAGAGTGAGTATCAGTGTAAAAGACACAGTCTATTTCTTTAACTTAAATAGTTTTTTGATGTATGCTTTTAGACAGAAATATGCAGACATGCACCATTAAACTAAATGTGATCTTGCCTTCCAGCATTCGTCTTTCATATAAGGCTCATTGGGTTACATAGAATACATCCTTCCTGAGCTTTGTTTTTATTCAAATTTAAATATCATCTTTTCACTGTGTAGTTTTTTGACGCTTTATGCCTTACTGATAAAGAGCATATGCATAATTTATCATGGTCGCTCACTTTCTGTTCAACTCTGTTATTACATTTCCATCTTAAAAAATAAGTTTGCTCTTGTAGACAAATGAGACATGATGTCAGTTGTCAGTTTTTCATTATGTCGGTCTTGTAAAGCTCAGTATAATTACTCTCACACTATTTACATTACAAAAAGGCATGTGCAAATGTAAAAAGAGATAGAAAATAAAGATAACTTTTTCACTTTCATTTCATTTGCATTTACATTGACAAAAATCCATTTGGCATGCAAACCTTAAAATCTGCCATCTGTCTTTTCTATTGTAATGAAAAAGAGGAACTTGTTAAGTTGCAGTGCTCAGTTTTCTCAGCAAATGTGTTTGGTTTTTTTTTTTGTGTGCTTTTGCTCATGATCATGATGCAAAATGCACAGTCAGGATGAAAATTACTGCCTAGCAATTCATTTTGTGGTGATATTGTGGATTGTGAAAAATTTTCATTTCAGGTTCTTTATGCAAAATATCCAAACATTATTGGTAGTTTGAGTTTGAATGGCTTTCGAGTCATTAGGAGATTTAAAATCGGTCACCATGACTTTGCCAAGACATGTTTCTGGGTTAACATATTTTGTCGATCCTGGAACAATAATCCTGTCTGAAAATGTTGTCCTATCCCTATAGTACCCCTAAACATAACCCTACCCATAACGTATCCCTAAAATCAGAGGGAAATGACAGGTGAATAACACTGATGTGGCAGCTAACACTGGTTGGAAGCCTAAACTTGACATAAACTGTAGGCTAAACTTGTCCCTCAAATCGGATTGGTTGACTGGAATGTTGTTCCCGGATCAACAAAGATATTGATCCAGGAACATGTTGTAGTACCTCGTGAAATTCTGTTCCCCATCTCGGTCGGGCGCTGATCAGGGAGTTGGTCATTTTAAGGGCCGTCTCAATTGCAAAATCCTTCCAGTGCACTGAAACGTTCGCTCCCTAAAAAAAGTTCCACATTGGACCGATTCTCACTATGTTCTCTTAACCGAAATTCTGATTTGTGAAACAACCTGCTCAAGCCAACTCGCTACACAATAACACGCGATAGATGTTTTGAAAAAACAAACAGCTATTTTATTATTTTTCAGCATAAACATACATCAATAGACAGGTACTGAACATAGTCTAGCTAACATTTATAATTCATTGATGTATTGTTGTAATGTCAAGTTTCAGTATTGGGTACGCCTGGTGTACACTGTATAGGCTACTGATTCACGAGCTAGGGAGCTTGAGAGCTGTAACAGACGCACAGGTGATGCGCATCAACAGGTATGAGATACTGACCTCTGGTGGTGAGGGGATGGAACAGCAGCATGTGTTATATTGCAAGAAATTACAATGTTTAAAGGAGAGATTTGTACTAAGTGGTCAGTGAATTGTTTTTAATGTTCTAGGCGACGAAATTGTTTAATGTAAGGCTATACCAACGGATTAGGCACATTTGTCATAGCATAAAACAGCAATGACAATCAAGTCGCAAAGTCTCGAGGTTGATTAGGTTGATTTCTGGATAGATTTTCTTTTGGGAAGTTGTGTGTTGTGTTGTGTGACACTACATGTATGTAATAGTGTGACTTGCTAAACCCCATCTGAACTAGTTTAAACAGCTATTTCCTTTATAAATATTATGTATTTACAGTATGAGCTCATGTTAATTGAGAGACTTTAAAATATTAGTAGCCCACAACTAAAGACGTTAAAATGGTGGTTTATTAAAAATGTTGACCAGTCGCAGGACCTGAGATATTAACGTTCCCTAGGCTACGTTCATAAAAACTGTAAAAACAAAACAAAACAAAAAAACTATATTTTTAATGTTGATAAAAAGAGTGACGTTATGAATCAATTGGCTTTGTAGGGTAGGCTATAGGCCTACTTGTGAGAGTGCGGTGAAATCCTAATGCATTAAAAAAAGAGGAACATGTTTAAATAGGCAACTATTATTACTGAGATCAGGCTTTTATTCTGAGAAATAGTCAGCAAAACATACATCCTAAAAGTGATCGCTTATTTTTGCTTTTGTTTTTTAAATGTAGGCTATTCGAAAGCAGTAGCCTAATGCAAACTAGGCCAACTTACCGTTTGGTGAAATTCACCAGTCTGAATCCAAATTCTCGTGATTCATGCAACTTAGGCTAGGGCCTATAAGAATTACATTTTTTTATCAGTGGTAGCCTAGTCGCAGTCTCGCAGATGTCCAAATTTATAATAAAGTGAGACTAATTACTCACCATAAGAACGGCTCTCCTCACTTTTTGTACTTTTACAAGCTAATTTCAAATTTAAAAGTCTGTCAGAGTTTAAGCGCCTCACCTTAGAAACTCTGCTGTAAAGCGCATGCGTTAAAGCTAAAAGCAGGTAAGGGCGCGAACTTATCTTATGCTTGACGAAAATATATATATATATATATATATATATATATATATATAAATTACTTAATAATAATGATAATAATAAGATAAAATTAAGTAACCTAAGATCTGGGGGTTAACTTAAATTGGAAGGGAAAAAACAATTATACGTCATCTTTATATAATAATCCAATGTAATGTGATTGGCATTTAATAATAAAAAAACATAGAATGCAAAAAAGGTAGGCTAATAATCAAAATTGATTTGAGATGGTGAATTAGAAAAAAAGCAATATATAAAGAAAGTAATTGTTTCATATTTAATCTCCATTCTATTTATCATTCACTCTCAAAATTAACTTTGTTATTTGAAGTGATCCAAGTAAAACTAGGCCTATTATTTGCGCAAATCAGGGCAAGGTACAGTCAATCTGTCATTTACGTAAAGTAAATTCCAAAAGTATGATCAGGACCCCAATACAAAGCTGTTTATAAATAAAATGATTTTAATGACTTGAAATATAGATTTGGGTTTAAATGGTTTTATTAGGCTAGGTGGGAAGAAAAGAGTGTAGAGTGAATCGAGAGACATGAAACTAAAAGACTAGGAAATATTTTGACTGAAACAATGATAGCCTACAGTTTAGTCTCGTTAAATATTTGGCCAAATAATTACACCATTGACCAATCGAAAGTATTCCATACAGCCCAAATATAACACTGCATAATCATTTTGTTCAAATTAAAAATCAGTTTGAATGTTTAATGATCATAAAACAGTAAATCTATCTTAATACACTGTATACTAATATCTTTTAGAGATGATAATGCAAATATGTGATAGGCCTATGTGGCATAACATTAGTAGCAAAACTATAAAATGATCGAAGACAACAATGTGATTAAAAAATCATCTCGACTGATGTTACATCAATGGTTTAGCATTATTATTATTAATAGTACAGTGCCTATAGCATAAGTGAACACACCCACGCTAAAGTTGACTAAAAAGAGGAATAAAAAATCTTTTGGAAATTGATCTTAATGCCTTAATTTAAAAAATAAGGAAAAATCCAACCTTTAAGGACACCAATTTTCTTTGTGAATGAATAATGTATCGTAAATAAATAAATGTTCTTCCTTAAAATACAGGTTGCATAAGTCAGGACACCCCTATGTTAAATTCCCATAGAGAACGCAGATTTTTATTATTAAAGCCCCACATCATCACATTCCCTTCACCATACCTAGATATTGGCATGGTGTTATTTCAGTTAGCTTGATAGCTGGTATGATCTGCATTGAGAGATGTTCTTATGGAAAGTGCCCCATGCAAATCTCTAGGTATGGTGAAGGGAATGTGATGATGTGGGATATTTTAATCCAAAGGCCAAGAGAACTTTATCAGGATGCAAAGTATCCTGGATCCATTTAATAACTGGCCTTTAAAAATAAAAATATGCCTGACTCTATGGGAATTTAACATAGACTTATGCAACCTGTATTTTAAGGAAGAACATGTATTTATTTACGAGACATTATTCATTCACAAATAAAATTGGTGTCCTTAAAGGTTGAATTTTTCCTTATTTTTTAAATTAAGGCATTAAGATCAATTTCCAAAAGATTTTTTATTCCTCTTTTTTATCCACAGTATGTACTGCATACTGACACTAGAACTTTCCATTTATGACAGAATATTCATCTACATTTTTAATCAAGATAAGTGTGCAGCTGTATCAGTTAACATGGTCACCATGATCAGTAGACACGCCATTAACTTCCTCAAAACATTCAGAACCTACCTGTCTAATAATAGCATCAATATTGCAGATTGCAAGCTACTGTCATAATTCTGTTCAACAAAAGTCCTGTTAATTCATATAAATAAAGATAAAAACAGTGCAGCAAAAACTGAGCATTGCTAAGAACATCAAAAACTCAATGTAACATAAAACAATATTCCTTATCATGTCCGTTTCTTTGCAGATATTTTAGATGCACTAAATAAGAGTTTCATAACTTCACACAAAAAAAAGTTGACTTCCTAGAAAAGTGCTGAACAATCTACTTGCGATGTTTTGCATATATTTAAGTTCAATTTTAAAAGGAGAAATAACAAAAGGCAAAATATTTTTGTCAAGATACTTCATAAAAGTAGGCTATATTTGGTCAAGAAAAAAAATGCAAAAAAATCTCTAACCAAAAAAGACACCAATTTGGACATATCAAGTCACACTCAACAATTTCTATGTAATTGCATTAGATATAAAACATCAAAGCAAGTGGAAAGAGTCGTGTTTGAAAGTGCATAGATTAGGCATCGAAACAGATAAAAGTCATATCTTCACTACACTGAGTGCATTTGTTGTGACTGGGTGGATCGTGATATTTGCGTTCCCTCCTCAGAGAAAGCCCTTTCAAAAACACGTCTTAGAGAAAGTTTGACTTTGTTCTTAAAATCCTGCCCCATGAAAACATACAGAATGGGGTTCAGGCAGCTGTTGATATACGCCAAAGAGATGGCCAATGGATCCACTGCCAAAGCCAAGTCAATTGACTCCGCTCCTCCGTACTTTATCATCAAGTCCACCGTGTGATACGGCAGCCAGCACATAAAGAAAGCCACAATAACAGCCAACATGATGCGAAACGCTCGGCCAGATTGAAAATGACTCCTGCCTAACTTGCGTGCGATGACTCCATAGCATGATGTAATGCATATGAGCGGTATCAAAAAGCCAAACACAAATCTGATGATACTCAACATTCCAGACGGTGTAACGTCACCTTCTTCATCAGCTTGAGATGTGCAAAGTGTGATGTTTAAATCAGTGAAAGTTCGTCTTAATATCATAAAGGGCAAGCTGAGCCCCAAAGCCAGAACCCAGGCCACTACACAGGACAGCCGTGCAAGAAACAAGCTGCGGTGATTTTGAGCCCAAACCGGTGTGATCACCTGGGTGAACCTATCTAGACTTATCAAGTTCAAGGTGAAAACACTGGCAAACATGTTAATAACTATAACAGAGGGGATAATCTTGCACATGACGGATCCATAAGGCCAGTGATGCTCAAGAAGGATCTCCGCCATACTGAACGGTATGGAGAGGCAGCACAGGAGGTCGGCAGTGGCTAGATTGAGAAACCATACTGTATTAACGGTCCTCTTCATCTTCATTCCAGCAAAGTACACAACAAAGATGTTTCCGGGAATTCCGAGGAGAAACACCAGGCTGTAGATGACCAGAGAAATCACCTTCATAGAAATTCTCACCTCTGAAGACATTGGGGTTGTCTCACTATGATTAATGCAATATAGACAATCATATTCACTATAGTTCATGTTGTTGTAATCGTCAGCAGACGTTTGGTTCATTTTGCTTGAGTTGATGCTGTCCAAAGTGCTCTCTTTATCCTGTAAATATCATATATTATCAGTCAAACATTTAGCAGATGCTTTAATCCAAAAATGACATACAGATGAGGAAAATAAACAATTTGACTGAGGCAACAATAGTCAATATTATTAAACAAAGTTTTTATTTTATGGACATCATATATTATTGCCTTACAAAACTGTACTCACCTCACCAGCTGCTCTGCACTTGCAAGTGAAACTTTACCCCTTTCACAACCACTTTAAGGCGGAACCACATGGAAGGAAGTCCTTTGTTGAAAGTACCACAGAAGAACTCTTGTGCTAATTGCATGAATAATATTCCTTATTTAATTCTATCTAGAATGTTAATATTGTGGCACGAACACAATCTTTCACATTCTTGGTTTCCTTGTTTAAAGAGTGGTAAAACAAAACCACGATTAGAGAAGTTACAGCTGTGCATATCAACAACTTGTTAAACTGTTAGTTACATTATGACCGGTCATTATTTACTGCTATATGCAGAAAAGACTGTAAGCACCAGACATGCCCCAAATAAACAGCAGTCTCTTAACTACTTCACAAGACAACATGATTAAACTCGTACTACATGCCAATAGCATCATAATGTGAAATCCATTTACAAAATGATGGCTGATTACGGTCAGCATGTCTGTTTGTGAGTAATACATTCCTAAGAGCTGACTACATGTGAAACAGGAAGGTATTTAGATATTTGTTTGCCTTACCAAATTGAATGAGTTGGCTTACATTAAATGACCCATGAGTTTTAAATTCAGTTAATTTAGATAGTTTTCTTTTTTCTCTCTCTTATTCCTTAAAAAAACATAACAGAGCAACCAAAAAAGAAATAACTCAAAATTAATTGAGATTACTTATTTAAACTGGAAACAAAGAAACTTTTAAAATGAGTCTGTGGATAAAAAAAATTAAAAATTTTTTTTTTTCCAGATTAACAGATCCTTAAACGCATTAAAAGTCTGAAATAAACAATCGAGACAGTCACAAAAATGATACAGTTTATCATGTAATTTAATATTTTTATTGGAAATATTTTTGTAAACATTGATCTGCCCACTTTATTGCATGAGAAAAATACAAAATAAAAAAACTAAAATAAAATGTGATTATTTACACCGTGGTTTTGGCAAAACAGTTGAACCTAATTATGTGCTTAATTACTAAATAAAAGGGAAAGCAAAAGAGCTCTTAAAAAGGTACCAACACCAAAACCTACAGAAATAATTTAATTTTCAAACATTACTTTAGTCTTTCATTGAAAAGACACCCACCTCATCTCAACAACTATACACAAACAGCAGAGCAATGGAACTATGTTTTTTCATATAATCTATGTCAACCGTCAACATCATCATTCAACAGTTTTGAGAGTTAATTCTTGCTGTCAAAAGCGCACACACAAAAGTGTAAAATGTTACACTACAGCTATCAGTACAGGTCATATGTCCACAGAAATGTTTATCTTTATAGGAAATACTATACCACTGAATCGGTTCATGCAAGGAGAAAATCCATTATGTAATATACAATATGCAACAGTGAGAATTAGTTTAACATTTGAATTAATACAGGTTTACAGTTTGTTTTAAAAAAAATAATCAAATGCAATAGTATTGAATTCCACCAGAAGCTTAACAGCATCCCAAATATTCCGCAATTAGCCGTAATTCTTGTCAATTCAAGCTAAATACAGGATCCCAATGTGCGGTTAAATTAAATATATACATAATCAAATCTGTACAGTACAAATTTTCAAACATTTTTACTCTCAGATGTCTCTCTACTGCTGTTTCTATGGATTTGAAACCAACTTTAGCTTAAACAGCAATCAACCAGCAGAATAGGCCGCCTAACACAGGGTGCAATAAGAAGTTCTAAGAAAGTGGCATTTTGTCTCCACAAAAAAAAAAAAAAAAAATTATATATATATATATAATTCACAAGGCAAATTATAAACAAGTTTATAATAAGTTTTTTCTGGCTGTAATCATAAAGATCTGTGAGTAACTCCAAACTTACACAGAGGTGACAATGTAAGACCCACTTTCAGTCGTGTCTCCTTTAGTGTCTCTTTTTTTTGCATTGCTTGTAATTGGTGTTGGGATCTGAGATGGTCTAGGAGTTGTGCTGTCAGCACTACTCTTTCTGGGGCTTGGTGTGTAATTAAAAGGACTTACTCTAGCAGCCACTGCACCACTAGGGGAGCTGTGTTTGCTAGAGTTAGTTGAGCTAAATGGTGTGCGTTCAGCAACTGGGAATTCATGTACCTCTGTGCCAATGTTTGGATTACTTGGTGCAGGCTTGATGTCAGTGACTTTCTTATCAAGAGACTCTGTACTCCTGAGTAAATTCAGATTTGTTTCTGAACCCAGGTGGGCCACAGCTGCATTCTCAGTTGCTAGTGGCTGTTTTGAGTGAGATTCACTTAAGTCCCTGTCACAAGGAAGCCCTTTGCTTGACTGGCTGTCAATAACAGGAGGTGTGTTAGCTGTGGGTGATTTACTAGACCTTGGATTGTTTATGGGGCAGTCTTCAATTCTCACCCAGACATCTTCTGTCTTGGACATAGCAGAACCCATTGAATGAGCAGGATCATCAGTTGAATCTGGTAAGTCTAATGTCATAGAAGGTGCATATGAGGTTTCACTCTCTTTCATTTTCCGCCATGTTCCTTTGCGTTCCAGGCCCCCCTCTTTACCTGATTTTTGAGGTGGATTAGCAGGTTGCCGCTCATCCTCGCTTCTCCCCTTTTCACTGGACTCAGACGAAGCAGAGAGAATGGAAGAGCTGCTGCCAGTTCTTTTCCAAGTGCCTACTCTTGGGAGAGAAGATGAATGTTTGCTGTGCTCCCTTTTCCATGTCCCCGTCCTGTTGATTGGGAGCCTAGAAGGGCTTTCTGAATGAGATCGGGAGATGTCATGCCTACGGAGTGATTGGCTATCACCATTCTCTGCAGAGTTCTGATCATGAGGGGACTTTCTCAAACCACTTCCCTGGTAAGGTAGAGTAAGTGACATATCTGGTAAGGATGGACTAGATACTGGAGTCTGTGACTGGCTTGGAGACGAAGGTGACAAGGACTCGAAAGATGCAGACTCCTCTAATTTCCTTTTTAGTGTTGGACTAGGGGCTTCTTTGATAAATGTTGACTGGCGAACAAGTCCAGGCTTCTCGGACCGGTCAGACTCACTCCCACTTGACTTTGTGGATGACATTCTAGACAACTCTGCCTTCTTTGAAGGACCTGTGGTTCCACACTGGTTTAGACTTTTTGAGGCAGATTCACTTCTAGGAATTCCACTGGTACTTCTCTGCAAACCACTCTGCTTTGCTGGTGTTTGCAGGCCCAGTTGCCTCCCTGGAGAAGTGTAAGCCATGCGTCCGGATCCCGAAGATTTTGTTGAAGCAGCACTGGGGGAAGCAGTGCGAGGCAGTTGAGATAATTTGTTAGATGGGCCCAAACCATTTCTACCAGGTGAAACTGAGGCACGACCAGGAGACTGCATGGGCCTTGTTAGAGATTGCTGAACTGGTCTAGAAGGTGTAGAGTCCCTAGACCCAGATCGAGAGGAAGCTTTACTTGACCCTCCTTGAGAAGATGGTGAGTCCCTGGCAGGACTGGGCTCAGAATTTGCTGCGACTTTCATGGTTCTTGGAGAGTTTCCAGGACCAGATGCTTGGGATGGTGGTTTTGACATTTGGCCACGCGGAGGGTTTTTTTTGGGTACTGGACTGGTGCTAGGAGAGCTGCTTCTCACACCAGGAACATGAATCATTGTCCTCCCTCTGGAGATCACAGGAGCTTGAGCTTGTCTGTGCTGAGAGGACATGCTTTCTAGGCTGGGTCTAGGCTTTCCTGTGATTAAACTTTTATACACTTTCTTTCCTCCTTTCAGACTCTTAACAGATTCCTCCTCTTTCTTTTTGACCTCTAAAGTTGTTTTTTCACCAGGTTTAATTATTCTTGGCCCTTTATTCGTAGCAGGCTTATTGTCATCTTGATTTAAAGGAAGATGGAATGGTGATCCAATGGAGATGCCCGACTTGAGAGAAAGAATAGAGTCTGAATCAGAAGAACCTTGTCTGGAGAGACTTGCTGCAGCCTGATGTAGACTGCTAACTATAGAATTGGCGCCCTCTTGAATGGCTTTCCAATCAAATGATTCAGAGTCTGGTGATAAGGCTTGCTCTGAAATAGGACTATGTGTGTCTGTGAGATCTAATATAAGATCCGGTTCTTCTGCTAAAATACCATCTGCCAATAAGCTCTTTTCTTCCTTACCCCCTTGTTCCTCTGTCTTACTTCTTGGTTGCTGTTTCTTTTTCTTTGGCATTGCAGAGCTGATGCATTCTTGGAGAAGGTCATCTTCAGAATCGATACTGAGAGAGCTAAGGGAACTATTTCTAGAGAAGCACACAGGGGTGTCCTCCACGTGAAAGGCCTTTGGCGCATAACCAGAGGCTTGTGGCCTAGGTACTTCCATCTGAGTTGCATCATCTTTGTGTGAACAATCTTTGTTGTTGTTTTCTTGGTCAATGTCGCATAGTGAGCTTAGTGATGAGTTTCTTGAAAAACATACAGGTGTGTCTTCAATGGAAAACTTTTGCTTCTCGTCGCACACTGCTACTGTATTTTCTTTGGGGGCTTGTTGAAAACTTACTGGTTTTTGAATGGGTTTTGTTGGAGCAGTCTGAAATGCTGATACCCTGTTGGTGTTTAGTGGCTGTTCTACACTGCACTTCAAAGGGGGGAATTTTCTTTGCTCTTTATCTTTTCGTAGCTCAGCTTTTTCCTTAGACAAGTCAAGATCATCATCCTCAAAGTCAAGTGAACTCAGTGAATCATTACGAGAGAAGCAATAAGGTGTGCCCTCAATTGGTGTGTAATGATGCGGAGAATCAAAGGCAAACCCAGGACGTGTTCTCTCCTCTGCATTACCAGGCTTATTGGCAAACTCTCTTGTGACTACTTTGGGCTCCTGCTTTTTGGTTTCTTTGTTTTTATCTGGATATGATGCTGCTTCTGACAAGCTATAAGGAGCTTCTGGCCGTTTGAGCATCCTTGCTCTGTACTCATTGCTTTGTGGCATAGGTTTTACAGGAGAAGTTGGCTTTTTCTTTTCCAGGTCCTGCTGAACTAGACTGCCAGTGGCGGTAGATGGATGTGGAGCCTGATCAGGCATCTTCTGCACTCTAAAAGGCTTGTGAATTTTGCCTTTGGGCATTGCTGAATTGATACACTCCGCAAGAATATCGTCCCCTTCGTTCTCAGCAAAAGCAGACTGCATGGGAGGTGATAAACCTGTATCTTTAGCTTCTGCACTTTTCCCCTCTGGCAGAGTGTCTCGTCTTTGACAAGGTGCTTCTGCATGGGGAGCTGAACTTTCAATACCAGCCAACTCATTTGGGGGTGAATCAATTGTGAGGTCACTGAGAGATGTTGCTGTGGAAAAGTTAATGGGTGTTCCCTCAACACAGTATATTCGGGGCATGTCCTCACTTTGTGTTAGAGCTACATGTTTCTGCTGTTGTCCTCTGTTTTGTGGTGGCAACAACTTATAAACAGGGAGCTGACTTGGTTTACGAGCCACAGGTGGTGGTAGTCTTGAGGTGCTTGAGGGCGATTGTTTTTTGGGTTTTCTTGATGATTTCGTTGGCATTGCGGAGTTAATACAAGCCTCTAGAATCTCTATATCATCATCATCATCCGAGTCATCCAAGATGTCTTTTCTGGCTTCAGATGTTGATGGTGGTTTCTCTTGAATTTTAGGCTCTTGGATGTCTTCTGTCTCAAGCTCTGCCTCATTACTATGGTCATCCTCATGAACTGGGGGCATTATCTTCAGCTCAACATCTTTCTGAATAAAGGGTTCATCTAAACTTAGTGCACTAAGGCTTGAAGCACAAGAGAAACCATCTGGAGTGCTTTCGATTGCAAAATGTAAAAGAGTATCGTTATCTGGTAAAACCTGCACTTTCTGTACAGCAGCACTTACAACCGCATGCCTTGGAACCAAATCACGTTTTTCTGAGTGGGGTGGCACAGTAACTTTTTGTTTTACTGATGTGGATCGTGGTGGTGGAGGTGGTGGTGTCTTGCTGCGACTTGGAGGCATTGTTTGCCCAGGGCTATCAGGCAGATCACTCGGACTGATAATCCCACTGACCATCCCACTGCATGGCTCACTCTGTACAGAACTTGCAATGGAATGACTTTCGAAACTGTCGAGGGAGCTGACAGATGTGCATCTGCTGAACATAAGCGGAGTCTCTTGCAAATAATGTTCAGGGGGACTTTTGGGTGTCTGGGCACCACTTTTGGATGGTGATTTAGCACCTGATGAAAATTCCACTGTTTTGTGATGCCTGGAACCATCTCCATGTCCCAAGTGATTTCGTGGAGGCTTGATGCGTCCATAATGGACTGACGATTGGCTCTCAGCTGTGCGTTGGTCAGGTGCAATGTTACTAGTGGATTCTTTTTCTGATATAGGTAGAGTTGGGTAGTTGTTGGCTGAATTGACATTACGCTTGCAGCTCTCCATTTCATCTTCCTCTGAAGACAATGACGATAAAGAGCTACCACGTGAGAAACAAATGGGCGTGTCCTCCACACAATACGTCTGTATTGTTTCTTGATTTATTGTGGGAGCCTTGCATGTTGAGTTCTTCTGAACTGCTCTCGTAGGTCCTGATCTGCTTTGAGCAGAAAAAGGGTGGAGTTGCTTTTGCCTACCCTGATGCTTTAAAGATGCCACAGAGGAGGAGTTATCTTGGCTTAAATGGTTTTTGACAGAACTTTGGGTAGAAGATGGCTTTGAATGACTAAACATGGGCTTCTTGGAAGAAGCATCGGAGTACTTCAAACTGTAATCAATAGGCTGTTCTACATGATGATTTTCATTGTATTTCATGCTGTAGTTGGGAGTTTGCTCATCAAGCTGCTCTTCCTCTGAATAGCGCTCGCTGTAGTTTGTGGGTTTGTCGTCGGCATAATCATCAACAGTGCAGATGGTTTGAGAGATTTTTTTGTTAAGTCCATGACTTGACCCACTGTTGATTTGTTCAGTTGAGCCCCTTGATCTAAATCCAGGCAGGTCCTGTTGAACAAACCTGGGCTGGTACTTTTTTGGTTTATCCTCTCCTTCACTGTTGCCTTCAGAGTACATGGGGTATCCTGGGCTTTGCGATCTCGATGGTTTCTGATCTGGCCGTTTCATTTCATCATCAAGGTGCTTAGGCCTTGCCCACCTTTCATTCTGGCTTGGGCTTTGTCGACCAGAGTTAAGCTGCTCATCAGAATATTTCAAACTGTAGTTAATAGGTGTGTCAAGATCTCCATTGTCATCCTCCATGTGATTTGCATTGTGTATCTTATGGGCAAGGTCCGCAGGATATTTTCTATAGACACAGCATTTGCCGTCATCATCTTCTGAATAGGAATCCACTGAGGGCTTCATTTGACCTCTCTTTCCATAGCCATCGGTGCTGTTGACACTATTAAGACTGTCATTTGAAGCGGTGGACTCCAGTTTGGGCAGTGGGCACCGTCTGCCTGATGGGTCAGTTTTGCTGTAGTTGTACATGTTTGGGTGACCATGAACAGCAGTTTGACGCCGGATCAGGTCGTCTTGCACGACATGAGGGTCTGGTGTGGATCCTGCGGTTCTATCATCCATACTTAATTGCATGCTCTGCACTTCCTCCATACCCACTGCAATTTGAGCTGCAGTCGTGGGAATCTGCACCATTCTCTTGGTAGCTTCAGGATCTGGATGGAATCCTCTTCGCTCTCGATCTAGACTTCTGTCCCTTTCGGCTGGGACACTTTCTGCATTTCCTCTGTTGTCTCGAGAGGATGGGCTTGAGAGAACAGGGGTGTTCATATAAGGTGAGCGAACACCGACTCCATTGGGGTTATAGCCATCTGATCGACAGACACCATCATAATCGCCATAGACGTTATGCTTATGTCTTGGTTTGGCTCTATGGGAGGCTTTCGGGCTCAAGTTGTCAATGTTATCAAATGTTTCAGATAGTTGTTGTGCATCTAGTTCTTCAATTAGTGCTTTCTGTTTTCTTACATGCAGGGATGGCAGACTGGATCCAGGGGACATTATGTTGGCATCCTTATACTTGGCAGGCCGATTTGCCATAAGGTTTCTCAAAGCAGCTGCACTTCCCATAGCTATCATCTTGTGCTTGGAGTGAATGAGGTTCTTCAGCATACTAACTGCACCCATGTCCCATAATGCCTCCTGATCTTTTGCATTCCGAGCAGAGAGGTTCCACAGTGTTCCACAGGCATTGCTCACTATCGTCAAACTGTGTGATTTAAGGTGCTGAAGAAGAGTCTGAAGACAGCTGTTTTCCCTTAATATTTGCCTGAAATAAACAAAAAAGGGAAAATGGTTTGCTCCCATGTAAACAAAGTAAACATCTGTGAACGTATGCAGCTTTTGTATAGCATACTCTACCTGTGCTCCTCATTTGTGGCGATGAGGCTTGACACATTTCTCAGGATGCCACCACCACTTTCTATGATGGCAAGTGTGTTGGTTTGACTTCTGTATGTTAGAGTGCTCACTAAAAATGCCAAAGCTCCAGGAACGTTACAGATGTCAGCTTTGTTTTCAGTGCAATGTGCTGATAAGTTCCAAAGGGCACTCAGGACACTTTTTAATGTGGATTCCTGTAGAAATAATTTGAAAGACAGTTTAAAGGCTCGTCTGCATTCTGATTACAGAATATATCAAAGAGCTTCAGAGAAACTCACCTTCTGAACCTCTAAGGCACACTCCATTAAGGCCCTAACACTGCCGACTTCTCGCAAAATCTTCTTACTGTTCACATCAGCTCGCCATGAGAGGTTCCTCAAAACACTGGCAATAACCTAAAGCAGTACAGAGTGTCTCTTAATACAAAATGGAAATATTGCCTTGGCAAGTGAAATAAAATAGTTTAAAGCTTAAGTACTAAAACTGAACTAAACTAAAGTTGAAATAAAAATAAAGCTGCATATAAATATATTAAAAAGTTCTATTAATCCACACAATCAATAAACTAAAAATTATGAAACCACAAGGACCACTGTCAATTACCCATAAGGGTGCTCCGATCAGGATGTAATAATACTACTGCTAATAATAATAACTATATTAAATTATATAACTATTATTTTATATAGCACCTTCAAAAGTAACTTTCATATAGCACTGTACAGAATTGTACTGCAAACAGTATCGCCTGATACTGATCACCGCTGTGAAGGAAAGAAAAAATAAATGCACTAATATCGCACATCCGTAGTTTCTTCCTCTGCACTGCAATGTCTCCACAATGACTTTGCAAATTTATTGTCCTTTTCAGACACCTGGTAGAACTGCCAGACTGGTGAATGTAGTGTAGCTATTTTAGATGTGTCATCTGATCAAACTATTTAAAACAATTATCGGCCGATAACGATCGGCACCCGATTGATCGGAACACCCTTAATTGCACCAAGAAATATAGTCTCTTAGCACAATAGCTTTGCATTAATGTCTTTCTTCTAGGTAGCATGCATCATGAAATGACTATGATATTTTTTTTTTGGAATAATGCAACTATGCATCACATTCAAAATATGATATGTATATAATAAGAGTTATACCTGTTGTAGGTCCTCACTCTCTGACTTTAGTTGAGCTACCATGGCCCTCATACAACCTTTCATTGAGCAAAGTGTTGCCTGTAGACAAAACAAGATTGTAAAAATTAAATACAGCAATAAACCATACATGGAATTCTACACAGACAATGATGAGAGAATTAACGCACCTTGTTAGCTACATCTCCAAAAGTAAGATTAGTTAGAGCCATGCCAGCATATCGTCTTAGTGTAACACTGTAGTGATCATTGGTAAGACCGTAAATCTCACAGTCTACCTGAAGGAGCTCCCCAATCGCCTGAAGTCCACCTGCATAAACAGTATATTTAAATAGTTAGTCAATGTCTACCCAAGAAAAGACTGGAGGACGCGTTTAATTGATGTCACAGTTTAATGGATAAATTAATGAGTTTGGAAAACCTACCAAGCTCATTCATCGCGTGCCTGTGCTCTTCATCAAATGAAAGTTTCATGAGAACACAAACCGCTGGGCAAATCTGATGCTCAACTGGAGAAGGCACTGCAATGAAGCCAAAAGTACATTAATGAGGTTGTACAGCTCCACATGTATTAATTATACGTCAACCCACTTAGAAGAGCCGTCTATTAAAGGGTAACTAAACACTAAAACAACTTTTTTTAGTTAATGATCTGTAAGAATGGAGCTTTATAAATGCTGTTCATTGATTAGAGTACATTTTTTGACATTTGGTTTTTGTGTTTTAATTGTGTTTTAATTCTACAATATATGGTGTAAAAACATCTGAGTGCTGCCCTCTTCAGGTTGAACGGTGGCTACTGCAGTTGAATTTTCCTATTGGAAGTTGTGGTACCAGCTAACCAAGTTGGCGTAACAGCTAACCACGCCCTTGCCTACAGAGAGATGCGTCTCAGGTGCACGTCCCCCGTCCGCTGGGCTCTGCCCACTCTTCCAGCATTTTTCAAATATCGCCAGTGGGTGCAGTCAGGCTCTGACCAGGGGTTTAGTTACCCTTTAAACTCCTTCCCATCAGAGCATTTCATATGAATCACATTCATAAATTAATAAAATGTTTGTAGTTTATGGGAATACATCAAAATGCATAGCATTTACTGCTGCAATACAATTAAGGACATATAGGCACATATTAGTGGGTGACTTTTTTTTGAAAATGGCAAATGCAGATGCATCAGATTCAATGCAATGCAATATATTTCAGCAAATACATGTTAATTGTTATCGTTAACTAAAATTAAGGCTAAAACTGAAACTATGAAATACTGTATTCGTAATTGATATAAAGTGGGGGGGGGGGGAATTAAATATAAGTTACCAATTGTTAATTATTCATTGAAAACACTGTAGGTAGATTTTGAAACCACTGACGAGAAAACACTTCTATTAATTCACACAGTTACTGAAACTAAAAATGATACCACGAGGATGCCATGTCCCATCCCTCTGTGCTATTCCTGACACCTTACATATATCAATGGCCGATGTATTAGGTCTTACTTGGGTTCTTGTCCTGGTCCACGCCACGCTCATGGCTTTCCTGCCACTCCCAGCAGGTCTCGCAGTAAGCCCGGATCTGCTCCAGCAGGTGGAGCACGCGGATCTCCCGCCGGCCACGCTTGTCATCGGGCTGTGAATGGATAATGTTATGCAGGGCGGCACTGGCCCTCGCCCGGGCCTCTTTGCTGCCGCGAGAATTTCCAAGCAATACAGAGTCCTTGTCGTTGCCATGGAGTAGCTGGATGAGCAGCGGCAGGCACCCGGATTGGCGCATGGCAATGCAGCTGTCCTGAGAGCTCGACATGGCCAGAAGGGTGCGAGACATGTCATCTTTATCATGGGTCCCCAGCATGGACAGCAGAGAGTACACCATTTCCACCTTAACATATGCAGACTTGATTCACTGCAAGCTGACATTATGTTTTTTAATTGTCAAATCAAAAAAAAATTGCATTAAGAATTTCTAAAATCTAGCACAAGTTAACCTTAGTGCCCAGATGGCTAGTCAGTCGGCGTGGAACGGAGTAACTTCCCGCACTGCTCATCTCACTGGCGGTGTCATGATCGACTCGAGAACTTGAGCTCTGTCAGGCAAAATAAATACAAGGCAGATTCAAATAACTTGCAGGTCTTCAGCAAACCCAATCAAACACCTTTCAAAAAGTTTACTTTTATTTTTCCACTGTAGATATTACACACCCTACAAAATGTCATTACCGCCTTTCACACATTCTTTACTCTGGTAAATAACCAGCAAATTACCGTTAAGAGATCATGAACATGACCTTTCTCAAAAACACTAGAAATATGTGAATATTTAAAAGGAAATCTATATTTAAATAAATATAATTTAAATATTTAAGTTTAAATATATACAATTTATCAATTTAAATATACATTTATAAATGTAATTATATATATATATATAAATTAAACATTGAAATATAAATATATTACTATTATATTTAATAGCAGTTTTTATTTTATTATAATTATTTTTTAAAGTATATTTATTACATTTATAAATTTTTAAATTCATATTTATAATATATTTCTCTAATGCATTTTTTTAATAATTTCCTCTTATGCTCAGAATAGTGTCAAGTTAAAGCATTATGTTTTATTGTATCACTGAATTTGTTTTATATTGAAAAAAACATATTTTATCATAAATAAGTATATACATACAGATAAAACAAATCTTAAAAACTGAAGATGCATAAAAATAAAATGCAATTTGCAAACATAAAATAGAGGCAATTCTCTGTGCTTCGTAAACAATGTATGACTCTAGTATTAAACTCGATCCCTGTACCTAATCCAGTGACATACAGCTCACACCATCTGTCCGAAGAATACCACACAAGCTTAATGCAAGTGAAACAGTGTGAAGTACAAAAAAAAACCTCCTGTTTCTGCTTAGAATTTCAAAGTCTCTATGATGAACAATAAAACCATTAGCATCTGCATTCAAATCATTATTATTCAAAGCACACCGAAGCTCTTGGCATAGACTGAAAGGGCTTTTTAAAAAGGTCCTGAAATTCTTGGCACCCACTGGCTGAAAAAAGGGCCACCGAAAACACTTCTGTAAATGAGACCATCAACAAAATGAGTCTAATTTAGTGGGAGACTACTGCAAATAGATACAGTTCTTACCTGTGAGCATACAGCACTACCACCTCCACCACCAGCATCTCCTGCTGCATGAGCTCCTTCAGTCTGAGTCACAGGGTCATGCTTGACCTGATGATTCAAAGAGGAAGATGAGGAATCAGCATGTTAAAATGAGTAAATGACACCTACAGAGTTAGTCACACTGTGCAAGAGTGAAGGAAAAGACATAGGTCAAGGCAGGTGGAACATGGGACAGATAACCTGTGTAATCAGCTCTGTGAAGTAGGGATAAATCAGCGTATAGAGATACAGAGCGAGGCCGAGTAGTCTTGAGCTATAGGACAGCAGCTGCAAGAGCACCAGGATCTTTCTGACCTACATTGCTTTCTCCTTCAGCCAACAGGATTGAAACGACAGAGGGGGAGGAAAAGCAGAAGTGTCCAATAGGATTTATCCACTTAAAGGGAAAATCACGTGCAAACTCGGAGCATGTTAGTGAGCATGCATACAAAAACCTTCCACTTCTGCACTATTTTAGTATATAATATACATAGACATCCTGTGGCACAGAAGAGCACTGCAATGGCAATGCAAAGGTAATAGGTTTGATTCCTAGGGAAAGCGTGAATTTATATCTTGAATGCAAATGCAAGACGTTTCGGATAAAAGCATCTGCCAAATGCATAAAAGTAAATGTAATGCCTAAATGTGAACATAGCTGTGCATCCTAAACCTAGGTGACACTACTGTTTGTAACGCTCAGCCACACCGAGCATGATAGATACATTAGTAGAGCTTGCAAATTCAATTAAACTTTCATGGCTTCAGTGTTTATGCTTTAGAAGCATTTAATGTGCACTATTTCCATCGCTACAGAACAAGCTCTAAAAGCGGAACATAAGACATTGAAACGTGCACAAAAAACACTGATGCTGAAATGGAAAGTACAGCCTTTCTAAAGAAAACAAATTAAAACGTGAAGAGGAACAAATGCTTGCACAATCTGACCACAAATTTCCATTCCATCAAAATATGATTAACCTTATAAACCCTAATGTATCATATTTATTATGCCAAAGCAACTTAGGTTTACTTCATTATCCATCCATCATTTTTTATAAAAATCATTAAAATGGGAGTACAAAATAGGTTATACTGTTATGAAGATATCATTGATTTACATTACTTTTCTGTCAAATAAATATCATCTGCACCAACTAAATAAATGATTATAAATTATAAAATTACAAAGAATAAAACTGAGGTTTTTTAAATGAGAGTATGAGTCCCATATTCTCACCATATCAAACTAAATGAACCTGATGTATCAAATATGATACTCAACATAAAACACACTTTTTGATTTTTTTAAAAACATTTTTTGTGTAAAGCTTCAATAAGCTGTTCAGACTATTATTTCACATGTCAGGCTTAACAAGGTTAAATAAGACTTCACAAAATGACTTTAACTTGTTCATGTGGACATAAAGATAGATCATAACACTGAGATATACTAATTGCTACTAATCCTAAGTGTAACGTTCAATTCTTCCTTCTAAGCACGACAGTATTATAGGCATCAGAATAATCTAGTACCTCGGTGTCGGCCGACTGGGCCTGTAAACGTGTGCGAATCCTCAGCATGTCTTTTTCTATCTGCTGTATCCGAGCGACGCGGCCCTGAAGACAAATGATGGAAACTTCACCAAACTGCTGGTTTCATACTCTGAATTTAGAAGCCTGTTTTAGTTTCATGAACAATTTGTTAGTCTTTCAGTTTCTGCATTTCGGCCCACCTGTGCCCGTTTCTCCATGTCCTGACACGTGCCCAGTTGCTCCTCCATGGCGGCTCGAATCTGCCGGGCCTCGTATTCTAGTTGCCTGCGAGTCATATCGGTCTGGAGAGAAAACTACAACCGCAGAAGAAGTGTGAAGCTAGAGATCATATAAGGTCCAAAATCAGTGATGATGTGCATTAAATCCACTGCATTGAACGCCACATTGAATATTGTAGCTTTTATACTTTTTACATACATTTTCAGTCAGTGGCAGACTGTCAATCCTTTTGGTCAGGTTTTGTAACTGGGCATAATACCAGTCTTTTTCCTTTTCTTCCTTCTCAAGTTCTGCCATCAACAAAGACCTAATAGAAAGAAAAGTCACTCATGAAAAGAATAACATTTGATTTGAATTTTAGACTCACTAAATTCAAGTTATTGATCAAAATGCGATGACAATAAGGTTCCAGAAGTCAAAATGCAACTTATTTCCTCTATAGAGAAATTGATTGGCAAAAAAAATAAATTGATTTAAATATTTAGAATTTGTAAATGTCTCTTCTGCTCACCAAATCTGCATTTATTTGATAAAAAATACTGTAAAAACTGTAATTGTGTTAATTATTATGATATTAAAATTACTGTTTTCTATTTAAATATATTTAAATTTTTAATTTATTCCTGTGACCATTACTCCAGTCTTCAGTGTCACATGATCCTTCAGAAATCATTCTTATATGCTGATTTGATGTTCAAGAAACATTTCTTATTATCATCAACAGCTGTGCATATTTTTGTGGAAACCATATTTTTTTCATTTTCAGGATTCTCTGATGAATAGAGAATTTGTTTGAAATAGAAATCTTTGTAATATTATATATGACTTTACTGTCACTTTTGATCAATTTAATGCATCCTTGCTAAATAAGATTATTATAATTATTTTATTATAATTTTTTACATTTATATTTCAGTTGTTGTTATTCTTTGTTTATTCATGTTATGTATTTGTCTTGTACTTTTTGCATTGTACTTGTCTGTAATAAAAAATTAAATTAAATAAAAAGTCTTACCGACCCCAAATGTTTGACTGATAGTGTATATATCAGAATATTTTGCAATGAACATGAAAAGAAACTTCTGATATTCAAACAATTTTTCTCTTGAAATCAAAGCTTTACCATGTAAGTTTCCATGTAAACCATGTAAATCTTTACCATGTAAATCTCATCCAATAGCAAAACCCTAGAAGAGCTTTAGAAGAAACCTTTAGTTAACATTCTTAAAAATAAGGATCTAACCGGTCAAATGAAGAGTCCATCTAATGCACAGAATGATCCGTTCATGTAAGCGCTCACCGTTCCTTCTCCAGCTCCTCCAGGTAACCGGCACTGTCTCGACCCCCGCCAGTCACCCCTCTCCTGGGGAAGGAGCTCATGGGACTGGGACTGGGGCTGGGGCTGCTGTCAGCGGAGTGGCCTGAACTGGACCCCTGCAGAGAGGCCTTGGACCTCAACTTCACGCCTGGGCCCGAGAAACTGCTGGGGTCAAGACTCATTTCTGCAGGACAGAATGGGAGATAATGATGATGAAGATGCCACACGTACCGTATTTTCCAGAAAAAGCCACACCTAACAGTAGATGCGTTTCATTTCGAAGGCTGCATCCTCAAAATAAAACACTGCAGTGTGGGAAATGCATTATACAAATAAACTTGGGCACACGTAATCCGCATCGGCACGAAATCCAAATGTGTGCATATTTCAATATTTTGTATGCTTGATGTTAATTGCATTATATAAATTGCTTTAGAAATAGAATAGAAGTTGCAGCATGTTTCAGATGATTCAAAAAAAGTATATTCTGGAAATATGGTAGATTAAGGGAAGTTTTTACATCTTTATCTTCACGAAAGACTTTCTAAGGCAGCATTCGAACTGAAATGAAACGCCACAAGTGACCGATTTGGAACAGCCTAAATGCAGCAAAACCACACAAATAGCATTTGATTCTGATATGGTTTGATATTACCTAGTTGCTAAGCTAACAACAATATTTGGCCAAGCATAAAAATACACAGCACACGCAATAATTGGGTAAATAGTTTTTCCAAAATGAGTTACTATTAGGAAGTTTGCTTAGGAAAAGCACATATGTCTTAAGACAAGACAATACAGGGAAAAACCATTGTTTTTTTTTCATGCACTTGTCAATTTCGAGATTTTGGGCTATTTTGTTTCCATCACGTCTTCTTTCAGACAAGTGGAAAGAAAACATTCAAAATACACATTTAAGTGTTTATTTTATTACATTTTATATATTTGCATCTGTAGATTTCAATTACAATACATTTTTAAAGGCCATGGGTTTTTTCTCTTTTGTTCCCATCTATATTCTGAAGGGTTTTACACAGGGGTTTGTTCATATATCAATTGATCGATTTATTCCTAAACACATGTTGAAAATGTGTTTGTTTTTTTTGACGGTTGACAGTATTTTCCGATTTCTGGAGGGATATAAAGAGATTTCCTAAATTTTTCTCTTTAAAAGCCTTTAAAACCATGTCAACAAAATCAAACAAGAATTTTAAAACTGGCTATATCCATTGGTCAGATTTAATTTCTGGAAATGCATTAATGTATCTATTAATGCATGTTAACAATTATTTAAACATAACATTTCAGAAATATCGGTCTAAATTGTCTTACTGTACTGTGATTAATCAACTAAGTATGGTGATTTCAATTAGTTAAAATTTTTACCATATTTATTAGTGATATCTTGCCTCAAAATACAATCTAGGTAGGCAGCTCACAAATTTTTGGAACATAAACAATAAACGTTGAGTTTATTATGTTAAAATATGCATTGTTCACAGAATAATGTCCTCACCTTTAAATCTTTCGAAAAACTCAATCTGCCCTTGCGAATCTTTAGGGTCCTCTACAATAGTTCCTTGTAGCTGCTTCAAAACCTCCTGAAAGAGAAACAGACGATATCTGTGTGTGGTAGAGTGTTAGAAGCCATCTTCAGATAATACAACATGATGCACGGAAGGTACCAGAAAAAAAACATGAGAAATTTCCATCTCCCACCACATGTAAGAAGACTTCTTCAGCCTGCGGGCTGATAAAGAGAAGAAAACTTCCATCAAAGAGCTTTGAAGTGCTTTGAAGACGCGCGTGTGAGAGACATAAACAGCTTTGAAGCTGTAAAGATGCACCTGCTACTTCTTTAGTGCCGTGTTCATGCGTGATCTGGCCACGATAATGCCTGAAAGGCCTTGATTTCTGCTAAAGGTTTTTGATTTAGGCAAGAAAATCGAGTGTTGAAAATAAGCAAGCTTTCACTGCTCAACCAATCTTCAGCTGGTCAGGGCTTTACACATCATAAACCACCGTATCTTACCGTACTACAAATCAAATGTAGCAGAGGTTGCGGATTATATAATTGAGTTACTAGAATCTAGTTTTTTACTTTTTCAGAAGAAAACAGAAGGGTGCTTGCTCGTGCAAAACCCATTGCCATGTTTATGTAGCATGTTAAGAAACATAAATTGATGAATCAATTATGTTTGGAGCACAAATACTGCAGTTATATTGATGATCAACCACTAGTAATCATTGATTGACAGCAAAAAGTCATGTCTGTTGACACAAAACATTAAAGTATAAGAAAAACATTCAGGCTATTTGTAGAACTTACCACTGCACATTTGCTGAGGTTTTGGTCAAAGTTCCCTTACGGTTACGGCCAACATAACTCAAACCCTTGATGATGCCAATACAGCCCCAAACCATATCAAACATGAGGCTTTTGCACCGCTCATTCCATTACTCCGAGTTCTCCAGCGTGTTTGTAACCCGAAAAAGCCCAAACAATGCGACTGCCTTACAGGAAGCGACAACCTCCCCCTTCCTTCATCCCATCCCGGAGACCCAAAGCCTCATGAAGAGCACAGATGCTTCCCCATTCAGCTCACAGGACCACCCTTCCCAAACGGCCCGGGGTCACCATGTCCACAGGCCACTGGAGACGCGTGGAGAAGGCCAGAGGTTTCCAGAAGCGAAAGGTCACACATGAACATGCTGTTTATCTTCCCTTATCCAGTAGAAAAGTACAACACGGGGTTATTCTGTGTCTAAGGAGAGTCACTTGGGTGTTTTTTCCCAAGGGAGCATGACGTCACACTGAGCCGTCTCAGGAAACAACAGCTTCATTATAGGGGAGGTCATATGATTACAGACCGCTTTACTGCACTGTGAGTCAGAGAGATGAAACGGCAGCATCATCATTCTCTCTGCTTGTTAAAGACAACATGGCCTCTATTTATGCTCTTCAGAAATGTCTCTGGTCTTTTGAAAATAATCTTCATTAAAATATAACACAATTTCAAAATATAAAATATAATAAAATACAAGATAATATAAAATTAAATCTTATTATATAAAATTAAATTAATGAAAATATCAAATTAAAAATAATACAATAATAACAAATATATCAAATTAAAAATATATAAAAATTAATATAACGTATATAATATAAAATAATCAAATATAATTATATATTTAAAAATTAAAAAGGAAACTACAATAAAACAATTTTAAAAATGTAATTAAAAACAGAATTAAACAAATTTCTAAAACAAAACACACATATTTTATAAATTAAAATATAAAATATAAAACTTAATATTAATGATCACTATGTTTAAATCATTAACACTTACTAAGAACAATAGCAACTGTCCTAGATGCTTGACTGATATAAATAAACATTATGCAAATTAAAAATTAACAATTTTTTAAAAGTCTACTGCTAATATTACAAAAGTGATTTGCTGAAATCCTAAAATAACCTTAATGAGGGTAGATTACAGCTTTAATAACATTTTCAACAGCCAAATCCAAATTCGAATTGAATATCCTAATGCGTCTGAGTCTATAATGGAAGTCCTAGTTTTTCCTCTTCCCAGAGTCAAGGTCCGAAGGAATCAGGTTACAGCGATGCAGATGCCCTTGGTACAATATTAGAGTCAAACAGCCACTCATGTGCGAAGCTGCAAGCACACAACACTTTTAAAAATGTCATCCTATCCTCCCAGTAATGGAAATCAATGCTCCTAGGCAGCCATCTGCAGGGAGCCTGAAATACTCGCATATCTGATTCCTATCTAGCATGCATTTCATCTGACCTGGAGTCAGACGAGACCCGTGGGCCTGCGGTGGGAGTTATTGTTCGAGTGTGAGAGGAGGGGACCGGGTTCGTGTGGGCGGATGGCAGGCCTCTTTGCTTTCCCAGTGATAAAGGTAGAACGTCCTTGAAACGTGGAAAGAAAACATCACATGACACACATGGCATGCACTCAGGAAAAAACAAGCGTGGCGACTGACGACAAACAAGATTTAAATCATGAACCAGGCTACTCTTTTAAAAAAGACTGAGGCTTAGGCGGTGACAAGAACATGACGTCAATAAATGAGAGCTTCTCAACCAACATAGCCTGTTCTTTGAGGAAACCAATACCAATTAATGATGCACCAAAATATTTTTTGCCATAATATCGAAACTGAAAGTAGTTTAATCAATTAATTAATCAACTTAATGTAATAATCAACACTCATGTTGTATATAAAATATGTATTTGCATATTTTATAAAAATTTATGATACATTCATTTGTTGTTGAAATATAAACAGTTGAATAAATCTGACATGAAAGCAAGTTATCACAGACATACATAAAATTTAACAAAGACAACAGTTTGAGTAAAAATATGAATATGATAAAAACGAATATGTTATATAGTGCAAATATTTAGCAAAAGTTATTTTATTTTTTCCCCCAAGCTTTCCTGAGGTAAACGTAACGTGACATTGTTTACAAGCTGTTTTTGTGACGTGAAACACTGATTGAGCGATTACGGTACGGTAAGTTGTACGGTTTCTTTCAGCACACCTTCTGATATTCCTTCACGTTTGTTTTGTGCTATAACTAGTAGTAAAGAGTAGCTACAGCGATCTGTCACGCCACTGTGAAGGTAGTCTCACGTAGCCAGAGCTTCAGACTGACGGCAGAAGGTCTCGACCCTATCGCAGCTTTTCTTGGCCAAGGACCGCCCAAGAGGACGTTTGACTGACATGTAACTAGGGCTGGGACGGTATGGATTTTTTCTAACCGCGGTTGAAAAGCAAGAAATTCGTGAGCGTCACGTGACCACGGTATTGCGGTAATGCTGTAACCGTCCCACCCCTACATGTAACGCAACCAATCACAGTTCGTTTTGTTCCGCGTCATGTTTAGGCGCATGACAATATAATGTCGATATCCCTACAATAACAGACCTGTGTGCATGTAATAAATTATTCATTCACAATGTTGTGCAAGTTTACTGCAACAATAGAGCCGTGAGCTTTCCATACTTCAAAATCCAGCGTTTAGTTGGTCCAGGTAAGCGCTCAAGTCACAGTTAGGCTATAAACACAACTCTATCTTCTTTCACGAGGGGTTTTGGCATCACGGCATTTGTTTCCAGGTGGATCGATAAATAGCGCGACATACAGGTCCACACAGCTGACACGTTTACCTATTGTAGCTTATCCACTGACAGTCAAAACACGCAATCAGAAGAGCGCTAATTAAACGTCACGATCAACAATTTTGGCCCTCCAAAATTCAATATTTTCGGTTGATGAAATTTTCAGTGCATCACTACTGAGTAAGAACTAACCTAAAAATAAAAACAAGTTCTGGACAGAAAAGGCAATGTCTAAGCAGATTTTTCCCCTGCAACGCTGCACTTTTCTGGGCAAGGTGCAAACTATGTCCAGGAAATCCACCAGAGATGTTTCATTAGATGATTACAACATTCTGAGTCATTAATGTAGGAAAAAAGAAGCATTATTTGCTGAGCTCATCCCATTGGGAAAGTTAATTTATTTATACTGCATAGAAAACCTAAAACATCAATGTGACGAAATAATGGAAGATTTGGGTCATAACTCAGACCATTATGAGGAGAAATTAATCTGGAAGAGAATGACAGTTGATGTACTCCAATGATATTCACAGTAGGAAAAAAATCTATGGAAGTCAATGGGGTACATTCAACTGTTTGGAGATCGACATTCTTCAAAATATCTTCTTTTGTGTTCAGCAGAAGAAAGAAACTCATATAGGTCTGAAACAACTTGAGGGTGAGTAAATGATGACAGGAATTTCATTTTTAAGTGAACTATTCCTTTTAAACAGCCATGTATGAGACACATCATGGCCATATTCCAGGATGACAATGTCCAGATTCATCAGACTCAGATTGTGAAAGAATGGTTGTGAGGATCTTGAAGAATAATTTTCACTCATGAATCATTTCCTCTGAGTCCAGTCCTTAAATTCATTGAGAGTCTTTGGGATGTGCTGGAGGAGACTTTACAGAGTGCTGGACTCTTGCATTGCCAATACAAGATCTTGACCAAAAATATATGTGCCTCTTGATGGAAATAAATGTTGTGATGCTATTTCCATCAAGAGGTGCATACATATTTAGTCAAGATCTTGTATTGACAATTCTAACAACCATTCTTTCACAATCTGCGCCTGGTGTATCTTGAAATTGTCATCCTGGAATATGGCCATGATGTGTCTCATACATGGTTGTTTAAGAAATGAAAAGCTACACACTCCATCAATGAGGGTTAGAAGAACTGTTACCAAACATATAACCCGATAGAAACATAATAATCACTGCAATAATGATCCAATCATAGACTCTTAAGCATTTGCCTATTTTAATCCAAACAACAGCTACTTTTTTTTTTTGGCCGGGCAGTGTATAAACATGGCTATTAATAATAATAATAATAATAATAATAATAATAATAATAAAACAATTTTTTTTTATTATTATAAAATAAGAAATATATTATAAAATACTGTAAAATAAAAAAATCATTTTTTTAAATTATAGTTTTACATTACAACTGTAAAATTACAATACTAATATTTTCATATTAAAATATTACAATATTTAACTTAATTTCGTCATTTTCGAATGTAAAACCAAGAAACTTTTATTTTGACAGAAAACCGCAGATTTTACCACTAAATATTGTATCGCTCTCTCATATTGATTAATAAAAACAGCTACACGCAACTAAAATGCTGCTCTGGTAGTTGGATTTGGGAGCACGGAGGGGAAGCCCAGACGCTGATACATGCATGCTGTTTATTTTCTGCCGCAGATGTTTGTTTCAGCCGGCCGGAGGGGAAGGGAAATGACTGCAGGGTGAAGCGGAGCTGCATTCATGCGGCGAACAAAGACAGGAAGGGAGATTCTCTAAATTAAGCTGCAAGTCTCTCACAGACTGGGAAACGGAAGGGGCCTCTGAACACTTCCATGCAAAATAGGAAAATGTTTATGATGCTGGGAAAAAGTGGAGTGCATAGCACTTGTGAATAAAAATGAAAGTGTTTTTCCTTCTGTGACACCGCAACACTAAACCACAGTTACCATGGACAGAGGAAGATGGAGACGCAGCGATTTAGTGTTACAGGTTTAAACGTCAAGATAAGAGGAACACATCACAAATCCTGTGTTTCTCATAGCATTTCACAAAAATGAGGGAAAAAAGACAGTCTGAGGTTTCATCGGCAGAGGGCAGCACATGAATGATATGAGGAACATACAATATACTGAAAATAGATTTATATAAAATAGAATTGTTTTTATATATATATATATTTTTTTATTATTTCTTCAATTAAATGACTAACTCGATTTTACATTTATATACATTTGTCAAAAGTTTTTATCCAAAGCAACTTGCATTGCATTTAACTCTTTCCCCGCCATTGACGACACAGCGCTTCCATGCCCTTGACGGAATTTTTTTTTTAAACATTTTTTTATTTTTGTTTTTAATGAAACTTACCCACATTCAAGTGTGAATAAGAATGCATGAAGCTAGAAGAATAAAACAGATTATGTTGTTCAAAAGCATAGGCTCTGTTATTTCTTTTGACGTTCAGATACAACACAATATTCTGGGGGCCATGAAAGTTTTGTGAAAATGATCAAAAACGCAGGCGGTCAAGAATTAAACTATAATTGTTTTTCAGTTCAAGCATTCCCATGGGAATCAATACGCTCTGCTGTTTGAGCAAATATTCAAACTCATTTATTTGTATCCTGTAATGTGTGGGCAAAAATAGTTTCAAATATGAAGCTTACATAGTTAAAAAGAATACCTGTATAATACTTTTCATAAAACATAGTTTCAAAGCAGCTTTACGTTTATCATAAATAAATGAAAAAAACGTGCCATTCTTTAAAATAGCATCACTCATGGAGGAACTCTATGCGCAGTGCAAAGGGCTGACTAATCAATAATGAAATCTGTTTTTGATTATTATTATTAGCTGTTCTAGTTGTAGAAATAGCAGAAACTCAAAACAGGAAGGCAGCATGAAGGACTCGGCATAGATGCACTTCTGGCCTCCGCACAATCTGTCACAGTTGAAACACAAGACAAACCCAGTTGTTTAAACACTATGATTACGTGTAGGGATGACATAACCACTGGCACCAGGGCGGCCAGAATGTGCCTAAAATCAGATCATCCTAATGAAAGAGGTTAAGCCCAAAACCTCTTACATAAGCCAAACATCAACAGGGATTTCACTTCCTGAGACACGACACAGGCAAATATGATTTCGCTATTCTTTTTTTAGATGCAAATGGATGACAACATCCTTGAGAAATAGGGACACCCAGAGTTTAGACAATCCCTCTGGCATTTGGAGTCGTGATGACTAGGACATCTGGAGAGCGGGGTCTTTACTTGGACATTGAATTAATAGACTAAAAAAGCAATATTTCAAGTTAACATGAAATTAAAATGGATCCTATTTACTTAACTCACATTGAATGAATTAAAAAAGATGATCTCACCAAGTCCATGTAGAATGGTAAATGTTTACACGGTAGTTTACACAATGTTTACACAGGTTAATGAAACTAGGCAAATAGCCTTGATTTTAGGCTGCTGTACTATTACAGTGAGTTAACAATAATAGTTGTTAATGTAACGAGTAGCTGTAAATGTAATAAAAGTATGCAAATAATGACATTTTTAGTAATTATAGCAATATTCAGTCTTGCCGCACATTTTCTCGTTGGAAATACGGCACATAAAGGAAGTAAAATTTACTTGTTTCATGCTGACCATGTGTGTCTTCAAAGTGACCAAGAGCAGTTTACCAAAGCATAATGACACTCTATATGGCAAACATGATGACATTAAACACACACAACTGCTAACTTTTAAAACGGACACCTTTACTGCTGCTTTTCCCAATGATTTTCCCCGAGCCAACCAAAAAAAAAGACCTCTCTTAACCCTTAAGGATTTTGCAACGTATGAACATGAGGAGAGACAATCTGCTTCCGCTTCAAAGATTCTCCCTTAGCAACACCAACCTCACGTCTTCAGAGCAACATAAATTCCCTTCAAGACACTTTCACACGTGTTAAACAGTACAAGGCGACCCGTTTCCTAGCTGATCTTCAGCACGATATATCTGCACATATCTTCATCATGAACTCGTTTGAACCTTGTCTTTAAATTGCGCGGACAATCTGGGTTGACAGGCTCGCTTTAAAACTTCCACATTAGCCAACTTTTAATGTCTCACCACCACATTCATTTCGGGCCTAAAGTTCTTTCTAAAACCCTCTCTCCTTTTTCTTTTCCTTCCCGAGAGACTGCCAGGTCACATCCAATTTCTTAATGTCCACCTAGCAGGCTGCCGCTTCCACTTCAAAAGCTCGACTCAAAGAAGTGCCTGAAAATACTGCCTTTGGTGTCAGAAGCTGCTAGAAGAAAGAGTACTTAGTGGGGAATCAGAGGCGGAGGATGACATTTTAAGTCTTGAAAGTCTGCGACATTAAAAGCAAGCCCAACCATACAGCATTTGGATGACAAAATGAGTCGCTGAGGCGTTTAAGTACAAACCCTTTGAGGTTGAACTGAAATTGATAAAAAGGTAGGAGGAAAATGTACAGAGGTCTAGTTGTTCCTGTTCTAGTTTACTAGCACTCTCTCTTCAGAATGTTGTAGGTTTTAACAAACTGGCTACACAATTTTACACTGCTAGTTATTGCATGACAATGAAAGATTCTGAAATTATTTTTCATTCACCAGAATAACCTGCACCATTCAATTTTGCGTAATATATTGCTGAGGGATGATGCATTTTTATAGGCTAAACCCAGATTGCAAATTAGCATTTACCACTACATCCTGAAGTCAATGGGTTTTTGGTTAAAAGGCTGAAATAAGGTCTGTGGTTGGCACGATTTATTCTGTGACATAAAAACATCAGTAATACTCTATTGTATTTTTTGAAGTATTTACTTGCTAACGAGTCGCTAAATGGTTGGACTAGAAAGGTTGTTGAGGACATTAATAGTCATCACGCCGAACAGGTAAACTACTACTTACGTAAGACTACTTACTAGTCTTCTTTTACGGTTTATAATTGCTATTCTAAATCAAACTTTCAGTTTCAGGGAATTTTTTTTATAAATAAAGACCAAAAAGAGCTGTCAAATTAGTGAAGGCAAAGAGTATAGAAGAACAAGAGGCGAAACTCTGATGCTTTTTTGGTAACAGCCACTAGGTGGCGCTTCGGTAGCGCGGCCGCCATTTTGGCGTGAAAAAATTCCAACTGGAGTCACTGGACAACAGCACAGATAACAGTTTTTGAGGTAGTTTTTCCTTGCTTTATTGAGTATTTCCATTTTATGCAACTTTACACATTTACTACTATTATTAGTTACCAACTCCACTACGCCTGAAATATATTTTGTATGTTTTAATCCCCTGGATCATGCTACAAACATGATGATCTTATAGACCTTATGCACCAGAGAAACGAGGGCGACGCCATCTTTAGAATATTGTCTTTGAACTTCCGTTTTTGCGGTTGCTCTGTATATTTCTATGGCATCGCTGTCCAGCAGTAATTAGCTGGTGAAGTTGATTTACTTATTGTAGAGTTAACGAAACTTATCATAAGCATTGTAAAGCATATGTCTTAACAAATGGACCTCGGAAATTTTTTTAACGAGCCGTTTATTCATAACTACGCAAGATCGCTGTGAAAATACAGACCGGAAGTCAAAAGACAACGAATCAGCGCTGAAAAGAGGCGTGGCTACATAAGGTCTATAGAATATGATGGACAGTGGCTGTGTTTTTTTGTTTACATAGTCTTGCTATGCTTTGGTCATTAATATAAGATAGTACTGGGAAAAAAAAGTTGACTGTAAAGCTATTCTATTGCTGTTATACATATTTATTGTCCAACATTCCAATTATCTGATATAGCATGTCCTTTACTTCATTATATGTTGGTATTAATTCAGTGTTTGTAATGCTAATACTAAAGGTTTTGTGGGAAAAAAGTCAAAAACTTGTCTAAGTCTGTGAAATAAACTGTTAAAAGAGATTTGATGATCACTAGTCTAGTGATTGTATTCTGTGTTGTCATCATTCAGTTTGGATTTGATCTTTACTTAAAAAAAAAACTTACTTAAAAAAATAAATAATAATAATTACAAAGCAGCTGATATTGCCATAGCAACAGCAAAAAGCCAGTGGATAGTGATGGGATGTCCGGCTCTTTTCAAAGAATCGGCTTTTAGAGCGGCTCATTCGCGAATGATACATCAACACTAGTGGACTGCCGAGTCGCTTTCACCCCAAAATGGCGGAAGCGTAGCACTGCTGCTGGGCGCTTTTGTTGGAATGGAACGTCCTATTGAGTTTCGCCTTTTGTCCTTCTATACTCTTTGGTGAAGGTGACACTGAAGTCATGTGACTGGTGTATTTTGTTTACAGCTTACGTTTAGCTTTTTAATTCTGCTGATTGTATTTATGCTGTAAAATTCATGAAAGTTGTATTCATTTGTGAATATTATCATGATGAACAAACAAAATGCTTATGAATCAAACTTTTTATTAGTAATCCAAAACCCAATGGAAAATCCATTGGGTTTTTGTCAAGGAGACCAGGGTGATGCTAATTTATGGGTTGGTCTACAAAAATATAACATGGTGATATAGCATAGATCACAATAAAACAATATTGATATTCTTTGTTTAAAATACAGTAATTCAAAAAGCTGTTTTATTTATAGTATGCAATTATATCCTTTGGATATTGGTCAAGCAGAAGTAATAACATAGTAGAGCACTAAAATATACAGACATGAATAAAAACAAATCAATGCAAATGTCAATACATCACTGCTGGTCTATAAACTTCACACATAATACTACACTTATAATTCATACTTATAAATAGGCACTTCTTCAGGCTCAGTTGTATAAAGCACTACTTGTTTTAACAGCACACTTTTTTGATTTGGTAAACGTAACACAAAAATACATCATCACTGCAGCGCTGTGAGTCAAAAAACTTAAGTGAAGTAGGTAAAAGACCCGGTTTTGGTGTCGTGTTGTCAAGAACACGGTTAACATAAAAAGGCACTGTACCTTCATATTAGACGCCTCAGTCTCTAGTTTGGTGAGGTGGTTGGAGTTGTCCTCGAGCTCTTGTCTAAGGTTGGAGTTCTCCATCTTTAGTGCCTCCACTTGCTTCAGCAGCTGATCATAAGATGCTGCAGCCATCTTGGACTATCTCTTGACCTACAACATGCAAGAACGGAGGAACAATCACATGTGAAGCTCGATTAATATGACTGATGCCAAAATTGATTGATCATCTTTGACTGAAATACACATTGACCAAAGGGAGAAAAATATCTGCAGATCAATTGATTTAACCAATATATTAGCCTATTTGTCAAGATCAAAATAACTAAAAGTGAAAAAATAACTGATCAAAGGAAATAAGCAAACACATAACTGCAGAATCAGCATTTACATGGTGACATAACAAAATATGGATCACAATAAAACAATATTTCTATTCTTTTTTAAAATATAGGAATTCAAAAAGCAGTTTTATATGCATTGTGCAATTCTATCCTTCCCTCGTTTGGATTTTGGTAAAGCAGAAGTAATTATAGCTTTAGTTTGCTGCATGTTTGACCTTTTTGCAGATGTGTGCTAAAAATGCTTTAAAATAACACATATATATACACACATACACACAGAATAAATAAATGTGAATAAATGTGTATAAATATATTCTTTCTGTGTGTATATATATATATATATATATACACAAACACAATATATTTATACACGCATATATAAATATAAATATATATATATATATATATATATATATATAAATATATATATATATGTGTGTTTACATATATACACATTCATACAGTATATGATGTACAAATTTATATTTCATACCTATATTTATATTTTTCAAAGCATTTTTTCTGAGCAAGTCTGTGAATATGCCAAACATACTGTAGCATTACTTCACTGGACACTACAGCTAATACTTTTACATACATCTTTTAATATCTAGTTAAAAGGACAAAAAAACATAAACATGAGGCTTAGTAAATGTATAAGTGTTGCCCAGAGGGCTTCCTCTTGTGTGAGGTCTGTAAAAGACCATCAGTGTCATGTGTCAATCATGAGTGAGCATCATCCTCTGAACTCTGATGTTTGCCATGTAGTCAATGACCACGTCATGACACTCATAAAGAACTATAACACACGTGCCTCACGTGTGTATGTGGATGGCAGAGCCGATGCCTCTGGGCCATTTTTTACCCTTGCAGTGAGCCCGGTCAAGCAAACCGTTCTGAAAGACAAAGCGAAAGTTTCTATATTTATCTCCGTCCTGAAGTGAAGGCCTGATCAACCATGTGGAAAAATCTATCACCACATCGCCACTAAATTACCACTGACATGCTAAAGAACAGCGGCAAACCCTGTTCAGCCTGCTTGCTCTCTGGACTACTGATAAAACATAATAATGTGTGCAATCGTACCAAATAACTAGATAACTTTATGAAGAACCTGTTTTATGGTAAATATGCTCACCTCACCAACACACATGATTTGAGGAATCATGCAACACTGCAGGATGATACACACATTGAACCTTTATACTTAGCATCAAATCAGTAACTTATATGAGCAGTACAGCTTTCTGCATTAGCATTCAAAAATAGTTTCTGCCAAAATACCAAATTATATTCTCAGCATTAGGAATATTGATGGCTTGTGAGGAAAACAACATTTTCAAAATACAGAAATAGGGAAAAGGACAAAAAAAGAGAGCATATTGCATGCAAAAGAAAACATGTTATGAAAGGGAAAAAAAGGCCCATCAAAATATTGAAATGCTGCAGGATGATGCACACATTGAACTGTAATACTTCATATCACTAACATGTAAGCCATGTAACTATGTGCATTTGCCTTCAAAAACAGTTTCTGCCAAAATACCAGATTTCCCAGAGCAAAAAAAAAAAAAAGTCAAACAAAACAAAAGCGACTTGCCTTACAGGAATACATCACAAGCTGGTATCATGACAATTTCACAATGCACAATAAATTGAATTCCTTCCATTCCACTTTCACCATATTATGCACTGCCCTGGTTTTACATTAACCAACAGCCTACATTACAAGCAGCCTGACAATGTGTCAGGGATCATTTGCAGCTGTGTCCAATCAATGTGACTGTGCTACGGATTCTGCCACTGTTTCCAGGGCATCCACGGCCAATATGAAGCAGAATATATCAATAAAGGGAAGATACCTCTATTTGGCATTTCCTTACAGATCAGATTTCTGATGTGAAGGTCATTACATGCAGACAAAAATATAGCTAGAACTTGTATGTGTGAACCATTCTAAAGCATATCTTCGGTCTGCATAATCCAAATAATTACATCAAGATCTTGCTATTATAAAACAACATGAATAATAAACCAGCGTGGATGGATACATATGATTTAATGCCAACAGCACATTACACACGCTTTGAGCTGTTATGAGTGCGATGAGCCACAGAAATCTGCTGACACACATCTGATGACACACATTTAGTGAAAAAAACAACCCTTGCACTTTTAAAGGTAATAAAAGGCTATTAAAAGGTAAACAAATGTATTTTATAATAAATGTTATGCTCGCATATCTTGCTGAACAATCCTAAGTGTAGCTTTACAATTTTGTAGTTATTTACAGAAGAATCATGAAAATGCAATTTTTTTATATACATTTATAAATGATTTAAAAACCTGAAGCAAAGCTCTCTTGGCATGTAGACACAGCAAAATGGTCGACATCTATTCAGCAAAAAGGCTTGAGGTATCGAGACAGAATCAAAAGGAAACAGGGAGGAGTGGAAGAAGAAAGACTCATTAATATTTCAGCACTTTCCTCAAATCTGTATCACAACGCATCTGAATTTGTTTTCACCTTCACGCGTCTTTAATACCATAAATAAAGCGCATTATTTCACTATTGCAACTGTGCATTTTTCTGCATTTATTCACCAGAGGTGCAGTTATGCATGCAACGCTTATGATGCATTAAAGCAGTCACCTCTTCCCCAGCAATGCAAGATACAAAATTCCCTGCAGACAACTGCAAGAGATGCCCTTCCCTCCACGCACAAAGACACAGTGATCATCGTCTCACACGCACCATCATCTAACGTGCCAAACTAACCCGTGTTTAATCCTGAAAAACTGACAACAAATCCACCATTAAACGTCTGCTTTGTTCAGGCATCGCCAGCTACATCAGAAAAACCCTCTCTTGCAACAGCCCCTCCATCTTGACAGGGGCAATTATCGCTTACATTTACTGTGGAATCCGTGTCCACAGCCGAGATCACTAGAAATAATCAGCCTGCTAGCGCATCTGTCCCTGCACGGCACAAAAGAGGCTTTTAAAGCGCCCCGATGATAAAGCCAGAATCTGAATCTATGCACATCCCCCCACACCCTCTCAATAAACAGCCATCAAGACAAAAGGGTTTATCGGCACCGCCTTGCTATACCGCACAAACGCGCTATTATTTCCTCTACACTGAATAGCTGGAATACAAGACCACACATCTGTGCGTTTGCATCAAGAGATCGGGGCGTTAAAACGGAGACTTACCCCATTCTGCACCAGTGACAGCCTCCATCCCAGCCACCCATCAACTATGTCAGTTGCCAGAGAGCATCCAGCCAGCACTGAGTCACATGGGCGGGCGCTCGGCCAATCAGAAGGCGGCCAGCCCAGGCCGGTGTTGGTGCAGTGGCTGATGGTGGCTGGCCAGATTTCTGCCCCACCGTACAGCTGCTTCCCCTGACTGGGTTTAAAAGCTCTCGTGGGGGGGAAGCGGTGCGGTCCCGGGCATGCATACTGGAGATGTCTTAACGTCTGAAGGTCACATGACCCGATTTATAATAAAGGGATCAATATGGCAGCCTAAACCGGACCATATAGAAGATGCATGTTCAAGGACAACAAACTGACAGATGTAATTGAAATCTAAACCGACATTCGAAATCAAATCGAAACCAACATCGCTAACTGCATCTAAAAAAACCGAAAATTATGTACAAAAAAAAGCCTGATTTAATTGGCATATTACATACAGGCTGATAAACAACTTTAGACATTATAGTATGAAATGTAACTATATGTATTTATTTTATAATACATGCAATTAATAATTATATACTTGTGTTAAAATTAATTCAATAAGTTACACATTTAAAGGGTTAGTTCACCCAAAAATGAAAATTTTGTCATTAATGACTCACCCTCATGTCGTTCCAAGCCCGTAAGACCTCCGTTCATCTTCGGAACATAGTTTAAGATATTTTAGATTCAGTCCGAGAGCTTTTTGTCCCTCCATTGAAAATCTATGTACGGTATACTATGCGGATTGACAACAGAACCGGAAGAGAATACAATGCTGAATAAAGTTATCGTTTTTGTTATTTTTGGAACAAAATGTATTTTCGATGCTTCAAAAAATTCTAACCAACCCCCTGATGTCACATGGACTACTTTGATGATGTCTTTATTGCCTTTCTGGACAAGGACAGTATACCGTACATAGATTTTCAATGGAGGGACAGAAAACTCTCGGACTAAATCTAAAATATCTTAAACTGTGTTCCGAAGATGAACGGAGGTCTTACGGGCTTGGAACGACATGAGGGGGAGTCATTAATGACATCATTTTCATTTTTGGGTGAACTAACCCTTTAATAATTTAATCATTGAATCAATACAATTACATGTAATCTACATGTATTCATTTAGCATAGTTTTATCCAACTGAACAATACAACAAGCACTACTTCCAATTACATTTTCCATGCAAAATGCAGAAGTAAACAGTATCTCCACAAATATATGTACAAAAAAGCCTTATGTAAGACTCTTTCTGACACTGCATAGACATAATATCTATCATTTACTCACAATAGATACTTTTACCCAAACCAACTTTCAAATACTACACAAGTGATTCAAATACTTCCAAAATCTTCCATGCAGCATGCACAAGTATGCAATATTTCCATCACAAAATACACATTGACCAGTTGCTTGCACAATAATGGACCTTATTCATGAAACACGAGCAGAACGAATCTGTGTAAACTGCTCATCAATCCATTTGGCACAAATGGCGTACAAATGGTTTTACGTATGATTTATACAGTAATTCGTTCTGCTCATGTTTCATGAAAAAAGACACGATTTTTCCTTTCACAGATATTTTGAAGCCATAACACAATGTATACATAACATTTGCTCCAAAATGTGAAGGGAATAAAAGGTTTTGTATATGGCTAATGGCCAGAAAACGTTCTCCCTCGTGTACATTAAATGAACAAACCAAACTGTATTCAAACTAAACTAGCCACATACATCATGTTCAAATTCAGTGCATCAATCTGTCTTAAACAACACATTAACTTGGTTCATAATCAGTACTATTTCGTTACACTGGTGTTAATGTCCATCATTGTGTGTTTGCTGCTACTGTGCAACTTTATCATTGCAATTACAGTCTCGAGAGTTCCTGAAAAAGCCTTTGTGAATAATAAATCATGCTCTATAAATGGCTGTGATTTGGTTCTCAAACTGAGGCAGTGAATAGATAACACAGACACTTCCATTGCTTTCTTTACACATGCTGGAAGTGGGGTTTTTTTCATGTAAATGAGCTTTCGGTCTTTGAGAGCTGAAAAACGGCATTGGCAGAGACTCTTGTTGGTCAGCCCTCTCTTGTGGTGCAATTTAATGGGAAACTGTCCACACTTTTTCTTCCTGGTGTGGGAAAACATTTCAAACAGAAGGAGAAAGGCCTTCTTAAAGTTTTGTGCCGTTTAAAAAAAACTTATTTAAGTGTCCATGTTCATTTAGTGCCTTAAATATTCACTATGTAGGATATAAATGCAGTAACACAAATATTTCACTACATACTCTTTTTTTATCAATTTGATAGGTGTTCAGCCAAAATACACCACTTTTCTGGATAAAAGAACATATTAAGCTGTAAGAGACACTCACTAAAAGTAATTTGAAAGCATCTTTGCACATCATATTGTAAAACACACCAAACAGGCCAAATCTGTGACTCACTTCATGTTTACTCACTTCAGAACGAGATTAAATATTAATAAGGTCTTCAAAACAACTTGTGCACATGAAAGTAAAGATTCAGCTAACTTTCTTTATCCATTTAACCCTCAACAAGAATTCACAAGATTGTCAATAAAACTCAAAAAAAAAAAAAAGATAGGCCTGCGAAAGGAATACTAATACAAACTTAAATGAATAGTTCCCCAAAATTCATTATTTAGCTACAAATATTTACTTTATTCAATTTATAATTTATGCAAGGCAGGTACAAATCAGAACCGGCCCAACCTATTAAAGGCATAGCTAAATGTGACATTTATTACAATGGGTTTATGTGAAGATGTTCACTTAAATTAAAAATGTATAGCTTTCAATTATTCTGTAATGTTGAATGGCTATAATTAGTAGCTAAAATTCTAGGGGTGTAACAATATATCGCAATACAAAACTACAACAATATGTACTGTGGATAGTGACAATATCTATTGTGTATTTCACACAAAATGAAATATATATATATATATATTATTGAATATAATATATAATAATGCAATGGGGGAATATTTGTGGGTCCTGATAATGCCAAATGTGTTTATGTTACCAGTAAAAAGTGGCCTACATTATTTTAAATATAGCCTATAGTGACAGAGTACCGCATATTAGTCTGAAATAATTCTATAATATTCATGATTCAGAATCATGAATATGTTTTATTCTGGTGTTACTATTGTCTTGTTCATTGGGTTTCCAACACAAGTCCAAGCCTATTCATTTACACGCACAATGTAATACCAAATTTACCATTTTAATCTACAGTACATTTTTTGTTTACCCTTTATCATGTCTTGGAGTATCGCAATAATATTGTATCGTGAGTTCAGTATTGTGATATTGAATCTGGACATGAGGGTCTCGTTAAACCCCTATAAAATTCATGTAATAGAGACATCAGTATTAATACTGGTATCAGTGATACTGGCCTTCATTCGTAGTGCTTAGTAAAAAGATGCCATTAAACAAATATTTAAAGTGTACTGTTTTTCTACATTATTTTGGAAATTCAATGTTAAAGTATTTCAACATAAAATATAATAAAATCTTTAATGTTAGGTGCAATTCATCGCGATTAATTACAAAAAATGTGATATTAATTATATCGTTAAATAAAATACATATCGTTTGACAGCACTACTTAAACTTTTTTCCCCATGGAACACAAATGGAAACATTTTTGGATACCATTCTGGTCACTCTTTTCCATGCAAAATACAATAAATGAGGATTTTCTTTCAAGAAAAAAAAACAAGCAACAGAATCCAAAGCATCCAATACAATTAACAACACACTAACATAAAATAGAAATATTAAAACTGCCTGGATAGCTTGTGGTTAGGCCCAATATCACTGCTAGATTTCCCATGAAAGATCTTAACCGCTCCAGCAAGCGGCATCAGATATGACAACAACAGCTGAAACAATGTCAAACCACATTCAAAGGCTCTGTCAAAGCAAAACAACACAGATTACGCTTCAGCAGGGGACTGGTAAAAATAACAACACTATTCTTCATCTCAACTCTTTGGTGTCACTCAAAGACCATCATAGTGATTTAAAAAAAAAAAATGTTTTCCTCACCGTCTGCCAAGGGTTGCAGCACAGATCCACTACTGGACTCCTGCAAAGAAGAATAGAGTTCATCAGAGAGTTCATAGTAGTTTATGATAGTGCAATTTTGATTAAAAGAGTAGAATTAGAGGAACAATGGACTTTGTTAAAGCAGGTTATTAGAGCAGAATTTATAGATCAAAATAAAAGTCTGTGAAGTGTAGCAGATTATTAGTACAATACCAGTGTAGAGTTTATTGCGGTACTAATAGAGTTTAATATTGAAAAATGAATATGGTATCTTCCTAGTAATGAGATGGGAAAAGAATTGTAGGCAATTTAGAGGAAGAAAATAGAATTCTCTTCTTGTAGAGAATGATACATACATTTTTGTTAAGAAAAAAATACATAGTATAATTTAAACAATTTATATAAAATAATATGAGGTATGTAGCATAATATTAGAGTACAATACCATTGTAGAGTTTATTAGAGGACGTACAAGAAATAACATTAGTAAAGTATAGAGTAAACTTTATATTTCAAAGACAAGTTGTTAAACATTGTAGAGCAGTAAAACACACAATATACAGATATGAATCAAAACATATCAATGTAAACGTCAATACTGATGGATGAGTGTTCACATCATTGCTGGTCTATAAACTCTTCACACATAATTACTTATAAATACACACTTCTTCAGGCTCAGTTTTAAAGCACTAACGTTACTTGTTTTAACAGCAACTTTTATGATTTTATAAACTTAACCAACGCCTTATTAACACATATTTCTTTACGTTATTGTGTATCAGAGCTTATTGTGTTAATATAAATTTTACTAAAGCTAGTTTAAGTCTTACCTGCACAAACATTCGCCTCTTCCAGTAAATAACTCTAGTTTATCGCCCAGGTCGGAAGAGATCCCGTGAATTCATATTGTTGGAGGCCTATAACCGGATATTTCTCTGTTCGCTGATTATATCATTTGTTTGTTTGAAACTTTTTCTTCTTTTGTGTGAGTGATTTTCTGCTCAGCAGCTCCAGTCCCCGCGACGCTTCGCCATATTGTTAGTGGAGTCAGACTTTGAGCATGCGCAGTGAGCTGTGTGCTCACAACGACACCATGCGGCAGGTTAAAGAATTGCTTTAATCTGTTGTGATGTAGATATTAATAATAAATATAAAATAATAATAATAATAATAATAATGTATCATTAACAATAATTTAATCATTGTAGTAAATTAATCAAGAAAGTAAGCATTACTGTCCTCAGCAAAAGAAATTTAGACAGAAACGTTTTCGAAATCTTGCACTGCCTGAAAGAGCCTGATATATTACAACAGCAGAAATGATTGCAGTTACTTTGATATTTTCCTGGAAATGCAATGGAATATCTTTATTTATTTTAATTTTCGTACAAATTAATAGATCTAAAATGCAAATCTATATAATGATTATATTATTACTCCTTATAATTGAATTATTGATTATAAATAATAACAATGTTTTATTTATTAAATACATTATTTGAGGAACTGTCAATTATTACATATTAAATAATGTAAAAAAATATATTAGGTATATTTCAAAAGTTTTAAATCAAACAATATTATTACATATATTATATATATTTTAAATATTATATAAAATATTTTTACGTTACTTAATATGCAACAATTTAATTATTAGAGTATTTGATTATGATATACTAATTATTAATTACAATAATAATGTTTTATATAAGGCCTACATGTTATTTTTCAAGTAATAGCCTAAATTGATTTAAATAAATTGAAAAAAGAAAGAAAGAAAGAAAGAAAGAAAGAAAGAAAGAAAGAAAGAAAGTCACTAACAGTGATTTTATATAGCCTAATAATGATAATGATTAAACAGTGACTTTATATGAGATGAGAGGATGCGCTGAGTTTCCAACAGGTGGCAGGACAGTCTTGCTCACAGTGTGTGTGTGTGTGTGTGTGTGTGTGTGTGTGTGTGTGTGTGTGTGTGTGTGTGTGTGTGTGTGTGTGTGTGTGTGTGTGTGTGTGTGTGTGTGTGTGTGTGTGTGTGTGTGTGTGTGTGTGTGTGTGTGTGTGTGTGTGTGTGGGAGGAGTCACACACATGAACAGCCGCTCGGGCTGCTTGGCAACACACAGCATGAATCCCAGTGAAACATGTTCGGTGAATCAGGAGATTTTGATGGGACACTTTGATCAATCCAGCCCGACAGCTCCAGATAAAGTCATCTACAGGCCCGAAACCCTGGCGAAAGCTTCGGGATTCACTTTCAGGACCGCGACGAGCTTTTACACATAACAGTTTATTCATCAAATGAGTTCAGATGGGACAGTTGGATGGTGCACACATGAAGAATGAAGAGGATAAGATGTAACAAAGGAGGACACGAGCTGACATCTCCTCCTCATGGATTGTGACATTCCGGCAGAAGAGAGCTTTCTGTAGCTGTTCGGCTGGGATCTTCTGTCTAGTTCAAGATGAGTTGTTTCTGTTCAGTCCAAGAGGAGTTTTACTGTGAGGTTCTGCTGCTGGATGAGTCCAAGCTGATTTTAACCACTCAACAGCAGGGGATAAAGGTAGGAGATGCTTTCATAAGGATTTATTTCTATAAGCTCAAAAGATGAACTACACTGATCCAGAGAGTCAACTCTGTTTTCCTTTATTCCAATACAAACATAAAATAAATACTCTTACAAATAAAGGTTCTTCTTTGGCATTGATGATTCCATGCAGAACCTTACGTTCCACAAAAGGTTCTTGATAGTGGAACAAGGTTCTTTATATTATGCAAATGTTCTTTACACTAAGAAAACATTTTTATTTTAAGAACTGTTCACTGAAAGGTTCTTTGTGGAACCCAAAATGGTTCCTCTATGGCATCACTGTGAAAAAAAAACTTTATTTTTAAGAGTGATGTATATTTGCTGTACAGTAATATAATTGAAATTATATGATAAAATATGATTATCGCATTCATAAATGGTAGTTAAATAATAGTAGTAGTTCCAAAGCAACAGTTTCTGTTTCCATATTTCATACTGGTGTGGTCCACACCCAGAACACATGAACCCAGCACAGCTAACCAGATTACAGTAACCAGATGATCTGGTTAAACACAACGAGAACGCACTAATTATATAGCTAGCTCGTGGTTTTGTAAAATGCTAAATATATACATGTTGATATCTAGTACTATATATTGATTGTTATTAAATACTGTATACCGCTGCTCATTATTAAATATTAAACCTCAAAGTGAACTGTGAAGTATGTAGTTTTGTGGACATGATAGCATTATTTTACTATATTATTTTTCGGACGTGCACACAGTTCTTCTGAATCGTGCACTAATCCTTGTTTCAGCTCTTTGACTTATTCTGAGTAACATCTCTTAGACATTATATATCCGATTTCACTTTATTTGCATGGCAATGCATAATGGTAGAACTTTGGTTCTGCTGTGCTGTAAGTTTGATAAGTTAGCCTTATTTTTCTGACATATTTCAACCAGGGTGTTAGTTAATACAGGACAAATGGGTTGAATTTGTATATTAGCCAAAAATGGTCTTTTTGTAATCGTTCACATGCAGCATGTTGGACTCTGAACAGAGTGACATCAGATATCATATTGCCGTTTGCTCTAAATTGTTAATGGACAGCAGAGCAGGAGGATCTTTAGCAAGTCTTTAATGGACAGTACATGAGGAGAAATGAGCAGTATTTGAGTAAGAACATCATCTGCACAACATATTTTTGTAGCTTTGACCTGATATCTACAGAGAGGAGGTAAAAACAACCATGTGAAGGGGTCAGAATGCTTTTAATCAGGTTTTATTAGTTTGGTCATGGTCATTACAAACCACAGGAACAGAGTCTGAGATAAAAGTTGATGAAAGTGTGCAGCTGCCTGTAATGCGTGTCTCCCTCCATTAAGACATTAAAGACAGGGTAGGCAATTTGTTTTATAAACACTTTCTGTTATACTGGTTGAAACTCTCTTCAAATCCTGATAGCAATCGATCATAGAGGTGCTCTAAATATGAAAACATGTACATATATCTTCTGTGGAAGTTACAGTCCCAATAAATGTTCGTCCAATCCTTACATTTTATCCGAATGCAATGATACGCTGTCCAGCCTGCCTGTCAACACATATGTTTCCATACATCACACGTCATCAGTGCGTTCTGTAAGGCTATCCAGAGTTGTAGACAGACGTCAGTCACAGAGCGCCACAAACAAACAGCGTAAATCTGCAACTGTCAGGGGGTACAAGGGCTCTGTAAGTTGTTTATGTTCATTATTATTGTAATGTTATGTGCTTTGAGACATGAGGTAATTCAACGCCGTCTCTCGCCTCGTAACGCTTTGCAGACGCTTCTGTAGCTTTGCCTTTATGGCTGCATCCTAAATCGCATACTTCCCTACTATCTAGTAGGTGAAAAACAGTATGTGACAAAAGAATTAGGCCTTTATCGAACTTCACAGTACTCATAAAAGAGTAGGCAAAAAGTCAAAAATGACCTGTGCGCCGATGGACACTTTACTATCCCATGAGGCCACGGGAGAGGATTTATGAATGGCAATGAAGCAACGTAACTGACGCTGGTAGGTCACATGATAATGACAACATGGCGAATGTAGTACGTCCAGATTACATTCATACTACACACATATATGGAACATACATTTTTAGCGGTCGTGAAGTGATTACTCATTCAAAATAAGTACCTACTCAAGAGAGTTTGAGATTTCGGACGCAGCCTATGTGTTTTGAAGGAGGCGTGGCTTTGGAGGCGCTCTGAAGGGAGGATGGGATCGTATGCTTATGTGCAAAACTTAGCACTATAAATAAAGCTAGGGTGTTGCTAGGTGTTTTTCTGTGCGCGTCTGTGGGATTTTTTCACCTGTTCTTTGTTCCAGCAGGTGAAAATGGTGCATCTGATCAGTTAATAAAGTAGAAGCACAAACACTGCAGAACGACACACACGCTGAACTTTAATACTTATTGTTATAGGTTTGATCACTTGCACTTCCACTAAATATGAGCAATAAAAATAGTTTTTTTGCATTTAACTGTTTTATTTGTTAGGAAGTGCTTACAAAGCCACACATTTGCATATGTGCACAGATGCTTGCACACACAGAACTTGGAGCGTTTCACACACACTCACGACACAAAGGCCTCATTGAGTTGACCCAGACGGCGGTGTGTGTATTTGTGCGTGAGGAACAGAACAGCTCACATGTTTCCATCATTGCAAAACAAAGACAGCAGCTCAGAGCAGCGAGGCCGTGCTTCTGTCGAGGTGGCGCTCTCCTGACATTTAAGAAATGTCTGACAAAGAGAAACGTTTATTTAGGGTCTGACCAGTGCGAGATTTAGACCGTCTTCCTCCATTGTGTTTCCTGTGAGAGAATGGCTTTCTAAACAATAAGGTCCGTTGGCACTTTTCAACACAAAAAGATTAATAAAAGCTGTTATTGTGTTCACTGTGGAGTTCAAGGGTTCAGTATGAAGCTACATATGATACGGGGCATCAAAATAGGCTCATGATGGTTCATGGTTCAGTGGTGATATCAGTGAATCTCTGGGTCACATTTCACTCTAAAATGAAAATAAGAAAATAAGAAATTGTTCATTTTAATGACAATTACACATTTAAACCACCAAATCCTCCTTATTGTAATTGTATTGAAAACAAAGTAATATAAATACAGTGATATATGCCATGGTAGTATTTGTTGTGCTGCCTTTAATTTATATTTTAAATAAAAAATAATGAAAACCGGTATTTTTTCCCTGTTATACTCAAAGAAATACTACTAGTAGAATGAGGAAAAAATACTGATAACAAAAAAATGCATGTGATGGCAAAAAAAGCAATTATAAAAAAGATAAAATATAATTTTATTCATTGCTTTTGAATCAATGTGTGTGTGTATAAAATGCCTTTAAAAATGACTTAGAAAATGGCCTTTTCTAAGTAATTTTCATAAATATATATTTCTCTGTATGTATATATATATATGCTTTTTTGGGGTGAAAGATTCTGACATCTTAATGGTGGTTTGATATATACTGTACTATGGGATCATACTATGATTAGCATTATAAATTACTGCATCGAAGGTAATTCAAAGAATGCCATGGTATTACCAACATGTGTGTGTCCAAAAGCCTGGTAATACCATTGTACTCTTTTGTATTGGCGACAGACAGAGAAAGTGAAAGGCAGGATAAATGTGTATTAAGTATTACTCCGTGTGTCGCTCGTTCTCCAGTCACACACACACACACACACACACACACACACACACACACACACACACACACACACCCCATCAGCGCGGGTGGAGGGGGTTGTGTGGCGTTTGGGAGTGTGCCGGCCTTTCCAGACAAAGGCAGAGAAACCCTTCTGATAAGATGAGCAGATTTCCTCTGGCTGGATTTGAGTTGGACTAATGCAAGCTTTGGATCAAATCCCTCATAGTTGCGTTTAATGGGATTCCTAAATGGGCTTGTGTCTCAGCGTTATCACTGAGTGTGCTTTATTGTACTTATTCACCTACAAACACACTTCACAGCTCATGTTAATAATGATGATAAGCCTAACCAGCGAATTATACAGTCCAGAAGAGAACGGAGTGAAAATATTGAATGTTTTTTTATGCAGTCTGACCTTTTAAGCCCATTATCTGATGCTCATCTCGTAATGACAATGTGCCATGAGAGACAGAAATAAACAACAGACTAGAGAGCGTCATGCATTTGCAGCACATATGGAGTGTGTTTTGTGCATCAGCTTTTCCCCATTGTAAATTCAATCACTCAATTTCATAAATTGGAACAGCAAGTCTCTTCTGCAAGTCTCTACAAATTTTATTACAATTGTTTTCTATGTGAATACATTTTAAAATGTAATTTATTCCTGTGATCAAAGCTGAATTTTCAGCATCATTACTCCAGTCTTCAGTGTCACATGATCATTCAGAAATCAGTATAATATGATGATTTGATGCTCAAGAAACATTTCTGATTATTATCAATGTTGAAAACAGTTGTGCTGCCTCATATTTTTAGTGGAAACGTGATACTTTTTTTCAGGATTTTTTGATGACTGGAAGGTTTAAAAGAACAGCATTTATTTGAGATATAAGTCTTTTGTAACAATAAGTGCCTTTTCTATTTTTTTTTCTCCCTTTAATGCATCCTTGCTGAATAAAAAAAGTATTAATTTCTTTCAGAAAATTCTTACTCACCCCAAACTTTTCAATATTTAACTTTTGGGTCATTCCATGTCAAATCAATTCTGAAGAAAGAAAAACATTAATATAGTGATGAAAGCCAAAATATTAAAATCCATGGATGAATATTTACTGAGATTTGGAGCCAGATTTCAGGAGGGTGAAAATGACATTAGAAAGATGGCAGCATTATTATTTTATTTACACAGAGATCGGTAGGTCTATTAGTTAAAACAGTTTACTTTAGCAGTCTATGTTGCATTATATACCAACAGTAACAGTTGAAAAATGGGGAAAAGCACTTTTTGTGTTTTCTCTTCAAAGTTTACATGCCTGTGTAACTCAAGAAGTACTGTAGATATCTTAATCATTTTAGATTTTGGTTCTTAACAAACCTTTCCTTTGGTATCTTCAATTTAGAGGCCTTAAATGTTTCAATCCCAGAGATATGGAGATCTTAATGTTGCTCCATGAGTAAATTGTTAAATTGTACACATTTTTAGTAGTCAAAAAACAGTAAGTTACTTACAGTGTAAGTAAGTAGCAGTATGCAAAGTCACCCACATTTGGTTTTCAACCATTGAAAATGGGTTAGGTTCAACAATTTGCACAAAAATCCACGTTGTCCATATCTCCATATAAACCATATAGGGCCATAACCATATACCTTTGGGGGAAAAGCTGCGTGTAGGCAAGGCAAGTTTATTTATATAGCACATGTCATACATACACTATGGCAATTCCAAGTGCTTTATAGAAAGGAATTAAAATAATCACAAAATAAAAGCAAGGAAAATTAAAACGGTTATAAAATAAATTAAAAGAGATATATGATACAGTTATAAAAGGAAATATGATACATAGATAAACTTCTCATCTGGCAAAACACCGGTGTATCAGATTTTCTCCCAGTTTTACTCTGAGATTTTCCCATGGTGATTACAATGTGTCTGTGGTGTTCTTAGGTGAAAATTTTAATTTTGACCACCCCCTATATAGTGGATTATATATGTTTGTGTTTCTTCAGAAAAAAACATTTTAGCCAGGAACCTCTGGTTGTTGAGTTGCCAAAGAATGACCCATGAGAAATCTATGTCCTCATTTAGATATTTGTGTTTGTGTGTGTGCGTGTGTGTGTGTGTGTGTGTGTGTGTGTGTGTGTGTGTGTGTGTGTGTGTGTGTGTGTGTGTGTGTGTGTGTGTGTGTGTGTGTGTGTGTGTGTGTGTGTGTGTGTGTGTGTGTGTGTGTGTTTCGGAGACAGGCACAGACAGACTCCAAACCTGAACTCCGAAACCCCTGACAGCCCTGAGATGTTTTATTGGCGCTGCCAACGTCAGACAAAGGAATTCACACAGAATATTTTCTGCTGTCATCCATCTAAAAAATTACATGGCATTAAAAAAAAAAAATGATAGTGGTGGGTAATATTATATCATGAATCCCTTAGTATATGAATATCAAGAATACTATGCAATCACACAAACCCATGGAATTACTTATGATACTTTATGATACTTTTTCCTGAATTCAAGTGGGCTGGAGACAAACATTACAATCTGTCCATTACCTGTCTCATCTCACAGGTAGTTAGGTGAAAGCAGTCATTAAAAACAATTTGTATCAAAGTGTTCGTTTGAAACACACCTATTCACATAGGGGCTGCTCAAACACACAGATCAATGTTTTGAAAGAGTCACACTGTTTCACTCATAAGGAAGTAAATATACTAATGGATTACTGATAGTCAGAATCTGTGCATGCAAAACCCCACATAAACCGAATGGGATTGTCTGTAATTTCACAATTTACATTTATGCATTTGACAGATTGCTTGTATTCAAAGCAACTTGCATTGCATTCAAGCTATACATTGGATCAGTGCATGCATACCTTGGGAATCGAACCCATGACCTTTGGCTAGTGCAATGCTTTACTGTTCTGCCACTTTGTGTTTGTTGTTAGATATTTTGGTGAATTTGATTTTGCTTTCAGCTACCAGTAAGAGTGTAGGACTCTTAGTTCTGCTTTTTCATCCTTTAAATCCACTTAATTTCTAAAGAATTCTCCAGATTTTGTTCCAAATTGGTGCAGAAATGCGAAAACCATGGGGATTGGGTGTCAGCAGTGTTTGTGTGTCAGCTGAAGGTAGAGGATTTAACAGGCATTTGAAGGAGTGAGAAAAGAAATGGGAATAATCTCTGCTTTCTTTAGTCACAATGAGGGTCGTAATCTCTCCTGTCAAAAGCAGAATCAACACTGATCAGCACAGACACATTCCTTCAGCATGAACATACGCCGTGATTCACAGCAGAAATGCCCTTAAATGAACCGCCGTCAGTAATCAGAATGCTAATTGTTTAGTTGATTCAGCTGATTGAGGTGCTCATCATAGTTACATCAACGCTCCTTTGAGATGAGCTTTGAATTATAGATGGCAGTCAAAAAGGATAAGGTTGGTTTGTCGTTCTTTTATGCTTTATTTAAACGTCTTTGATAAGAGTCATTCCAGATCAACTGCTCAGCTGTGGTTTAGTCTGAGCAGTGAATCGTGCCATGCTGAAAAGCTTCATCAGTCTTTAGTTTGGTAATGGCCCTGGTAAGTTTCTTCCAATGTCAAATGCAAGCGTTCAACAAAGGCTTTCAGAAATGCTCATCCGTCATCCCTCATCAAATGTGCCGCGTGTATTTCAACAAGCCTTGTGCATATGAATTATTACTGATGCTGGAGTCTAAATTTAAATCCGTCTGCCGTGTAAAAACTTTCCCAAAGCGCAGAGCTCCACAGAGATGTGGTTTTTGGGTTTTAGTTCCCAGAGAAACATTGAATACTCTATTTCTTGGTCTGTAGACTAGAAGACTAGAATCATAAACTCAAATCCAGTAGTTGGCAAATTTCCTGTATTTCATTAATAAAGAACTAAGGCTACATTCAGACGAGGGATGCACTGATATGAACATTTTGGCCAAGACCGATAACTCTTCATATTTGAAAGCCGATAGCCAATATATTGGCAGATAAATCTAAAACCAAATTTTTATATAATTTTAGAGAGTCTGATTACAAAAAACAAAAGTCTCACCATTTAAAGCCATGTCCCAAGCACACAATTATAATGTTCTCATTACAATTTTAAGTAGCCTATCTGACAGACCTGTGCTACACATGTTGAACTAGACTGTATTTTCCTTTTTTGTGAAGTGTCTCAGCTGAAGGAAATACTACTTTATTTATCGGCTTTAATATTTTGACCAAAAAAACGTATCGGGCCGATAACAATAACATTAAAATAAATATATATCTGGCGATAACGATATGGTGGCCGATATATCCTTATGCTTATCCTTATCCTTATGCATCCTTAATTCAGACTGCAGGTAAATGTGGCCCAGATTGTCAGGTGTGGGGGTGGTGAAAGGAATGAGGAGTCACGTGCAGAGTTGATAGGCTTTATTTTAATAATAAAAATAAAACAAAATACAAACAAACTACCCCGAGGGGGACTGGACTTGACTGGACTGGACTACAACTGCACTGGACTGGACATGAGAAAACACACAGTGTAGATACGACAACAAACCAGCACGGGACTGAAAACACAAGAAGAATAAAAAAGGAGAGCAAACAAAGCAGGTAACGAGGGAGGACAGGTGAGGCAAATTAATCAATATTTAGGCAACAAGATGGGAGGGGCTTGACAATCAACAGGAGAGCACATGGCACAAGGAAACACATGACAATCCATGTGCTCACACCAAGCATGACAAAAACACAAGCACATGGCCAGTAAAACAAATCACAAGCCATGTGCTCACACAAAACAAGAGATGAACACGCAGCCAATGAGAACTCACAAGCCACGTGTTCACACAAAACATGACAACATGAAAGCACGCATCCAATGAAAAACTCAAGCTGCATGCAACACAGCACAAGACAAAACATGACATGAAAGCACATGAAACAAGGCACACAGACAAGACAAAAAGAAATAGACTAAACAGAAGTGACAGAATCCTGACACAAATCCAATGGGATCTGTTTTCGTCAGTGTGAATAGTACAAACCACATGGAATCTGATCTTTTCAATCCCAATTTGGGCCACTTCCATTTGTGGTCCATAATCCGATAGCGATATCCAAAGCAATGGACCTTAGTCTGAACAGTCATATCGTAATTCATGCAACTTTTGCGTCACTCTAAGAAAATTCTGCACTCAAGCGAGTCACGTTTTTACATACCCAAAGTTATCAAGAACGTCACAAAAGGTGTCAGTGGAAAGACAGTGATGTGTGAGAACTTACTACTATAAACTTGCTTCTACTTACTACTTACTCACGTGTTAGAAGTATTACAGTGACAAATATACAGGCAAAACACATTAGCCCGTATCATAAACATTAAAAAATTCTGCTCTTTTTTCACATCCTCGCATAAACTGATATTGTCCGCTGGTGTGGACACTAATATTGTTATAGTTATCGTTCTTCTTGGTGTTATCGGACTTTATAGTATGAGCATTTAATAATGTTTGAGTTAATACTGAGATCTCTGACTTAGGATTGCAAACTTTTTTGTGGCGAGGAGACACATGTGAGATTACTGTGGACTTTTTCTCAGCAGAAACGTCTGAGAAGAACGAAACTCCTGCAGATGTCTCCGGTTTTTCTTCATTTAATCTCTGTGTAGGACATGTCATCTCAGTTGTGTTTTTGCTCTCCTTTAATTGAGTTTCATCCAAGTAGACTAGTGTGTTGGCTTTATTTATTCACGGTTCATGTTTGCATTTAGCCTTGCTTCATCTTTCAACGTTGGTTGATGTGTTTGGTTTGGAGTGTTATCAGTTGTGCGAGTTCCTTTTCCTTTGATTGCAAAAGCTGGTGTACCGTGTGTTTCCTCTAGTCATTGTGGGAGTTTGCAGAACACACACTTGCTTTCCATGTGATTTTCTTTTTTCTTTTTCTTGTGTTCATGGTTTTTGGACACGATTGCATTGAAATACCATGTACTATGACAATTATTGCACAGCTCTCTAATAAATTTAACTTGACAGTAGTCTGGTATTCTTGCAGTACCATGTACATATAAATTTGTTAATCAACCTAGTGTACATCAAAGTACCATTATATGACCTTCTATACCATGTTACGTCCTTTAGAGGATCCTGCTTTTTTAACCCTACTTATTTTTTGCATTCGCAGAAGAATGTTAACCGCTTGTAAAATTGCTGGTTAACAATACAGCGTTTCCCGTGTGACTCAAGACTGTGCTTGTCAAAGAACCGCCTCAGTGCCGGTGTTGTGTTGAAAGTGCAGGCGCTGTAAACCATGTGTCGCATCTTTGTCTTTATTTTTGAGTAACTATGGAAACTAGGAGGGTCTGTGCTGCCACCGTAAGGGGGGGTCACAGACATCTGGAGCGTTTCCAGCAAAAAACAGAAGAGAAGTGGCTTTTCTGTTGTGTTAAATCATCGAAACACATTCACATCCCAACTGAGACTGAGCAGATAGCCTGGCCATTATGAGTTTTCTATGCCATTGTATCTGTTGTGACTTCTCAAAGGAGAGATTTAAGTGTCTGTTTAAGTGAATCTCTATGAAATTAAATGAAATATATAACAAAATAGTCTTTTAAGAATTTTTCCCCCAAAAAAATTGGTAATTTTCATCATCCTGGATCATTTTCAGGAATTTAATAGTGTTTTTTGTATTAAATTAATCCTAAATTAAAAGAAGTACAACAAATATTACCGTGATATAGTAATTCTTTCACAATTAAACAAACCCTTTCACAATTTAAACTTATATTTTTAACATTGTCTGTACTCAAAGTTTTGGCTTAATGTTATGAAAAAGGATTTATTTTCTTTATGCGAATTATAATTTTTTTCTTTATCTTGAGTTTGAAGAGAAAGATTATTTTTCAAATAATTTTCTCAAGATTCTTTCTCAAAGAATTTTTCACGATTCTGTCGCAATGAATTTTGGTCCTCACATGTTCAATTGTCATGAATAAAGGCTTAATTTTCTTTATGCAAATTATAATTTCTTTGTTTATCTTGAGTTTGAAGAGAAAGATTTTTTTTTCTCATGATTCCTTTTCAAAGAATTTTCTCAAGATTCTTACTATTAAATTCTTAAATAATTTTGGACTTAATCTGTTTAATTGTCATGAAAAAGGCATAATTTTATGCACAATATAATTTCTTTTTTCTTTCTCTTGAGTTTGAGGTGAAATGTGACCTGGACATGCTCCTGACAGGTTTAGTCAGATTCTCCCATTTAGGCACTCTCTGGTCTCTGGAGGAGTGAAGAAACATCTGCTGATGGGGATATCAGCACCACACACACACACACACACACACACACACACTGCCACACCCGTACAGCCGGCAGCAGCAGATGGTCAGGTCTCGTTAATATAGTGACCCCGTTGCTATGGGGACAGCAGGGCATGTCAGAGGGAGTTAATTGTTTTAAAGAATGTCTTAAATGACCAAACCTCCAGAATGTCCCACGCTGCCATTAGAAGGACACATACGAGGATGGGTCTGACCAAACCTGTCAAGAACATGTCCGGGTCATATTTCACCCCTAAATCACATGAAAGATAGAATAAAGAAGCCTGTTTTAGGACCATTAGCATCTGTAATGTTTTCATAACTGTTAAGCAAATTTGATTCATTGATGCAATGTTTGATTTCAGAAAATGCAACCTATTAAATGGCTGGATGTTCTTTTTTGTTTAATTAAACAAAACTGGATGATGGGAGAGTATTTGGAAAAAGTGCATGAGCACAGTATGGATTTAAGTCGGACTGTGTTAATTAGTTAACCTTCTTTGTGCACTTTTGGACATAATACCACAATCAGGCTTTGATTTGATAAGCTTGTGTTATCAGACGCACGCCTGCGCTTCACTTTCTGCTTTCAGTAAACAAGTCTTTACAATCTCAGTCTCGCTCTCCATGAGTTCATCTGTCTTCTTGACAGTGTGAAATTGATGCAAAAGGATGCGTACCACCACAGATCAATCTATATTTATTAGATCTATGCTTGTGCTCTTTTTATTTACTTCCCAGTCTGCAATTATTAACAAAGGCAATTATTATTCAGAAAGATTTCCATTCTACCACATTAATCGTACTACTATTGCAATGTGCAGTATGTATGATTTTATAACAATATACTAATCTGTTGTGGGTTTGTCATCAACATTACTATCCGATGAAACTAAAAAGATGAGGGCATTAAATATAATGTGGCAGGTTAAGTTTCTCTCCCAGCACAGAAAAGCTTTGCCCTTCTATTGTATCATTTTTATCTACAGAAAGCTGGAAAAATGCCGATGCCAAGCAGCATTTCTCGACACAAGGAAATACATTTCCTATCTATTAATTTCACTCTTCCCTGTTATTTTAACATTCCCACCCTAACCAGCACAAATGTCTTATCGGGAAGAGAGATATGGAAGGAATGTGGAAGGCATGATTTAGGAGGATCTTTCCTGGCCGTGTTCGTGCCGGGACCCTTTGGACAGCAGCGTGTTTGCGGTTTGTCATATTCACCTCTCCTCCCGTTGGGCTTTTGGGATTTGAATTACGACACTGACATCAGAGGTCACACACAATGGGGGGTTTTTCCCTGGTAAGGCCGTACCTGTGTTCCCGTGTTTAGCTTTGATAGATATTTCGCCACCGGGGACTAGCAGTGTGGGAACGTGAGCACCTTAAACACACATATGAGCTGTGATCTCTTCTGTTCAGTATACAAAAAATATATACGCAGAGTTTGCTAAATACCATGGTCATTTTTTGCAACAGTTGGGGATATTTATACAACACCATTTTCAACTAAAAATGGAACACTTTTTAGGCGTTTTGGTCGTTCATTTACACGACAATGGCATTTGGGGGGTTTGAAAATGCAAACTTTGAAAACGGGTTTCAAAGAGCACGTTTTTGAAAACGATTTTATTTTCATCTTTGAGAATTTGTGAAAATCGTCTTGTGCATGCGTATTACATGTTCAGTCTATAGACGTGTAGTGTTTCTTTACAAAGTGACCGCCATCTACTGGCCTGGGAGAAGAATACAGCGTTTTTAGTCGTTTTCGCAGATCCATGTAATTGTTATAAATGCGAAAAACACAAAGAAAAAACTTTTAAGTATTTAGTACATCGTTGTCGCTTAAACGTACCCATAGTGATGCACTGAAGATTTTTCGGCATCCAAAAATGTTTGGTCGAAAATGCATTTTCGGTTTCGACTGAAACAGTTTTGTAGGTGCCGAATTTATTGACCAAAATAATGATGTCTAATTAGCACTGCCCCGATGGCGTGTTTTGACTGTCAGTGGAGAAGCTACAATGTAAACATGTCAGCTTGATAATATCGATTTTAAACAATCATTTTGATGAAACGAGATCTTTTACTCTACTCTATGGAATTTTCAGTCAATTCGTGAACAAATCTTCACTAAACATTATTTGTTGCGCACATCCCATCCAATTATCGCAATAAGCTTTGCAATTTGTTACTTTTCATATGAAACAAAGTCTCAACTTTCAATTTATGTAACTTTTATTATAAAATTATAACGTGATCGGATCATCACTTCCTCTTTACTACTAGTTATAGCATGAAATAAACATGAATGAACATTATCAATAGCATGTTGAAATATACAGTACAACTTGTAATGTAATCGTCAATCAGCGTTTCAATCAGCACTGTTTGAAAATAAATTAAATCTAAATGAAAACTAAAACTTTTCTGATAGAGTTTTGATAAAGAAATAATTTTGGTGCATCACTATTGATTTTATCCTTGTAATTCTATTAATGCTATTTCTCAAATGTTGCTTGATTAGGGCTCATGAGGCTTCAATTACATTTCATTGAAGTATCAATCAACTATCAGTATCAAAAGAATTTCTTTCTGATTTTAATAAAAACAGACCCAAAAGAGTTCATTATTGTCATCCAGTGCTATAAAATGAACGTAGATAACAGCTCGGATCATTTGATGAGAAATGTTTGAGATCATGTTGAAATCTCTGAGTTTTTATTGCAGACTTCAGCATCTGGAAAATCTGAGAGACATTTTTGAGATCTGTTTTGAAAGGAGACGCATGTGAGATTACTGGGGAGATACATCCGCTCTCCATTTAATCTCATCTCTGTCTAAGAGATGTTGGAGAGATCTTGTGTGTGATATTTCAGTCCTGTGGGTTCAGTCCTGTGTGTGATATTTCAGTTTGCTGAATATAGTATTTCAGATTTGAAGTTTATTGTGTTTCACCCTGCAGCGTGTAACAGGAGCGATCATGACATACGTCTGTGTGGAGCTTCAAAACACTGAATACACACCAAACCCTTTGTGTGTGTTTATATGTGTGTGTGTGTTCACACACACTCCCAGCAGAGAGAAACTACTGCAGGTTTCCTCTCACTCACCGTGTGTCATATGAGCTGACGTGTGTCATACGTGTGAGCTGCAGTTGCACAACTATCAGCAGAGATGTCACATAAACTCTGAAGATTTATTAACATAGTAAAGATTTTATTAGTGGTAACGTACTTGTTGCATGATTTTACTAGAACAGGGCTGAACTGGTTTAGTTTAGTTTTTTCTTCTTCTTCAAACCCACTGGAATTTGGGCGGGTATGATTGACATGATTAAATCTGCCTCTGATTTAAATACCCCACGATGCCCAAAAATATAAACTTAAAGCAGATATAGACTTTTACAGTTTTTCTCTTAGAGCAAAACAGATCAGAAATATTGATGACTCATCTTGTATTCAGGGGGGTATCCAAATGTTTATCGACTAAACCATATGTTTAGTGTTGGTAAGATATTTTCATGTTTTGATATTTTCAAGTCTCTCACCATTAATTAAATTAGAAATTCCCAATTCGATTACTCTGTTCTAAATAGAGTGTGTCCCAAATCATGGTATGTTGAAATGAGTATTCCAAAGATACCCGAATAGTCTACTGTTTCTGGTTTGAACCCGAAGTGCACACTCTAACGGCTAATATTCTATTAGAACTACAAACACTAATGCAAAGTGTTAAAAAACTACAAACATGGTGGATATGCGAGACTGCATCTTAATACCAGGTGTAAACAGGGCCTAAGAGCTAAACAATATTCAAAAACAAGGAGTATATATCATCAGACAGGGTGTAACGTAATAGCAGGTTTAGTCATTGTGTTTCCTTTATCTGTACTCTTTTTACCTCTATTTACCTGAGTCATGCTCAACTTTATTCGCATTAGTGATGTGTGTTTTCATGCTGTAAGCGGTATGTGCACGGCTCATTTATCATATGTGTGGTTTGTGGTTGAAAGTAGCCCATTAAACACTATTGAATCAGAGAAAAAAGCCACAAACCCTCCTCTCACTGTCAGCAGATCCTCAGGAGAGATGCGGTCCAGCTGAGCTCGTAACTTTAATGTTGCTTGTGTTTTTCTCTAAACAGTATGTTCATGATGAGATTTCTAATGCATTTCTAATTTCTCCACAGAAATCAACCAAAGGTTCTGTAGTGCTGGACTATGTGTTCAATCACGTGAACCTCGCTGAAACGGAATATTTTGGGCTTCGCTATTGCGATCACAGTCATCAAACGGTGAGTGCTTGAAGATAATCACTTGACTGCTCTTAAAGAAACAGATCATCCCAAAAATTAAGATTATAATTTAATTTCTAACAATTATTGAACAAAAAAAGGGGATAGGGATATTCCAACCAAAAATGAAAATTCTGTCATTATTTACTCACCCTCATGTCATTCAAAACCTGCACTCCAAAAATTAGCTCTTTGGCTGAACATAAATCAATCATGGACAGTGATTCCACGTGATTTGAAACAAGTAAAACCCAATTGAATCAACTAACTTGAATCAATGGTGTTCATTTAACTTGAATGAATGGTTTTAGTTTAACTTCAATGGTTAATGCTTTTTGATTAGTCCTGTGATTTACATAACAACAAACTAAATATACAATCAAACCAAAATTTATTCAGACACCTTCAACATTTCGCACATTATCACAGATTATTCTCTATAGTTTAGAAAATAGTAATAAAATAGGACAAGAACTCAGAATTATCAAATCCGCTTGGTCATCCTTCTGTTAGACTGTCTCACAAATGAATTATGTTGAATATCTGTCAGCTGTTAAATTTAACTACTCAATTAGATAATACCAATTTAGCTTAACCAATTACCAAGCAATGCTTCATCTTGTTCAGTCTGGGGTGTAAAAAGGTCACATTAGCAATTAATGAAAAAACACTAAGCAAAACATGGTCAGGTCAAAGTGTCTGAATCATTTTTGGTCCTACATCTTTATAAATTTTACTGGTAGTCCACTGTATGAAGAATTTTTGGGTATAATATGTCACAGTTTACTTTATTTTTCTATCCTCACTTGCATAAGGTAACTATAGTGTCCTGCACCCATTAGTGAAAAAATATCAAAAGGTATATCTGGTGTCTGTCTGAATATTTTTTGGTTTGACTGTAACTGTTCTTTACACATGTGATGTTCAGTGTTGGCAGTCTAGAAGTGATCATAGTGAATACCATAGTGGTATCTAATTCAAAGCACTTTGAATTCTTGTTAGCAGGTCAACACTTCACCACAATGGTAATGCCCAAAACCACTAACATAAGATAAACTTTTAAAAACCAAAATAATAGAACATTAAACATTAACAAGTCTCCATTTTCTCATCTTGCTAAAAAATGCAAATAATAACACTTTATTTCAATATTTAGTCTCCCAATTCAGCCCTGTGGAAAGCATGATGGGAAATAAAAAAGTCCAGTTTGATTGGGTTACTTGATTGAAACATGTTATTTCAAAATTTAAACATCAAGTCAATTTAACATGAAGCAATCTCATTTCAACCAGAAACATGATACAATGATATTGAATCAAAATGAATTGCTTAAATAAAGTGAAAAGCATAAAACAATTAAGAATGTTGGTAACCAAACATTTTGGTTTCCATTGACTTCCACTGAATTTTTTGTCCATGCACTCAATAAATGCGTTTTATTGGCATCAATGGCTCCATGAAGGACCTTTAACATCCATGGAGCCTTTGCTTTGAACAATCGGTTCTTTATAGTGAAAAAAAATTCTTTTAAGAACTGTTCACTTTAAGGTTATTTGTGGAACCCAAGATGGCTTCTCTGCAAAAACCTATTTTGTGTATAATGGAAGTCAATGGGAACTGTTTGGTTACTGACATTCTTCAAAATATCTTATTTTGTGTTCTGCAAAAAAAAAAAAGCAAGAAAGAAAGTCATTCAGGTTTGGAACAACATGAAGGCGAGTCATTTTAGTGTCTACTGTTTCTTTAAGAAAGTTTGCTTAACCATGAACTGGTCACGGGATCCTTAGGGTCACGTCTGAGGTCAAGGTGGGAAGGTTTACCCAGGGGCCAAATTTTGGGAAAGGCAAAGTGCAGTGTTGTCTCATTACCTCATAATCTCGACCAATGAGAAAGGTGTTTCCCACAATGCCTTCCGGGCCCTGTCCCATGAGCCTTGATTTATTACTGAGCATGCAGTGGGCGAGAAGCACCCCGTAACTTACATTTACACAAATCCATCAACTCTGTGAATGGTTATTTTGGTAAAAAGAGACAGGAGGTAAAAATCCCTCCTCAAAACAGTGTAATTTACACCCTAACGTGGTGGTTTCTGCACTGTGGGTGTGGTTTACATGCGCTCTTGACTCATAGATGTTTCATCTAATTGTAAGGCACTGAAAATTCCTTTGGCACAGATTTTGTAGGGACATTTTTAACATGCTGTTAGACATGCAAAAAAACAAACATCTGTCTGCATTTATAGGAGGAAAAAACTCTTTATTTTGAACATTTCTGTTGTATCTTTTGTTTTGTTGCTATGTAGTTGGGGTCATTGTTAACATGTTGCAATTTAGTTGTTAGGGTTATTCAGAGTTATCTTGCTATTCAGTTTCTAGTGAGTTTTAGGTCGTTTCTAGGTCGTTTCTAGGTCGTTGCTATGTGATTGTTCAGAGCAGTGTTATTTTAGTATTGTTCAAATACTATAAGTAAGGGATAATGTACATCCATCCGTTTGTTATCTCAGAATAATCCCCCGACAGGGTGATGAATTTGCGTCGGCGTCTTGCATCAGCCTGAAGGGGGTTTATTCTGAGATAACAACCGCCTGGATGTACATTATCCCGCTTATTACCCGACTGCTTGCCACATAAGTAAATAATTAGACACGAAATATTGATCTGAGTTGAAATATTTTATTAGGCCTTTAAATGCAAAGCTTCCGCGGAGAGAGCAGTTGCTAGCGCAGCAAGTTCAAACTAGACGTACATTTGAGAGATACAGTATACAGTCATACCACTTATTACACATATCGCCACATAAATAATCATGGAGATAAGAGATATTGATTTCAGATTAAACTGTTTTATAATCATACCTGTTTGTATCTTATAATCCAACAGTGTACAAAACAATAGTCACAAAATGGCAGCAGCTGTGTTTGTATGAAACAAGAGAGAACGAGTCCACGATATAATTTGTGTGTATATTTAAATAACTGTACACATAATATTGATTTGACTGAGTTTTAATATTTTATTAGCTCACCAAAAGCAGAACTTTTGGTGCTGGATGGCGCGATTGACCAATGAGAATCAAGTATTCTAAAGAGCCGTGTAATAATAGGATTTATTCCTTCAATGAATTCCTTTATTGTAAGTTTGACTTCAACTCTGTCATGGAAACTAGCATCTATAAACCTTAATTAAACTATTTAATAATCAATTAAAAAGGAATTTATACCTGCATGATATTACACTGTAGCCACATTGGACCTGCGGTTTGAAAAATGGATGGATGGATGGATGGATGACTCAGCTGCGGCGCATCTTCTGGCGAGATACACAAACTCATTCGGTGCACGACTCACAGTGCATTATGGGTATTCTCTATCTGTTGATTTTATCAGTTGTACACTCATTATTGCGGTGCGTTGTGGATTGAATGAGTGCACTTGATAACATCCACAATGCTTTCAGACACTACTACAAATGGCTGTCCCTTCAAATAGTGCCCTAAATAGTGTGATTTTGGACATAGCCTTAGACTCTCTCTGTTGTGTTTTTGAGCTCTTCAGTTCGGTGAAACACACCAGCTGCTCTAATGTGATTATTAGATGAGTCTTAGCGACTTAATGTATTCTAATTTAATAACGTGCTGCACTAATCCTCTTTCCGTCTGCACACACACCTTCACTCACTTCCTATTGTTTGCACATGTTTGTTTGTTTGCTTTGTCTCTCTATGTAAATGCGGTTCAGAGGGAGTTTATTATGTTTGCTGGGAAGTGAGGCTTCCCGTGCTCAAGTCTTGCATGCATGCATGCATTTGCACAACCATTAAATGGCATATAAATCTTGTCTTCAAGGCAATGCCAGATACAATCCCCTCATGACTTCAGTGAAATATCACCTGACAAGAGTCTAAAACATTAAGAAGATCTTCAGGCTGTGTTTTATGCATGATAATCCCTGAGATCCGTTCATTATAGAGGCCATGAGATGTTAATTAGCTGAACCGCCTCACAGATTGAGTAAATCACTTTTAATGCCCTCAAAGTTGATGTTTTGTTTGCTAATGAAGGCTTCTCTTTTTATATTGCTCATAATTAGTGTTAAAGTTCAGTTTGTGCATCGTCATGTAGCATTTGAATAACATTCGAGACCGGTGTGGCGCAAAGGTGACGCTCATTAACGGTGCGCCACCGGCATCGCTCCATTCCCACAGCTCTAGGCCCCGCCCTGCTTTCCACAACAATGTTACCTCATATTTCGCTCTTAATAGTCTATTTATAAACCCATTCTATCTCTATAATCTGAACCATTGTTAACAACCACAACCAAAAACAAAAACAGCGTTCAATCTTCATCCTCCAGTCCCTCTGCTAAAATGAAACGATGCTAAAACAAGCAGTAAGTGGTGGCTAATCATTGTCTTGACGAGTTAGTCATTGAATCATTTAGTCTGATAAATGGCTGATTAACTCAGTGACAAGGCAGAGGTGAATGAATCGTTGAGTCATTCATTAAATCAATTCGTTCAAAAAACGTGGATTTATTCAGTAACGGAACTGAAACTGTGTTGCTCAGAGATGCATTTTGGTACTATTTTTGTTGGCAAGATATAGGAAAAGCAGACAGTATTTGTGTCTAAAATGTAAGTCACCTAATAGCCTAATAATTTCTTGTTTATTGAATTGTATAAAATCAACATCACATTTGCAAAAGAGCTGATATTCGGGAAAACGGCACTTTTGCTTATGTGATATTGCTTATAAATATTAAATACAAGAACTTCAAAGAGACTTTTTTTGCAACATATCTTAGTTTTTGGAAGCATTTTTGTTAATTTTGTTTTTTCTGTTGCGTCTAACAGGTGAAACATAGCAAAAGCCGCTAGTGCCCACAGACACTCGTTCAGCTCCAGACAACATGCTCTGACGTGCTCGAACTTCATGTTTTATTGATGGAGGCCACAGTGACTCTCGCTCAAATTTTTAACGAGTCTGTTTCAGAGGCCGGTTTTAATAGGCCTCATATTATGCCAGCACTTGCATGACTGAACATCTCAGCATCTCAAAGCTTTAAGGGGGAACTAAAGCAAAGCTTCAATACTACTCACTAATTAAAGCCTGATGCTTCAGTTGAATTATGACACATGATGTTTATTGTGTTTTGATCTTGTATCTGATCAAATCTCTTATATTTACAGTATTGGCTCGATCCCTCAAAAACACTTGCTGAACATAAAGATTTGATAACAAGTAAGTATGCACTGTTTTTCTAATAAAAATTCACCTCGCCGTCTTCAGAGATGGTCTTTAATTCTTTGTGTATCATGGGACGGAACACATTGACCTAACGATTACCCCCCCATTTTCAGTGGAGATTAAAAATGGATCAGCGCAGCATGAGACAGAGCCTCATGATTCTTTAAAGGCCTCCTGATAAAACTCATAGTGCATTTCAAATGATAATTTGGAAGTAATTATCCAGTTAAGCCCATCCAAATAAGTAATAATGAATAAAGTTATGTTTGCATTTTTAGTATTTGCATATCTACTGATGTGAATGTAGGGCAAAATTTACAACACATTTGTTTAATTTGGTAACTCACTCCTCTGGGAAATTAATGCATTATATATATCAGTGTTGCTGTTTTTTAATCCAAAGTACAACCTAGGTATTTTGCTAACCCTATTGTTTAAAAGATGTCCTATTATGCTTTTTAACATTTTCATATTTCTTTAGTGTGTAATGTTGCTGTTTGAGCATGAAAAAGCTCTGCAAAGTCCCTCCAGAGAGAGTTATTCTCTATATCAGTGTCAGTGTTTCTGAACTCCCTGAAACTCCCTGAGTTTTCTTCCGGGAACGAACACGTCACAATATTCCTCATTTAAATTATTCCCGGCCAAAATTGCCTGGATGTAGAGAGTGATACCAATAAACTACATGTAATTTTTTTGTGCAACTGCTCAAAATGCCCTTATTGTTCTTACGTTGATAATTATTTATTGGGACATGTAATCTGTGTAACACTAAAACAATAAATCCTGTCTGATCCTTGTTAATGTGTGACAATTTTAATTTTATCTTCTCTTGAATTCTATTTGTGGCACATCATGCTAGGTAGCCAAGCCCACCATGGAATCTCATTGGTCAAAACATCAAATATGTTCTGATTGGCTGTGATTGTGTCATATTGTGCATCATTTTTGCTTTAATTGAGGACAGACAAATCACTTGATCCTGAATATGTTGCATTGCTACTGGTCAGGTTAGGGTTTATTTAACTCGTTTTTTTTAAGTGTTTAGTGTTGATTGGTTGTTTTTCTTCTTTCCAGCTGGACCTCCGTTCACGCTTTACTTTGGGGTGAAATTTTATGCTGAAGATCCTTGTAAACTGAAAGAGGAAATTACAAGGTGTGTGTGTGTGTGTGTGTGTTCTGTGTAACGTGAGAATAAATCAGCACTATAGTTTAGAAATTATAGATAAAGTCATTTCAGTGATATCATGCTGTATGGTTTTGGGTCTGGTGATGCTGTTTAACTGCAGTGCATCTCTTATACTGTCCATCTTTCTGTCTTCTCTCAGGTATCAGTTCTTTCTGCAGGTAAAGCAAGATGTTCTGCAGGGAAGACTTCCCTGTCCGTTTAATATCAGCACCCAACTGGGAGCTCTTGCTATTCAATGTACGTACAAATACACAACATCTGTCCTAATTTCATACAGCAAATGCCACTTCCGTAGAAATAATGTGTCGGCAGTTAATTAACTTCACTGAATTATAGGCTTTCCAACTTCTTTTATAATACATTTAATGACTCAAATTTGTAAATAACAGAGTAAAATCTTACATCATGTGATTATTGTTATCTGACACATAATAGAATGATATATGTATGTGTGTTTTTATAATTTTATTTATTTTTAATTAAATGTTATTTGTTTTTATAATTTCATTTTATTAGTTTATTTTATAATGTACTAATCTATTTAATGTTACCATTTAATTTTTTTTAATTTTATGTATTTATTTATTATAATTGTATTTATTTCAACATTTTATTTTATTTATATAGATTATAATTTTAATTATTTCATTGTATTTATTTATCATTTTATTTATTTCAACATTTCCTTTTTTTTCTTTTTTTTCTTATAATTTTATTCATTTTATAATTTCATTTTCTTTATACATCATGACACTGTGTCCTCTTTGTCTTCTCCTACAGCTGAGCTTGGAGATTACGACCCATACAAACACACACCAGGTTACGTGTCAGAATATCGCTTTGTCCCCGACCAGAAAGAGGAACTAGAGGACACTATTGAACAGATTCATAAAACTCTCATGTAAGACAGTAAAAAACACAGTACATCTCACACCTTAATCCGTAATAATCCCATCACAGATTAGATCTCACCGCTGCCGAGAGCTCAAACATCACATTCCTGTTGAAAGTCATTTAAAAGGACAAGCTTCAGTAGATATAAGAGCTTTCCATGGGAATGGGGCCGCTGGTGTTTCGTGTGAGGGACAGTAAAGATTCCTCCCTCTGGCTGTCGTCCATGTCTTTGTAACGAGAGCCGCTGTCAGTGTGTTTGAAAGACTTGACCTTTTGCCAAACACTCACCTGTCTGCATGTGGAGAGCCGGTGAGTGTGTGATGGCCTGCACCTGTCCGATGACACACTATGGCCGCATTTACATTACTTGCTTCAAATGACCCAATTCCGATTTTTTCCTCCCATGTTTTCTGATATTCTCAGATTGGTTTCAGGCCTCATTCAAATGAGGAAATAAATCTAATATGAATCGGATACGTGCATTTGCGTCTGCCATGTAAAGCGGACAGATCGGATATTCCCATCAATGTGACTCGTTTGGTGACGGTGGCGGCAATCGTGATCACATGACTCAATGACTCACAATGGAGGATGAAGGCTCAACCCAATATTTTGTTGACCTTTAAAGCAAAAGCTTGTATTATCATTTCATCTGTGTCCATTGCATATAGCGCAGTTTTTACTTTCTGGGTCAATACGACATCCTTTGGTTGTTTCACCAAATGTTTAGTGAATGCAGATATCGGATACGGGTCACTTTTATTAGAAGATGTAAGCTGGTCATCAAAAAAATCAGATATAGTCAACAAATCAGAATTGGGCATCAAGACCTGCCGTGTAAATGCGGCCTATCAGACAAAAGATGACAAGCTTTGAACGTTGAGGAGCTCAAATTAGCGAACTGGAGCAAGATAATTGTTAATGTGTGAATTTTTTTCTTTTCTTTCAAAAACAGAATAATATACTATTACAATGTTTGTATTATTGTTGCAGTATGAATTTGTCATCACTTGATTAGAGTATATGACATTTAAACTGTTTTCCAGATTTTTTTCTCTGTTTTTTTTAAGTCAGCGCTCTTACCTTCCTCGGATTTCCACCGAATTTGTGTTTGACTGGTGATTGTCATGTTTTTTTGCCTTCAGGGCTCAAGTCCCCACTTGACTCGTAGTTTTGTACGATTATCAGCGGCCTGATTGTCAAGAGCTTCGTGAGGAGCTGAAGTAGAGCAGATCAGTCTAACTGCAGAGACTGACGGAAAAATCACATTATTGAGTGTCTTTGTGTTGCGAGTGGAACAATATAAACCACATTTAAAATATAATCTCTGTAACAAGCTTTAATCCCTTGTGCAATTTGGGTCGTCAGGTGAAGTATCTTGTTATTGGCATGTTTTTTACTGGAAACAGCATGATATATTGCAGTGAGATTGCTCAGAGAGGTAGGAGGAAGAGAAATGAAAGAGACGAAGGTTAGGGCGGTATTAAGGCGTCAGTGGTAAAATGAGAAACTCTGATCAGGAATGCTGGAGCACTTAAACGTGTCAGGGGATTAAGAACAGGAAACATGAGAAATCAATGTGAGAAAGTGAAGAGACTGAAAATTTAAAGAGAGGATGTCTATGAAAAAATGAAAAAAGATGGATATTAATACTATTTTATATATATACACTGAACAAAATTATAAACGCAACACTTTTGTTTTTGCCCCCATTTTTCATGAGATCTAAGACTTTTTCTATGTACACAAAAGGCCTATTTCTCTCAAATATTGTTCACAAATCTGTCTAAAACTGTGTTAGTGAGCACTTCTCCTTTGCCGAGATAATCCATCCACCTCACAGGTGTGGCATATCAAGATGCTGATTAGCAGCTCCACCAGAGCTGTTGCCCGTGAATTGAAAGTTAATTTCTCTACTATAAGAATAAGCCGTCTCCAAAGGCGTTTCAGAGAATTTGGCAGTACATCCAACCGGCCTCACAACCCCAGACGACGTGTAACCACACCAGCCCAGGACCTCCACATCCAGGATCTTCATCTCCAAGATCGTCTGAGACCAGCCTCCCGGACAGCTGCTGACACAGTCGGTTTGCATAACCAAAGAATTTCTGCACAAACTGTCAGAAACCGTCTCAGGGAAGCTCATCTGCATGCTCGTCGTCCTCATCGGGGTCTCGACCTGACTGCAGTTCGTCGTCGTAACCGACTTGAGGGGGCAAATGCTCACATTCGATGGCGTCTGGCACTTTGGAGAGGTGTTCTCTTCAGGGATGAATCCCGGTTTTCACTGTACAGGGCAGATGGCAGACAGTGTGTATGGCGTTGTGTTGGTGTGCGGTTTGCTGATGTCGACTTTGTGGACTGAGTGGCCCATGGTGGCGGTGGGGTTATGGTATTGGCAGGCGTATGTTATGGACAACGAACACAGGTGCATTTTATTTATGGCATTTTGAATGCACAGAGATACCGTGATGAGATCCTGAGGCCCATTGTTGTGCCACTCATCCACGACCATCACCTCATGTTTGAGCATGATAATGCACGGCCCCATGTTGCAAGGATCTGTACACAATTACTGGAAGTTGAAAATATCCCAGTTCTTGCATGGCCAGCATACTCACCGGACATGTCACCCATTGTGCATGTTTGGGATGCTCTGGATCGCCGTATACGTCAGCGTGTTTCAGGTCCTGCCAATATCCAGCAACTTCGCACAGCCCTTGAAGAGTGGACCAACCTTCCACAGGCCACAATCAACAACCTGATCAACTCTATGTGAAGGAGATGTGTTGCACTGCGTGAGGCAAATGGTGGTCACACCAGATACTGACTGGTTTTCGGACCCCCACGAACCCCCCAATACAGTAAAACTGCACATTTTAGAGTGGCCTTTTATTGTGGCCAGCCTAAGGCACACCTGTGCAATAATCATGCTGTCTAATCAGCATCTTGATATGCCACACCTGTGAGGTGGATGGATTATCTAGGCAAAGGAGAAGTGCTCACTTACACAGATTTAGACAGATTTGTGAACAATATTTGAGAGAAATAGGCCTTTTGTGTACGTAGAAAAAGTCTTAGATCTTTGAGTTCAGCTCATGAAAAATGGGGGCAAAAACAAAAGTGTTGCGTTTATAATTTTGTTCAGTGTATATACCAGTCACAGGTGAAGCAAATTTCGTTGATCATCTCCTAACAAGGCCACATGTTAAGGTCTGGGTAGATTAGATGGTGAGAAAATAATCAGTTCTCGTAATCAACATGTTGGATGCAGGAGAAATTCCCCAGATCTCAATCCAATTAAGCATCTGTTAGATGTTTTGGACTAACAAATTCAATCCACGGCAGCTCCACTTCACAACCTACAGGACTGCTGCTAAAGTCTTGGTATCAGGGCTCTTGTAGAGTCAATGCCTTGGCCATGTATATCTGTCTCCTTTTTGACTGATTATTTGATGTCAAAAGTTCACATATTTTACACCAAATTAGTATAATTTTTTTTAACTTAATTCTGAATTACAACTGATCACCACTCGCTGAATTAAACATGCAACATAATGAGATACTTTGACAAAAAATGTGTATACTATGGTTTGAATGCATACTGTTTTGCATACAATAAAAATAGTTTCCTTCTGCACTTAGCCATGGTCAAAGAGAAACACGGTTAAAGCAAGAGTGCGACCCTCTCAGACAGAACAAAAGGATCATGGGTACTCCCGTCTGTGATGTGTGCTGCATCATAGTTTATGTATGCACTGAAAGCTCCAGCAATTAAGTAGTAATATGCATTCGCACGCACAGGGCCCAAATCAAAGAGATGAGTGCGACGAGTCTCCGGGGTGCCTGCAAATAACGGGGCCCCACACTTATAAAAGAGCATCTATAATCATCAGAGACCCACCCGTCGCTGTGAGGGGAATTCATAACCCATTCGTACATATGCTAGATTGACCACAGGAACAGGACAGAGATAAAGCTTTTATTTATGCATTGCATTTTTTAAATAATTATGAATTGAAAATAATTATTATATTAATTATTTTAATATTTCAGCAGAGCTTTCAGATTTGACCTCACTAATATGGGCCTGCTATTCTGTCCTTGACAAACACACATTTACAAATGACTGATTTCCTGAATAAGTTTAAAGCAACACCAAAAATCACATTCAATCTTTCTGGGGAAATCATTTAGTTAATGATTAAAAAACATTCCTTTGCTTTTCTTCTTTCACTGGTCATATGCTGCTATTGTTTGCTTTGGTATTCCAAATATTTGTTTATAGTAAATTCTTGTATTTCTCATGTACAGATTTAAATTTCCTCATCCGATTATCCAGATTGTTTCAAAATTTCAACATGCTTTTACAGTATCATGTTTTTGGACCACTTTTCTGTGTGTTTTTATAATTAAAACTTGTACTAGTAATATAATACTAAAACAATATTGAAAATCCCTCCTTTCTGGGAAAACCAGTGAGTTAATGATTATTATTGGATTTTTTTTCTTCCTTTTATGCTGCTCTTGTTTACTTTGGTATTTCAAATATTTGCTCATAGTAAATCATTGTTTGTTTCAAGGTAAAATTGAATGCACCGATCTTAACATTTCTTCACTTAATAATCCAGGTTATACGCCTTTTTCCAAAATGGTTTTAAGTTTTTTTTAAACACTCTCATATATATTTTGATAGTATTTCTTGTCTCTGAGTGTTCAGTAACCTGTTGACCTCTCTTTGCAGGGGTCAGGTGCCTGCCGAGGCAGAAAACAATTACTTGGGAATTGCCAAAACACTGGAGATGTACGGAGTGGATCTGCACCCTGTGTTTGTGAGTCCACAAGCGTTCCTGCTGTTATATCAACAGGGGATTTTTTCTTCCTTCAATGTACTCTGCTCAGATAAAACATCAACATTTATCTTTTCTGTCAGTTATTTAATTCTTTGCATTTCTCCTCTTCTCTAAACCTGTATGAGTTTCTTTGTTCTGTTGAACACAAAAGAAGATATTTTGAAGAATGTTGGTAACCAAACAGTTGATGGACCCCATTGACTTCCATAGTATAGAAAAAAATAATACAATATAACCAACATTCTTCAAAATATCTTCTTTTGTGTTCAACAGAAGAAACTCATACAGGTTTAGAACAAATTGAGGGTGAGGAAATGATGACAGAATTTTTATTTTTAGGTGAATTATCCCTTTATATAAATGTAAATGTATTGTATATGTGTCTTTTCAGGGAGAAAAACAATCGGAGTACTTCCTGGGATTGACGCCTATTGGGGTTGTGGTTTACAAAAACAAAACGCAAGTCGGGAAATATTTCTGGTAGGTTGATGTTTAAGCTGAATTTTTTAACCTATTAAAGGAATTATTCACCCAAAAAAATAAAATTATGCCAGCATTTACTCACTCTCATGTCATTCCAAATCCGTATGGCTTTGTTTCTTCCTCATGAGTCATGAGTCCGATTTAGCAGCTTAAATTTGGGTCTGTTCCTCTCATAAAGCTGACTTTGACTTCTTTAGAAGAATTGGAATTTAGCGCACAAGTCACATGGGCGATTGTTATGATACGTTAATGATGCTTTTGCATCCTTTTTGAAGCTTGAAGCCTCAGTGCCATTCATTGTAATTACATGGAACGTAACTGTTTATTGAAAAAGTTCAATAATTTGGAATGAGCAGAGTAGATGAGTGAATTTTTAATTTTTGGGTGAACTATTCCTTTAAACGTATTATATTGTATTATATTATACTCTGTCATTCAGTTTTGATTTATTACTGTACACAATGTTAAAAAAATAACTTCTAATATTTGATTTTTCAGGCCTAGAATTACGAAAGTGTATTTCAAGGAAACACAATTTGAGCTGCGGGTTATGGGCAGAGATGTAAGTCTTCTTTTAAATAGAAAAACACAATAAATTATATATCAAATTAAAGATGTGTTTCAGATGAGTGATCTCAAAATACCTTTAATTTACATGCAAACATTGCATAATACTATCGCCCCACACTAATCTGTTAAATGTGTCTATAAGGCATGAAGATATTATAAACATTAACATCATGATTTTCTGTATAGCGTTTTGAAACAATGTGTTTTGTGAGTGCTATAGAAATATATTTGGCTTGAAATTTTCCCTTCAGTGTTGAGCAACAACACTATATTGAGACTTTGTTTCTCCATTCAAAGCAAGCAACAAAATTCATATATAAAACTGCTTTAATTTACTTTATTGCAACTGCTTCCATGACATCGATTTCCCCCAATCGTGAACACTGAGAGGAAGATCCTTCATGAGGAGTCAACGAAAATCCCATTATTGATCGAGTGTTATGACTGGCCTTAAGCTTCCTTGACCCATTTCCTCCAGGGGCCAATTTAACCTGCGAGTGAAGAAGTCTTCTCATTCGTGGCCCTTAATGACCCTCTTCACCTAACCTAGTGAGAACAGACTAACTCGAGCACATGAGGGGCACCACTGGTGATGGGACAACAGATATAGTCAAACCAAAAATTATTCAGACACCAGATATCATTTTTTATATTTTTTACTAGTGGGTGCCGGACACTATAGTTCATTTATGTAAGTGAGTTTAGCAAAATAAAGTAAACTGTGACATATTATACCCAAAAGTTCTTCATATAGTGACTACCAGTAAAATTTATTAAAAAAAATTGGGACCAAATTTTATTCAGACACTTTGGCCTGACCATGTTTTGCTTTAATTGCGAATGTGAATGTGAATGTCAAAATGAAGCATTGCTTCCTAATTGGTTGAGCTAAATTGGTATTATCTAATTGTGTAGTTAAATTTAACAGCTGACAGATATTCAACATAATTCATGTGTGAGACAGTCTAACAGAAGGATGGACAAACCCAGTGAAATATCAACTGATTTGATAACTCTGAGTTCTTGTCATAGTTTATTATCATTTTCGAAACTATAGCGAATAAACTGTGATAATGTGAGAAATGTTGAAGGTGTCTGAATAAACTTTGGTTTGACTGTACACATACAGATATCACAACTTCCTTGTTTCTTTGCAGTGTAATGAGACGTCGTTCTTCTTTGAAGCTCCCGGTAAGACGGCCTGCAAGAACCTGTGGAAGTGCTGTGTGGAGCATCATACCTTCTTTAGGTAGAACAACCATTCTCTAAATGATATCAAATGCAGGGTTATTATCGTCATCTTCATTTACATTTATGCATTTAGCAGGCGCTTTTATCCAAAGCACCCAAAAATAAAAATTAGCCCATGATTTACTCAGCCTCAAGCCATCCTAGGTGTATTTGACATTCTTCTTTCAGACGAATACAATCAGAGTTATATTAAAAAATATCCTGGCTCTTCCAAGCTTTATAATGTCCGTTTCTGATTTGAAATCTATAAAAGTGCATATATCCATCAAAAAAGTGCTCCACACTGCTCCGCGGGGTTAAAAAAGGCCTTCTGAAGCGAAGCAATGCGTTTGTGTAAGAAATATATTCATATTTAAAACTTTATAATGTAAAATAACTAGCTTCCGGCCAAACGAACATACGGATTCGACTTAAGTCTAAGCGCAACTTATGTGAGTAATGCGAGATATACGCTACACCATGACTCACTACACTACTTCTGAAGTCAAAAGTTGCGTAAGTGGCGCTTTAGGATTAAGTAGACTGCGTATGACAGTTTGGCCAGAAGCTAGTTATTTTACTGTATAAAGTTTTAAATGTGAATATTTTTCTTACACAAAATCATCGCTTCACTTCAGAAGGCCTTTATTAACATGTCATGTGAAACACTTTTATGATGGATGGATGCACTTTTATGGACCTCAAAACAGAAAGAGCCATGCACTACCATTATAAAGCTTGGAAGAGCTAGAACGTTTCTTAATATAACTCTGATTGTATTCGTCTGATAGAAGAATGTCATTTACACCTAGGATGGCTTCAGAGTGAGTAAATCATGAGCTAATTAAAATTTTTGGGTGAACTATCCCTTTAAAGCCTTAAATTTGATTCTGGCGACAATCAGGAGATTGTAAATATTTTAATGAATTAAAGTAGATAGATGACAAAAACACTTTAAAGTTTAAACTAAAATTAAAATTAAACAGAAAATATATTCAAAAAATCTAATGCAAAATAAGGTAATATATCAATGATACTAAAACTACACCGGTTCAAACAACCTCATGCCCTTTAAAAACATCTTAATCCTGTCTAAGCTTCTTGTTTTAGTGCAGAAAGCCAAAAGCGCTCCATCCTGTACGTTCTCACAGAGAAACGCTGTGAACTCAAGGGCCCTTCAGATTCCCGGGGCTTTATTGAGGCTCTCGTTTACAGGAGAAACTTTCGGGGGCTGTTCTCCAATCCTCCCCGCGTCGCCTGGCGCGCTCAGAGTCGTCTCTGGTGTTTATTTCATCAGAGCGCTCTCACTCCGCTCCCCAAAGAGCTTTACGCCGCACAGAATGCAGGAGGCTGGAGATTTCAGCTGGTAATCCGCGTGTGAAACTTAAGATCAGGAAACACAAAGAGAGATTTAGACACGTTACATGTACACCTCCAAACTGTGTGAACAAAATACTAACATTTATTAGAATTATTGCTAACATTTTACAGCAAGGTCCCATTTGTTAACATCAGTTAATGCATTAGCCAACTTGTACTTTTTACATGTTAGTAAAAATGCAATTGTTCATTGTTTGTTCATACACAGTTTGTGGATGTTGAAATTAACATTGACTAAGATTAATAAATGGGTAACACTTTACAATAGGGTTCGTTAGTTAACATTAGTTAACTACATTAGTTAACATGAAGTGTTAATGAACTGCACGCATACAGCATTTATTAATCTTTGTTCATGTTAATTTCAACATTTATTAATACTTTATTAAAATCTTGTTAACATTAGTTAATGCACTGTGAACTAACATTGAACAGCTGTATTTTTATTAACTAACGTTAACAAAGAGTAACAAATGCTCAATGGTTAGTTCATATTATACACAAAACTATGTAATACATTAACTAATGTTAACTAATGAACCTTATTGTAATTACCTTATTGTATCTTTCCTGTAGCTGAAACAGTAGAGTGTTGGTGCTTGCAACGCTAAGGTCATGGGTTCAATTCCCAGGGAAAGCAAGAATTGATAAGAATGCAAATGTGTACCTTGAAATGCAATGCAAGTCGCTTTGGATTTATGCCAAATGCATAAATGTAAATGTAAAGTGTTACCAATAAATGCCATAGAAGTATTGTTCATTGTTAGCTCATGAATCCTTATTATAAAGTGTCACTGAATTATTGTATTGTTAGTATTGTTTGCTATTGTTAATATAACTTGTGCAGAGCTCGGTGGCAAACCTTGCATGAAACGTTGAGCTGAAACAGGACTGTCCGGACTTTAAGAACAAGCCAAATCATGTTCTGTCCTCTTAGCACAAAGATCTCTGAATGTTTTTTCCAGCAATAGCACAGTCTTTTACAACATGCATCCGTTCTAGTCTGATCTCTCATTATGTTTTGGCTTTTAATTTCTCTGCTGGTTGGATGTGTTTTTTATCAGAGCTGCATGTTTCTAGCTTTTGAATTTTAATGAGAGGAAAGCTCTCCTTAACACTCGTTCTGTAATTTACCTCATTAAAATATGGGTGTAAACAACAGATCTGCTCCACAGATGTTTGAAAGGAGCATCAATGTTTCATCAGAAGTAAAAATTAAAAGGAGAATGGATAAATACATAAAACCTGTAAATTAAAGCTTTCTTGTTCATCTAAATTACAGAATGCCAGAGAACGAGTCTAATTCGCTAACAAGGAAACTGTCCAAATTCAGCTCTCTGGGCTCGAAGCATCGCTACAGGTTAGTAAAAGAGAAATTAAATTAATTCAGAAGGGTATTTTTAAAGAAATTAATGATTTTATTGAGCAAGCATGCATTGAATCGATCAAAAGTGACAGTAAAGATTTTTATAATGTTACAAAAAATTTGAATTTCAAATAAACGCTGTTCTTTTGAACTTCCTATTTATCGAAGAATCCTGAGAAAAATAAAAGTATCACAGTTTTCACACAAATATTAAGTAGCACAACTGTTTTCAACATTGATAATAATAAGAAATGTTTCTTGAGCAGCAAATCATCATATTGGAATGATTTCTGAAGGATCATGTGACACTGAAGACTGGAGTAATGATGCTGAAAATTCAGCTTTCATCACAGGAATAAATCACATGTTACAATATATTCACATAGAAAACAGTTATTTTAAATTGTAATAATATTTCAGTTTTTACTGTATTTTTTCATCAAATAAATGCAGTCTTGGTGAGCAGAAGAGACTTTTGTTAAAACATTAAATAATCTTACCAACCCTAAACTATGGAGAAGCAGTAATAAATCTATACTCAGATAAACCCACATGAGTTATTGAGAAATTACTTTTAATATGTACAGACAGAGATATTAGTCACAGACAGTAATATAATACTGAATGTCTGTTAAACAGCAGTGACTCATGTCCTTTATTCTCAGGGTCAGTCATTAAACAAACTAGCTTAAACATCGACATCACATCCATCAAATGTGGGCCAAACTCAAAAGAAAAGAAGGTCAAATAATTGGCAAATTGACAGCACCTTTGCAACACTGAATCAACCACTAAACATAAGTTTTAAAAGGAACAGTTCACCCAAAATAATTGATTTAATTTCATACAGGTTTGTAACAACATGCTGTTTATTTTTGAGTGAACTATTCCTTTATTTAAAGGATTTCTTTAATGACATGTATTTTTACAGTGATGCAGGAAGTCTTGAATCAAAATGTGTGTTTCTGTTTCTAGTGGAAAAACTGCAACGCAAATAGTAAGAGAGCCGTCTGTGACTCTCCCTCGACCCGACCTACAGGTGATCCGAACCCGCAGCAAGACCTACCAGAAGAGAAGCGCACCGCCTGCAGGTCAGATCCATTTACTGTTACACTCGTCTAACATCATGTGCTCTGAGACAACCAAACACACACTACACCCTAGCAACTACCTGACAAACACACACTACACCCACGCAACTACCTGACAAACACACACTACACCCAAGCAACTACCTGCCAACCACACAGAACACCATAGCAACTACCTGACGAACACACACTACACCCTAGCAACTACCTGCCAACCACACAGAACACCATAGCAACTACCTGACAAACACACACTACACCCAAGCAACTACCTGCCAACCACACAGAACACCATAGCAACTACCTGACGAACACACACTACACCCTAGCAACTACCTGCCAACCACACAGAACACCATAGCAACTACCTGACAAACACACACTACACCCAAGCAACTACCTGCCAACCACACAGAACACCATAGCAACTACCTGACGAACACACACTACACCCTAGCAACTACCTGCTAACCACACAGAACACCATAGCAACTTCCTAACAAACACACACTACACCCTAGCAACTACCTGCCAACCACACAGAACACCATAGCAACTACCTGACAAACACACACTACACCCTAGCAACTACCTGACAACCACACAGAACACCATAGCAACTACCTGCTAACCACACAGAACACAATAGCAACTACCTGGCAAACACACCTAACCCTAGCAACTACATGCCAACCACACAGAACAACATAGCAACTTCCTTCCAACCACACAGAACACCCTAGCAACTACCTGGCAAACAAACACTACACCCTAGCAACTACCTGCCAACCACACAGAACAACATAGCAACTTCCTTCCAACCACACAGAACACCATAGCAACTACCTGGCAAAAACACACTACACCCTAGCAACTACCTGCCAACCACACAGAACACAATAGCAACTTCCTTCCAACCACACAGAACACCATAGCATCTACCTGGCAAACACACACTACACCCTAGCAACTACCTGCCAACCACACAGAACACCATAGCAACAACCTGCCAACCACACAGAACACCATACCAACTACCTGGCAAACACACACTACACCCTAGCAACTACCTGCCAACCACACAGAACACAATAGCAACTACCTGCCAACCACACAGAACACCATAGCAACTACCTGCTAAACACACACTACACCCTAGCAACTACCTTCCAACCACACAGACCACCCTAGCAACCACAGAGAACAACACTCTAGCAACATACAAACACATTAGCAACAACCTAGCAACCACACAAGCAACCTTTCAACTACCTAGCTACCACACAAGACACACTAGCAACTGCATTAAACACTCAAGCAACTACCTAGAAACCATACAAACACCTTAGCAACTACATAGCAACCACACAGAACACCCTGGTAACTGCATGGCAACCAAACAAAACACTCTAGCAACTACCTAGCAACCACAAAGAACACACTGGTAACTATCTAGCAATCACACAAAACACCTTAAAAACCACACAGAATACACTAGCAACAACCTAACAGCCATACAAAACACAGTAACAACTACTTAGAAACCTAACAAAACACCCTTGTAACTATCTGTCAACTGTACAGAACTGGTAACTGCATAACAACCACACAAAACACCCTAGCAACCACAGAGAATACCTTAGCAGCTACTTAGCAACAGTACAAAACCCCAGCAAGTACCTAATAACCATACAAAACACACAAGCAACTACTTAGCAACCACACAGAACACCCTACCAACTACCTGGCAACCACACAAAACACTCTGGTAACTGCATAGCAACCACACAAAATACCCTAGCAAGTAGCAACCACACAAAACACCCTAGCAAGTAGCAACCACACAATACCCTAGCTAGCAGCTACGTAGCAAGAGTACAAATCCTCAGCAACTACCTAACAGCCATTCAAAAAACACTAGAAACTACCTGGCAACCACACAGAACACCCTAGCAACCACACAGAATACCCTAGCAGCTATGTAGCAACCACACAGAACACCCTAGCAACTTCATGACAACTACACAACATACCCTAGCAACTATCTATTAACTGCACAGAACACTCGGTCAACCACACAGAATACCCTAGCAGCTGCGTAGCAACAGTACATAAGCCTAGTAACTTCCTAACAGCCATACAAAACACACTAGCAACTACTTAGCAACCACACAGAACAAGCTAGCAACTACCTGCCAACGACACAGAACACCCTAGCAACCACACAGAACAGCCTGGCAACTGTATAGCAACACCTCCTCATGTCAGGATTGCGGTGAATGTTGTTAGTCGTTACACTGACAACTGTTTGGAGCTGGACTCATACAACGAAACTTTAAAAGAAACCCTGAGGTCACATGACCTGCAGCTGAGGTGTGCGATCGGTCAGTTTGGTTCCACCTGAGCTGGCTTCACTTCAGTGCTCCACAGGCATGTGATTGAGATCAACACTGTTGTTGCTCGGCTGAGACAGGAATGTGTGTGTGTGAAGCGAGTCGCACCTGACCTCCACGCATGAGCTCAAAAGCAGGTCTATTGTTCTGTTCAAACGGCCTTCAGACGGCAATCTCTTGACACAACAGAGGAAAGCCGTGAGAGGCGGATACAGATGGACTCAGCCGGTGTGATTAGGAGTTGTTCTGGTTAACTGGATATAGATTGATGTCTTTGGCCACAATAGCACTCATGTTTCGGAAATATGTGCTTTAGGACGGATCAACGGAGGCCAGACGGTCACAAAGACGGAGACCATGAGCGAGAGCCAGTCCAAAACCACTGCACTTACACCAGTCAAGAGGTATTAAACTCCTTCATTAAGCCATCCAGAGTTCTTAAACCGCAAACAATGACTTTCTTCCTCAAAACACTCTGATATGAGGTTCAATTGTTTCATTTACACTGCAGGTCTTGAAGCCCAATTTAGATTTTTTTGATGACCATCTTTTAAAAGTGACCAATATCCGATATTTGCATTCACTATACACTTGCCGAAACAACCAAAGGTAGATGTACTGACCCGAAAAATTTTAGGCCAAAAAGGAAGTAAAAACAGTGCAGATGAAATGATAATACAAGCCTCTGCTTTCCGCAACATCTTTAAAGGTCACCAAAATATTGGGTTGAGCCTTCGTCCTCCATTGCGCCATTAAAATTAGCCATGTGATCACGATTGGTGTCCACCGTCACCAAACGACTCGCATTGATGGGAATATCCGATCTGTTCGTTCACATGGCAGACGCAAATACACATATCCGATTCATATCAGATTTATTTCCTCATATGTATGAGGCCTGAAACCAATCTGAGAATATCAGAATCTAGGTGCTTTTTTCTTTCTTACATGTTCGTGGGTCAAAGCCAATCTGTGCCACATGGGAAGAAAAAAACGGAATTGGTTCACTTGAAGCATGTAATGTAAATGTGGCCACATCAATAACATCAATAGATACTGTGCTGAATTTCCTGCTTCTAAGGCCCTGTTTACAGCCGGTATTAAGATGTTTTGGTCGATCGGATCACAAGTGGATGACTCCAAAACGTTTTAGACCCTGTTTACACCCGTATTTAATCTTGTCCACTTTCTGCCACTTCCAGAGGTAGTGGAAAACACATTAGACCGGATTGCTTTCGTAGTGTAAACGCTCATGTGATTGAATGTGTTCAAACAGCCACTAAAAACCGTCTTCTCTCCGTCTACTGTCCTCATGAGTGAACATTATGGGAAGAGCTCTAGCCAGACGGGATTTAAACTTTATCGGCTGAAGACACAAGTTTGGTTTGAAGAGGAAAAATGTACCAAACACAATGTTCTCTCATCATTCCTGATTTCAAACACACACACATTTAGTATGTATGTTTTTCCGTCGTCTCCAGGCGTGTTCATATGTAAATTGTGTGAGCTTGTTTTGTCCATTAGATCGAAAGATCTGAAAAACCCCATACATTTACCCGTCACTAGACCCTCCCCTCGAAGAAATCAGGACAGAAGTGGTTGAAAGTGGACAGAAGAGACGGATTGAAACACCAGGTGTAAACGGTAATGTGTTTCCCTCGTCTACTTGCGATCCAATCGACCAAAACACCTCCTAATACCAGGAGTAAACAGGGCCTAAGATCTCATTTTAGAGTGTTTTTCCAACAGGATTCTGTGAAATATTAAAACACATACTTTTTGCAAACTATCATATGTCAACATTCAGCATCGTGTTTCATTGTATTTTCCCAAAGTCCCAATGCAAAGACAGACAGCACTTCAGACCAGCAAAACAAGCCCAGTGCACCATGGGAGGAAGACGCCCCACAGAGGTACAGTACTGATCATGATTATGTGTTCAAAAAATAAGTAACAATATATCAGGTTTATTTACCATGGTACTCTTGCATTCATATTATGAATATTTTTTAGGTTTATTTGTATACTTTTATAGTAGTTATTCATATTTTGACTGAGCATATTTAAACATGTTATTCTACTTTTAGTTTAAGTTTTAGTAATTTTATGTGCTTTTGTTATTTTTACGAATTAAAAGTTATATTTTTATTTAGCTTTAATTTATTTAATTAAAATTTTTTTTTTTTTTTTTAGTTTCAATTTAAACATATTTCAGTTATTTGCCCAGGGAACATTTTTAAGTTTTTCCTCTAATATTTATATTTTATTTTATTCCAATCCAATATTTTTCAGTTACAGAACACATTTTTTTAAATAGTTTTAGTTACCAGTAACACTTGTGTTGTTTTAGTTTTATTATAGTATTAATATTGCCTTTGAATTTTATACTTTTAGTTTTCATCTTAATTTTGTTGTTTTTGTTTGTTAATAATTCCTTATGTGCTTGTCATTTATATATATATATATATATATATATATTTTTATATATATATATATATATATATATATATATATATATATATTGCTATTCAGGTTCATTTAGTTTTATTTCAGTTTTAGTTTCCAGTTAATACTTTTAGTGCTTCAACAGAAAATTCTTTCAGTTTATTGCCAAGGCAACATTTCTAATTTTCAAGTTTTTCAACTAATATTTATATTTTATTTTATTTCAGCTATATTGTAATGAACAGAAATATTTTTAATAGTAAACGATGATAACCCTGAATAACACTGATTCATATTCATGAACTGTGATATTTGATGGTATCCCATGCACACATAAACACACTAATGCCACTGTAGTGTTTGCTTCTGTTTTCTGTGCATTCTTGTCCCCTCTAATCTGTCCTGTCTTTGTTTTTCCTCAGCGGACTGTACAACTCGGCCAGTGAGCGGAACAAATCTCCCAAATTCCCAAAAGCTCACAGACGTTCGCCCTCAGGAGGCAGCGAGAACGAGACGTCTCACTCGGCCCGCCGCGGGTGTGTGCTCGTGTTAAGGGTGCACCATTGTGTTCACATGCATTTCCTTTCTGCATTAAGACTCATTTATGACCTTAGCTGTGTTTGAAATCTCCCCCTATACCCTCAGTCACTAATCCCGACATTACTCCACTAATATAGTTCAGTTGAGGGAGTGAATGAAAACGAGTGGGTGAATTCGGACACTGAGGCGCCGGAAGGACTGCCGCTTTTGCTTAGTTTGTGCTTGTGGTCTAATAATCATTTGAAATTTAGCAAACTGGCAGCTCCAGTAGTAATGAAAAGATTTATCTTCAACTCTGGCATGGAAACTAGCATGTATAAACCTTAATTAACAAGCAATAAAAAGAGACGTTATACCTGTGTGATATTACACTGTAGCCACATTGGACCAGTGGTTTGGAAAATGGATCGATGGATTATTCAGCCGGCGCATCTTCTGGCGAGACGCGGGTATTCATTTCGCCACCCGACACTCACAGTGCATTATGGGTATTCTTTAGCCGCTGAATGTACACTCGTTATTGTGGTGCATTATGGGATTTAATGAGTGCACTCGATAACGTCCACTATGGTTTCGGACACCATTACAAATGGTTGTCCTCTCAAATGGTGCACTATTTAAGGGTATAAGGGGCGATTTCAGACACAGCCCTTGAGTCTTAATGAAGTTTGAGGAAGCACTTAAAACTCTTTTGAACATCAACACTGAGGCCGTGTCCGGCGCCTTATCAGGCAATAACGTCGCAGGCAGTGTTTTCACACGAAGGCTCCTCACGAAACTGATTTCGGACAGACGCTGTGTAACGGTTTCATGATCTGCAGCACAATAGAGCGAGATTTGTTGAAAACTAAGCAAATAATTTAACTTCTACAATAGTCATTTCTCACTAGAGATGACATCAGAAGCGGAAAATGTACATTTACACCACTTTCAGATGCCATCTTTACTTTTTAGCTCAACTGTCACAGAATAGAAAGCACAGGATTGTGGTATATCAATCAGATGAAGGTTTCTCAGGAGATTTGCCTTGATGCCGTCCTCTCTCGGAAAGCATCCTAGGCAGCATTTTTAAGCTTTCACACACAGCGTGAATCCAGATGCATTTGCTCCCTCTAGTGGAAATAAAATGGAACAAATGTCCTTTGTACTACGAAGCCAAGCACAAAGAGTTGCATCTGAATAATTCCTTTAGTCCTTTTAATAATTGATAACATCCTGAATCTGTTGTTACAAATGGCATCATGTTAACATGATTTGATATTTCTAGAATGATTATTTTTCAGCTAAAGTCTCATTGTCTGGTAGTAAAGGAGCTGAAAGTTACCATAGTTCTGAGTTCTGGCCTCTGGGCATCAATAATGACGTGAGGAACTGATGAAACAATGTCTGAGAATAAATAAATACTGATACATCCTCAAAGCATCGCAGGCGTTTGTGTCTGTCTGTCAGAGATGATAGAACGGTCAGTGTTTCTCTTTAAACGCCCTTCCTTGTGTTTTGTTTCTCCAGGAGAGGTCAAACCGCTGACGACCCACAGGCCAACAAGCAACACAGGAGGAGGTTCACTTCTATTCACTCGCTCCTTTAGATTTCAGCTGATTCACAACTGATATAATATTGCTAAAAGGAAACAATTAGTGTTTAGTGTCTCACGGCACGTTGTTTTTCTAATATAATCTTTTCAAGACAAGTTTGTCACTGGCTGTTTTATTTAATTTATTTATTTTCTTCATTTTCTGCACTGATTTTTATGCAAAATGAATTTTATGCAGAATGAATCGTGTTAAATAACTGAGTGTGAATCACAGTTTTTGGATCAGATTCACCAAAATGTTTAATAAATGACCATGGATGTAGATGGAGATGTGTCATTTTTTATTTTATTCATACTCAATTATTTTAAGAACATCTAATTTGGAGTGCAGATGCCATTTAATTTTCTTGTATTATAATTTTTGTTTCATTTTGTTTTTACAAAACTGATGTTGATAAACATTCTAGAACGATTCAGGAATGTGTCCCTCTTTCATTCTGTCCTGTCACCTTTTTGACCCCTCTGATTTGCCCCTTTAGATCACGTTCCCGTGGCAACACTAGCAGTGGCAGCGAATCGGAGAATTCCAACAGGGAACATCGTAAAAAAAGAAACCGGTGGGTGAATCCACTGAGCTTCTTGGGGACGATGAAATTCAGAGGACTGCTGTCCTGGTGCTCTCGTGAAATACATGCACAGCATAAATTATGCAATTCATGTTTTTAATGGAAATTGGGAAATTCTTTGGGAAAAGCAGGGCATTTTTTCTGTCTGAAAGAAAGCATGAATTTGAATGACAGTATCAATGCGTTCACTAGTAAATCTCTGTAGTAAATGTGTGTGTGCTGCAGGTCCCGTCAGGAGAACGAGATGGTGGATTCTGGGCCGCAGTGGGAGGTTGTGCTACGCAGACAGAAAGAAAAAACACCAAACGATCCCAACCATCGTCGCTCACGGCACCGCTCACGATCGTAAGCGTGAAATTATTAACCCTGTTAACCCCTGGTCAATTATTTTCAATGGAAAGGCTATTGAATCTTTAGACAAAAAAAAAAAAAGATTGCATGTTTTATTCGTCAACTATCATATTTGATACATCAGCCTTTAATATTGTAGGATATAGTGAGAATATGGAGGGAAAACTATTTTTATTCAGAGGCCCAAACTGAGTAAGAATATGCAATTAGATGCATTTGCTGATATTTATATAGCTAAAAAAGTAAGATAATATTCTGATAGCTTGTAATGTAAATCAATGAGATCTTTATAACAGTATAGCTGATTACTTGTGATAAAATGTATATACATATCTACGTATATTTTCACTCTCAATTATGTCTCAATCATATATTTTCACTTTCAATCATATGTCTTGGTAAGATGATATTTAAATGTTTTTATGATAAAAGCTCTGTATTTTCAAAACATATAATCTAATGCAGTGCAACTATTATATATTTCAATGAAACTGATAGATCATATTTTATACTCGCATGATTTTTCTATAAAATGATGTATAGATAATCAAGTCAAGTTCAGTTGCTTCAGTCCAGTATGTGTACATATCAAATATGATACGGTAGATTTATAGGGTTGAATAATTAAAAATCTATGATATGACCTATGTCTTATGCCAGTCTTTGAACTCTTTCTCTTGACGTAGACGAAGTCCTGACGTTCAAGCTAAAGAGCAGCTCTGGAAACACATCCAGTGAGTTTAACGTCCCTCTCGTCACTAATTAGCATTATTAATAAATCAATCTATGATAAAGCGGTGATGATCATTTTATGTTTGTGAACAGGAAGGACCTGATCGATCCCTCCGGTCTCTCTGAGGAGCAACTAAAGGAAATTCCGTACAAGAAAGTGGAGTGAGTCAAATCAAACTGTCCTATGAAAAGATGTGCTAACCTTCAAGTGTCAGGTTGATATTGTCAGATTACATTTTTTACTCGCATGAAACAAGTTAATTTAGATGTTACCACATAAACTATTTAGGATATCCGAAAAAAAAACGTATTTAGCCGTTAAAAATTTTATTCAATTTACATTTATTTGTATAGCGCTTTTCACAATGTATATTGTGAAAAGCAGCTTTACAGAAACTGCATACGTCTACATTACAGTTTAGAGTGATCTCATCTGTTATCAGAGGTGACTGTGTCCAAGTTATGGATTTCAAAAATGTACATATACAAATCACACAGTCGGCTAATAATGTATTAATTTGAACAATGTATATACAGAAAATTTTTGCCTTGGTGAAACTTTTTTTTCCCTGCAAATGTAATTCCTGTGTAAACCATTTATACCGCATTACATTAATATATTACTTAATTAGACCGCTGTGAAACGTGTCTTTTGACTTCAGATGCTCTATTCCTCTTTGCGATGGAAAGTTCATATATTTTATTTAATTGTGATTTAATTGAGATAAAATAATGACTTTTCTGGAAATCAATGTTAAATTAAAGTTACAGTATATGTGTGAAACCATTCAAGAGCGAATGGGAAACTATCATTATATATTGAACTGATTATATATGGACTTTATATCTATTTTGAAATTAAATTAAAAAAAAACATCATAAAACATCAAATATTTCCACAAATAAAACCCCAGATTGTTGTATTTGATAACACGGTTGCAAACAGAATGTTTGTTGGGCCGTTAAAGTGGGCATCTTCAGATGGTTCAGATCTCATGTGAGTGACAGGATGTCCCGCCCTCTCTAGTAAACACGCCATCAGAGAAGAGAAAAGAAGTCGCTGCAAGAGAGGGGGAAAGATATTCTGATTAAAGATTACAAGGCACATGATGTCATCAAAGACGATGTCTGTCAGTGTGTAAAAATCCCCAGTGCATTACACTGAAAATAAGAGTCCATAGAAAACATGCATTTTTTCCTGTCCCTGATGAGCTGCATGTAAAACGGATGTTTCAGTCTAATGAACGCTGAGTTTGCAGTAACCCAGGAAGGTAAGCTTTTAAAGACTGCATGTATCTCGTTTCAGGACACAAGGTGACCCAATCAAGATCCGCCATTCACATTCTCCCAGGAGCTTCCGGCAGTTTCGACGCTCTCACTGTTCGGATGGCGAGAGGTCTGTGCTCTCCGAGGTCAAGTGAGTCCTGAGCGGTCAAAAGGATTTTTCATATCACACTCACTGTCACTGTTCTTCATTTTAAAGTATAATGTTCTTGATTTTATTTTGGGCTCTACTAGAATAGGTTTTCATGCTTAAATGTAACAAAAAAAAAAAAACATTCTCCATTGTTGCAGCTCCTCTCTTCCCAGTCTGTCAGTAACACTCTGTTTAGTTCGTGTCTCTGTGAAGCTCCTCCTTCTGAAAAGCACACTATGCTCTGATTGGTCGGCTGGACCAGTGTGTTGTGATTTGTCAATCGCTTTGAGTGTGTTTTGGAAATGTCCTGCCCCTTCCCATAATTAGACCCAGGGTGGAAAAAACAGCAGCTGCATCCGAAATCACATACTTCCCTACTATAGTAGGCGAGAAACATTATGTGTCAAGAATAGTTGTACTCATAAAAGAGTAGGCAAAAAGTACCCGGATGACCTACTACTTCCGGTGAGATTCTGAAGTATGCATATGATGGACACTTTACTATCCCATGAGGCCACAGGAGAGGATTTGTGAATGGCAGTGAAGTGACGTAACTGACGCTGATAGGTCACATGATAATGACAACATGGCAAATGTTGAACCGGAATGTTCGGATAACATTCGTACTACACACACTCATACTATATAGAACAAACTTTTTTAGCGGTCGCAGAGTAAGTCAAGAGAGTATGTGATTTTGGATGCAACATGGCAAGGCCACCAGGCCACGCCCCTTTATTCTGCATATGCCTTCGGTGGGAATTACTTAAATGAGGAATATTGTGACGTGTTCGTTCCCGGAAGAAAACTCAAGACTACAATGGAGGCGTTTCAGGGAGTTCAGAAACACTGACACTGATATAGAGAATAACTCCCGCTGGAGGGACTTTGTGTTTTGTAACTTTGCAGAGCTTTTTCATACTCAAACAGCAACATTACACACTAAAGAAAGATGAACATGTAAAAAAGCATAATAGGTCCTTTTTAATGCTCTTTCCACTTATTGATCTCTGTAGCTCTCGGACTGATCTGGTTCCTCCTCTCCCTGTGACCCGCACCGCAGACGTGCCCGGCTCCAGCTCGACCCCTGCGCAGGTCAAAGCTTAATTATTTAACTTGTGATAAGTTTCATTGCTAGTTTAAATATTAACCTTTAGAGTCAGAGTCATAGAGACTATATAATATTCTGTCATTTCTGATGAGTTTCTGTGGGTTTTAAAAGACAATTAATTGCACTGACAATACAGTTCAACTAAATTTAAACTGAATTGAGCTGAATGGTTTCTGAAGGATCATGTGACACTGAAGACTGGAGTAATGATGCTGAAAATTCAGCTTTGATCATTAAATTACAATTAAAATATATTACAACAGAAAACTATGGAAGCTTTTTTCCGCCACAGAATTAAAAAAAAAAGGTAATTGCACCTTTTTAGGTTACATCTCACGATTCTGAGAAAATATGCCAGAATTGTGATTTATAAACTTGCATTTGCATGTTATTAAGTAAGAATTGTGAGATATAAAGTCGCAATTGCGAGGAAAAGTCAGAATTGCGAGTTGATTTTGTTGCAATTGTGACTTTATATCACGCAATTCTGACTTTATAACTCGCAATTGAATAAAGTCGTAAAATTGTAATATTATTTCACAATACTTCTGTTTTTACAGTATTTTTGATCAAATAAATTATTTGGTGAGCAGAAGAGACTTGATCTTTCGAAAACATAACGTCATATAATCAGTGTCTGATGTTTCTCACTGTAATGTGTGCCTGTTTTTGTTTTGTTCCTTTCAGAAGAAGAAAGGCTCCAAAGACACTCTCTCAGAGAGCCCTGAACAGGACGCTAAAAGCACCGCCAAGGTGGTGAAGACCGTACACACATCTCGAGTCAAAGCAGAAACGTGAGCGCGTCAGGGACGAGTGGAATGAAAAGTCAAGCTCTGCTGGAGTCTGCATGAACACTGAAGTGATCCAGATACACGGACACCCTCAAGGAAAAATCTTTCATCATAGTTCATAAATCAGTTTAATTCTACAGTAAAACATATTTCTTCACTTCCAGATTCATTTCCTACTGACAATCAAATGAAGGATGGTGGACCGTTGTACAGTTCACACGACTCAGTCTGATATTGTCGCAAACAATATCTTTTGAACACATTTTCATACAGTATTAAACGTCTGTGAGCTAAAATCAGCATGTGGGAATGGTGGTAAACAGTGCTTTGTATTATTATTATTATTATTGTTGTTGTTGTTCGTTGTGTCCTCAGATTTTAGAGTCAGCTCTGCTGTAGGAATTGTTGCTGCTGTATTTCTATTTTTGTTTTTGCACAATAATGTAGACTCATTTCTTTTAAAAAATCACTGTATCTAAACTGGAAGCTCAAATTCTTGTCAATAAAGACGTTCCATTACATTCACACTGGGGTTATTTGACCTGCATGTTGAAGTAACACACTGCAGCCAGTCATGGGAGGAAAACAGCTCGGTAAAAATATTAAACAGTAATGTAACGAGGGATCACTCGAAGTGCGATCCATAAGCAAACAAGCTTTTATTAAAATCGTGGTCAATCAGGCAATGGTCAGATACCAGTAAACACAGCAACGTAGGACACACACAGTCGTGGTCGAAAAGCAGGCAGGAGATCAGGGCAGGCGGAGAACAATCATAACAAAGCAGATAGTCCAAAAGGCAGGTAGCAGAGATTCATAAACTGGGTCACAACAAGTAGGCAATACAGAAAAAAAAAAAAAAAAATACAAGACTTCGCAAGGAAGAGTGGCGGAGAGACAGTTTAGGTCTAAGAATGAGCTACAGCTGAGCGACGTAATCAGTGGCAGGTACGGGGCTGATGGGAAATGTAGTGTGAGAGTGAAAATTCTATATTCGGGTGAGGGAGCCCTCTGATGGCCAGGTGAGTTCGTCTCTGTGACAAATGTACAGATACAGGTAATAATTTTATTGGGGAAATAGTATACAATATATGCACAAGTCAAATGGGCTCTTTGCAGTGCAGGGTAGTAACTGATTACATGTAATCTGGATTACATAATCAGATTCCAAGAAAAGTACTTGTAATTAGATTATATTACCTTTTAAAATACTCGCAATAGGACTACAGTTAGTCTTTTTTTATTGATTACATGATTACATGTTATTCTCACATTGGCAGTAAATTATTAATAATTCATTGATTATTGTCCCTATTATTTTAACTACTACTACTACTTCTACAGCTTATATCTGTTCAGGTTTGTGCAATTGCTCACACAGACTAGCCACTGAAAAGCATTTGATCACTGGATTTACAGAAATCATTTCACTTTTAAGAAGAGTTTTCTCAACATGGTAACACTGCATATCTTATAAACTTCTGACAAACACATTTTATTATGTGAATTATCACTGTGAGTCATTTAACCATGTATTAGAGTCTTTTGATGGCTTTTGTCTTTCAAACAAATGTACAAGTTCATGTCATTTCTTATTTACATGCAATGCAGTGATTCCACAAATTTTGTCAGCTGAACCTCTTTGACTTAATATATTTACTTAAAGATGACCCTGAGATTTCAAGTTAATAAGTAGGTAAAAAATAATAATAATAAATAATAAAATTAATTTCACTGTTCTTTGATATTAGTTAATGGTCACATGACATGCAGGTAAAAAAATAAAATATTTTTAATTTGATTTTTATTTTGATTGTTTTTATTTTACAATTATTTTTATTTAATTTTTTTAGAATTTAATTACTTAATAGCTTTTCATTAAACTCACAACCCCCAGTCTGGGAAACCCTGACATAATGTGATATTAAGTGCACTTCATGTTGGTGATAACAAATAATGGAATATATTTTCTTTCTCTTTGTATTTTTATATCAATATGGTATAAGATTGTCCTAGATCATTCATGAACTGTTTTAGTTCCCATAATACAGACTCTTTCAGAGCTCTTTGCTGCCATCATCTGTATTTCACACAGAGTGAATATGATTTATTAAGGTACATCCTTCAGAATGAAATTGTTTAAATTAATTGTCTAAAATAACTTGATTAAGCAATGGAAGCAATTCAGGAAGGAATGTTTGAACATTGTATGTCAAGATAATAGATTAAATAATGAAAGCTAATGAGGAAGAATGTTTATTTTTTATTTATGTTAACCCTTTGGTTAAAAAATTTGACGCATTAAAAAATATTATTATTTTTTTTTTAAATTTTTGGTACAAAACTTGGTTTTAGCACTTGCTGTGTGACATGGTTCAAAAAGGTTAAATTGTCCTGAAATGGAGACAAATTGTATCTATTGGAAAATGTTTGTTACTGCGCACAAACAAAATCTTACTGAAAGCTAATTTTTTTGAGATATCAATACAGCTTATTTAGATTTATGGCTTTGATTTGATCACAGTTTTAGAGTAAAACGTGTTTTGGAAAATATATATTTCATATAAGAATTTAAATGTGTATTTTTGTGCATTTTTCATAACAATAAATGTAAAATTGTATAACTTTCTTCAAGTTAACTTTTTTTCACATTTCAGAAATAATCAGCCAAGTATATATATTCTGTAAAATAAAAATGTTCAGGTCCATGAAAATGTGAATAAATAGAGTATAACTACTGCATAAATATAATTTAGTACCATAAAATCCCCTAAAAATACGAAATATTAAATAAAATACATTATCGAACTAAAATATAGTACTATAATTTAATTGAAATAAAAAAATCGGTTAGTTTTGCTTAAGAAAAAAAAAACATAAAAAATAAAATAAAAAAAACTGCTGGACAGATTGTGTCCACTGCAACTAGACAAAAGAGGTTGATGTGACATTCTGTGATGGGTGTGTGTGTGTGCGCTCTGCGCATGCGCACTCATCCGTCTCTCTCTCTCTCCTGACCTCCTCCCGGGTTTTGCGCTGCTGAACAACTTCTCCAGTGAAACCCGCTGAAATATAGGCATACAGATCCTGGCACACACATGAGGCATGGCAGCTCTCTTCGGGAAGATCCAGATCGGCATTTATGTGGAGATCAAGCGCAGTGATGGTGAGTCACACCCAGCAGCCGCTCGTTTATCAGGCTGAGATGCAGTTTGTCGGTGCATCATCTTTGTTTAACCGGGTAAAGCCGTTAAACACAAGACAGCTAGTGCAAACGACGGGAGAGGGTCGATATAGAGCCATGCATACATATCCAATACCTTAATCCTTGGCACGCGGTTGTATTGCATGTTTTTAGGATGCATGCTCCTGCTAACCCGTTAGCGAATTTACTAATTCTACTATGGCGGAGGCTTGACTCATAATTATTAATGAAGTCCTCCTGACGTTGCTTGGTAACCGTTTTAGAGCGTCTAGTCGCCGAATCTACTTAAGCCACAACGTAAACAGAACGATTCGCTGGCTGATAGGCGCTTACCTGCTAATATCTGCCGTTCAGCCAATCAGATAAGCGCACTGGGTAAACGTCACAGTACGTCATTAATATTCATAAGGAAAGCCTTCGCCATAGTAGGTTCGTAAATTCGCAGTCTCTTAGCATCCTCCCTGAGGAAGACGCCCAGAGACATCTCCTGCATTTGTACTGCTGTTTTTAGTTTATTATTATTATTATTTAGTTTATCGTCATTCCTGCAATGTATACGCGCAGCCAATTTTTCCTCTCTTTAATGTACATGAAATAAAGCATTAAGCTTTGGCCTAAATGTTATAGCTGGTCAGTAGTCCGTCCATAGTAAAGTTGTGTGGAAAGCAAGTGTGAACCCTACAATTTGGTTGTTAGTTAAGGTTATTCTACAACTTTTATCTTCCTGAAGTCTATTTATTCCGTAGTTTTTTTAAGTAATCATGTATAATGTGCAATTAGCTGGTCATTATCGCAAACCAAACTGACTATAGGCTACTTATATTCCTTTCATAATTTGTGCCCATTATATATATATATATATATATATAAAATGGGCACAAGTTATGAAAGGATATATATATATATAGTGTGTGTGTGTGTGTCATATATTTACAAACTTTTATGTTAGATGCAATTTATCTTGAATAATCGGTTTGACAGCACTAGTTTGTAGTGTTATCACCAGGCTGCAGATCTTTGCAGTAAACCATTGTTTTGTTATCTATTTCAGGCAGAATACACCAGGCCATGGTTACGTCACTGAATGAAGACAATGAGAGTGTGACGGTGGAGTGGATTGAAAACGGTGACACAAAAGGCAAAGAGGTGAATTTCTGATGTTCATTTTTAATATGTCCATCATGTTGGCATAATGCACTACAGACAAAAACTTGTATGATTCCAGCAGAGTCACCCTTCTTGCTTTCATGAGCCATATGTTTTTAAAATGACTGGAGTTGTACATCTCTCATAGAGACAGATATAATATTGATGTGTCAGGACGATCAATGAAGATTTATTCTAAAGCAGCTTTTGTATCTCTGTCTTAAATAGCTTCCAGGTTTATCATGTGCATTAATTTGTGCATAAAATACAAAGACCGAGCTTTTATCCTTCACATGTTGCTCTTTCATAACTCAGGAGAATTAATAAAGGTTAAGGCCTGGTTTCACAGACAGGGCTTAGTTTAAGCCAGGATTAGGCCTTAGTTCAATTAGGACATTTAAGTAGCTTTTATAAACATGCCTTAGAAAAAAACATCACTGATGTGCATCTTGAGACAAAACAATGGCACTGACATATTTTAAGATATATCAGTTCAAGTTGCTTTCAGTTAAAACAGCTCAAACATGCATTTTAATCTGGGATTAGTTTAAGCCTTGTTTTAAACTGAAATGATCTCCCTTTAAAAACAGGAGAAATTTGTGTTTCTAACTCACTTTTGGCATGTCTGGGTGAGGTTAAGAGCAGGATGGCTTGCAATTTGGTTCAGTTAAACCACGGAAAAACAGAGATTATGATATTAGTGCCAGTCAGAAGATGCTATATTGTTACTAATTTAGGACCATGGTCAGCCTATTGTCATGACCAAATAAGCAATATAGGAATTGTGTTTGATCTAGAACTGAAATTCGACAAGCAGACCAACACTGTGGTTATGAGTTGTTTTTTTCCCAGATCAGGTCTACTGCTTAAAAAAAAAATCATTCTGTTGATAAAAGATTTAGAGAAGTTCATTAATGCCATTAATTTGGTCTAGTTTGGATTACTTTTATGTTCTGTATGTGGGGTCCTGTCTAAAGGTGATGATACACGGGGCAACTTTTTGAGCAGTGTTGCTGGGCAATGTTGCCCTCAACGGGCAACCAGATGAGACACAGGGCCCACGACCGATCTAAATTATCCAGATAGAAATGTATTGCCCATTTTCAATGGGAAAGTGCCCAAGCAACAATCGCTTGGCAAGATTGCCCAGCAACATTGCTCAAAAAGTTGCCCTGTGTATCATCACCTTAAAGGTCGACCGATAGTGGATTTTAACGATAACTAGGTAAGACCACGCTGGCTGATAACTGATTAATCAACCATGATTAGTTTTTAAAATAGATACTGAATGAAAACAAACATAACACATAAAATAGTGCTGAACTTTAAAATTTAAAAACAGTACTGTACCATGAAACTTTATTTGCTTCTATTTTAGAACTCTTGGTTATCTAATCACAAAACAAAAAATAACAAAATTGGTATTACAGTGACAATAAAAAAAGAACTGAAATCGAATGCATTTCTGATTTGTTTATTTTTCTGTCGGCTGCATGAAGATACAGTTTGCTTTCTCATGTCTCTAGCTTTAAATATACAACTTCGCTGCATAACAAACGCATAAAGCGGACCAGCTGGATATAAACTAGCAAATGGATGGTAACAATCTTGACATTAAACATTTGGGACGGACTTTTTAACCGCTTGAGGTACCACTAAGTCCTCTCAGCCTCCGCGACAAACATACTTCTCTTATTCACTAATGCAGTATCTAGTCAACAAACTCATTACTTTTTTTTAATGAAATGAAAACATGTAGGATAGTGTCCTCTATAACATACCGTTTCATTGTCTGTTTATCCGCATCTGAAATGTCCCGCACTGTGCGGTGCGCAGCCTGACGTGTCAAAACAAACTCCACGAAGCGTCAGTGATAGTTTTAATTTCACGTCTAAAGTCTGCTCACCGTACAGTACAGCAGCTCCAACAACGGACACAACCCTGAAAAAATATCTGTATGGATTTTTGCCAATAACTGGTTGCTGGAACAATTTCTGTTATCGGCAAAAATCCATACAGATATTTTTATGATAAATGCCGATAAATCAGTCGACATCTAGTCCTGTTAGACCATTATTTCATGCTTACAGTTAGTTCAAAACATGCTGGCCAGGCTGCTTGTGAGTGCTACAAAGAGTGCTCATATCTCTCCTCTTTTGTCCTCGCTCAGGTGGCTGCCAATCGACAGCAGGATAAAGCAGAAGGTCCTTCTGTATGTTTTTAAAGCAGTGCATGGAATGACTCCTGCTTATATGTCTGAGCTTATTACTTTTTCGGCAAACATCTAGGTCTTTAGATCAACTAACAAGTTACTTCTTACTATCCCTCGAACTCATCTAAAACTTAAAGGGGATCAGGCCTTTGCTGCTGCGGGTTCGAGGCTTTTGAATGGTCTTCTGTATAGAGCGGTCACATCCATAAACACATTTAAAGCTGGTGTTGAAAACTACTTCTTGTCATTAGCCTTTAAGGAGTTAGGCTAGTATGAGAATGTTTTGTTGATCCCCTTTTTAGGTTGTTTTATGGTAATGTATGTACAGTATTTGAACGTTGATTGTAGGCTACAGCACTTTGGTCTGCATGTCAGGGATGGCTCGATATACCACCATTTTGGCTTCGGTACAGTAACACAATCTAATACCGTAGTATCGATATTAAAACGATAGCCTACCATACGGGTATTAGGCTACGCATAATTTTACTCATTCTCGCAGGTTTTGCGTTTATAAAGCGGGAAATTTCCGCAGATGTTTAATAGCAAACTAATCAACACAGATTATCACATCAAATCAGTCATTTGAAAACTTTCTTGTTATAAGTAATTTCAGTTTATAGTCTACTGCTTCTCCCCTCTCTCTCTCTCTCAAAATGAGCAAATGAAAAAGTCATCGCGCTTTCGATATAACGCCCTTTCGAGACAGCTGACGGAAATCAATTGCCCACGTCTTTTTAAACATTGCCAATTTCAACATCCAAAATATTGTAGGCTATAAATCATAGCTCTTTTAGAGACGTTTTTCTTTCACATCAGCACCGCGCACACACACAAACCGCCTGAAAAGAGCTCGCGCATTCCAAATTGAGTTGTTTTTCCTCCAACAGTCAAATACACACAATATTGTCAAAATGTCCGTCTTGGTGAGTATTCACATAAACACAGTCGGTGATGTCTTACGTAAATGTAAGTGTATGCGTCATCGCATGTATCAGATCTGTGACGCTGCTGTCTGTCACTAATAACTTTTGTGACTTTAATTTTAAGGATTTAACCGTGTAATGTATTAACAGTTACTATCCAGTGTTATTTTACATTTGATCACTTTATTCTGTTAGACCTACCTAAACGTAAGTGGAAATACTGGTTCTGATGTGTCAAATGCACGCTGTAACATCGTGTTATTTAAAACGATATGATATGTATGTGCGTTGATCAGTGTTAAAAGAAAATGATTGTCTAAATTAGATCGTTTGAATGATGCACTCTCACCTGTCGATCTCTTAATGTCTTATTGTCAGGATGGGCAAGTGACAGATGCTTGGCAAGGTTTGATGGTTCTTCATCAGTTTTATAATATCAAAGTAATTCCAAAATTCACTTCTACTGCCCTGTTTATTATTAGTTCGGGGCGTATTGAGTGTGATTCAACTGCTTTATCCATTTTGTTCCTCTAGCATTTTGTCACATGTGCCGGTTTCACGTGTGTTTGCGTACAGCAGCATAAGTAGGCTACATTGAACTCTATCGGTAATAACGGAACTTGCCACCATAGTTGGCTTTGGGAAACGCACCCCTGTATAGCAGCTCAGATCATTTGGTCCTAAAGAATTGAATAAGAAATATTTGAGTTGATGTTGAGATCTCTGACCTTTGATTGCTGGTAAATCTGAGCGCACTTTGAGATCTCTTCTGAAGCTCGTCTCTGATAAACCCTTGTGCTGAGTTGAAAATCCTTCACCTAATTTAGTGTAAAATGCACCTCAGTTTTTGAGTGAACATTTCACTCAAGCTCATTCACCTTAAAATAAAAACTGAGGGGCATAAGTTCAGATCAATCAGGCTTTTGATCTTTCAGTTCTGACCGAAGCTGAGATCTCATTTGTAATTTTGTTGTCCTGTGGGATGATTATATTTAGCAGCTTTTACAACTGTGGAAAGTCCTACAGTTTGTGCTCATGTGCTGTGAGTAAAGTGTTTTTAAAACTGGCTGCCTCATGCTCTCATTTCCTGTGAACAGATCGATTTGGAAAGCATATTTGCACTAAATCCAGATATTGCACCTGAAGAGGAAATCCCACAAAGTCCTGAAACCCCTCCGCCACCCGTGTCGAGTGCCGTCAAAATCAACAAGATCCCCCAAAACAAGGTTGGTGTCCATTTCGCTGCACCATAATAGTCGTGACCAAGAGAGAAATTAGTACAGCGGTGGACAGATGATTGTAGCGCACTCAGTCTGGCTTTTATAATTTCTCAAATGGATTTCCAGACATAAAGTCATAAAACACTGTTTTCAGTTTTTACGTTTAAATCAATGCAGGCTGGGTAAATTCCCGTCGTTAAACATAAAAAAATCACTAAAATAACTTGCATTGTGTCATCCTGCATTGGGAGATCACCCATAAGCTCTAGTGCATGAATCATTTAATGATGTATGCATGAATAATTATAAGAAGATGTAACCAGTTGTAATTTGTAATTATTAGTAAAGTACTTTTCCATTTAATAGACTGTCACGCAGGCTCTAGATAACTGTGAACACAAAGCTATAATGTGGTATAAATTCACTGAGAATGATTTGATTGTGTAGATTATTTTGTAGCTAGATTGCAGACTGGACTTTTCAAAACATGATTATTTTCTTGATTCATCTTTTGTAGAATCGCCGAACTGTAGCGCCACCAAAAAATGAAACTCCTGCAAGGGATAATCGAGGTATGATGTACAAGTTATTAAAAATTGTTGTTGTTTTTTATCATAAACTAGTACAGTTACAATTTTAGTCTTAAATTCTATTCATTTTCGCGGGTATTGATTTCAACAGTATGTGTTTTAAAATAATGTATTTGTTGCATGGGATTATAAAACACTTTGATGCTTTAAATCATTGTTACTTTAGTATTATTTATACAATGTAGCATTTGATACATTTTTGAATTAGCTTTTATTTATATATATTTTTGTTTTTTTAATTTTAGATAAAATTGTGCTCATTAGTTTCTATTATTTTTTTATATTTCTGTTTAGCTTTAATTTTCTTTTTGTACTAGGGCTGCACGATTTGTGGAAAATAACATATTGCGATTATCGAGGTAAATATTGCGATTGCGATATGCGATGATAAACAAATGGTTTCATGAGTCAACTTAATGTCAATAAGATATTTTGAACATTTAAATGAACATGGGACATTTAAGCAGGATGTGTATTGTGATTGTCAAAACATTTAGTAACTAAACAGAAATTTGTTAAGTTAAGTGACAACATGTTACAATGTTTACATGGTACAATGACTGGTTTTTATTATTGCTTGACACAAATTTCACTATTTCATTTGATTCCGTTCTTGATTCAATATCGTTTCATTTGGATAAATATTAGCCACAGTAGATACATGTTAATTGTTCTCAAGAAAAAAAAAAGATCTCACCTAATGCTGTAAACATTCAGAGAGCCCTGTCAGCTGGTATTATTATTAAAGGTTAAAAATAACAACTCAAATTAAATATAATGTGGTTTTTACTAGGCTATAATAATAACGTTACAATATTTTATTGATAAAAGTAGAAATATAATAAATATTTAATATAGTGCACATCTTTAGCAAAATACTCTTTCTATATATAATTTGTCTATCCAACGAACGTGCTATCAAATGGCTTTCCTGAGGTAAATGTAACGTTATGTGACATTGTTCTCCAGCTGTTTTATTGACCTCTTTCCGCGCATGAAAAACACTGATTGATCGATATTATATATGAGGCATAAACATTTCAGTAAGTTGTACTGTATCTTTCGACACACCTATTGTTCATTCGTGTTTATTTACTATTAACTAGTAAAGAGTAAGAGATGTTCGGTTCACGAACACGATCTGACACGTCACATTTACAAACGCCAAAACGCTGTTTGAATTTCGTAATAGATTTGACAGAATCTGAGAGCTGAGAATTAGTTTCATATCGAAAGTATCCTGCTCTGTGTAGTCTGTCGGTGTCAGTGTCCTCGTTTGCTTCGTGATTTTTCTCTGCGTGAGAAAATGGATGTGTGGCGTAAGAGCGTGTGAACATTTTGCGTCATATAATTGCATAGGCTTGACATCGCGATTGTGATATGATTAATCGTGCATCACTAATTTGTAACACTTTTTTTTATCACAACATCATTCCCAAATTTCTATTTGTGTTATTTCAGAGTTTTGATAACTTAACATGTAAAACAGTGCTAAAGAGGAGTCATAAATAAGCATGTGTGTCTAAACGGTCTGGTCTTTTCGTGGTCTGTGATGATGTGATCTCCATTATTCAGTCTCTGTAGGTACGACTCGAGCGCGGCCGAGTCAACAGACCGAACCTCCTCCACCAGCGCCCGCTCCGCCTCCACCGATACAACACCAGACCCTACAGCAGCAGCAGAACGGTACCACACAAACACATCTCACAGAGATTAAGACTTTCATTCAGCAAGGATCCATTTCATTGATCAAAAGTGACAATAAAGACATTTATAATGTTAAAAAGATTTCGGTTTCAGATAAATGTTGTTCTTTTGAAGTTTATATTCATTAAAGGATCCTTAATGTATCAGTTTTCACAAAATTATTAAGAAGCACAACTGTATTCAACATTGATGATAATCAGAAATGTTTCTTGAGCAGCAAATCATCATATCAGAATGATTTCTGAAGGAAATTTCTGAAAACTGGAGTAATGATGCTGCAAATTCAGCTTTGATCACAGGAATAAATATCTAGTTCAGTCATGAAACTCACTGATTGGCCTCCGCGGATCCTGCAGCCAATGAGATTGCTTGCTCAGCATTTAAATAGTCTGGTTCATTGTTTGTTGTAGTAAGCTGGTCCTCTGAACCCCTCCACCTCCCCCAGCTCCACCTGCCTAGATCTGCTGTCAGATTTATATATCTATTTATGCAGCAGCATCATATCTTACATGCTTACAGCAGTGTGTCTGTGTATCTATTAGCAGTGCTAAGTCCATACTTGCTCTGTAGCAGCAATAATCAACAGCAGCAGCGTAGCAGATCTAGTCCACCAAGACCAAATACATTAACATTGCCATATTCAATAACATGCTAAAACTATTCCAAGGATTGTCATGATTAAAATTACATTAAACAAAATTCAAATAGAAAGCAATTATTTAAAATTGTAATTATATTTCTGTTTTTATTGTTTTTGATCAAATGCAGCTTTGGTGGGTAGAAGAGACTTCCTTCAAAAACACCGACCCCAAACCTTTGAACAGTAGTGTAATTATTGTTGAGATGTTTTATGAATCTGTGAGTGTATGAAGAGACTCCAGCAGTGATGGAGGAGCTGAAGGGCTCTCAGCGCCGTCACAAACGACTGTTGTCTGCTGTCACACCAAAACAAAAGCAGCATTTAGAGTTGTTGTCTCAGAGATGACCCCTCATGATGCCATTGTTGAGGGATTCACTCAAACACATTTAACACAAGCTAATGCTCACTGACTTTGGAATTATGTCAAAGAAAATGCATATTAAAATGAGCGAATCAGGTTTAGCTGACCATTATTGTAACTGTTTGTCAAACGTTGATGTCTGTTTGCATTGAGTTTTCTGTGTGTGTTCAGCTCGCAGGAAGTCCAACTGTGTGAAGGAAGTGGAGAAACTTCAGGAGAAGCGGGAGAGGAGACGATTGCAGCAGCAGGAGCTGCGAGAGAAAAGAGCGCAGGTGACCACACACACTGTTTCTGGCGTACTGTTTCTGTGTACTGACGAGGTTGGAAAAGTTTACTGTTGCTTAATGTGGAACATTATATGTATTTAAATATGTTGTGATATGTTTTATTGCCTAATGCATATTATGATAACATTTTATTATTATATGTTTAGAAACATATTGTGTTATGTTGCTTATTATAATATAAACAATTTAATTTATTATTTCATTTTATGCATTTGGCAGACGCTTTTATCCAAAGCGACTTACATTGCATTTCAAGGTACACATTTACATTCTTATCAGTTCTTGCTTTCTGTGAGAACCGAACCTATGACCTTGGTGTTGCGAGCGCCAACGCACTACTGTTAGAGCTACAGGAAGGCTAATATTCATTTCTCATGAATATTGTTGCTTTTTTATATTGCTTTATCATAACTAATTAAGACTAAAACCATTATATATATATATATATATATATATATATATATATATGTTTTTAAAAAATATATTATTATTTAACTTGTACTTAAATAAATAAAACTGAAATAGAAATTAATATAAATAAAACGATATATATACTGAAAAAAAATGTCTCGACTGATGACATGACTTAACATCTCAAGTTAATATGTTCTAACTCTTACAATATTAACTGAGAGTTTTTTATTACACAGGATGTGGAGGCAATAACCCCTAATTATGAAATAATGTGCATGATCCGAGACTTCAGAGCGAGTTTGGACTACAGACCGCTGTCCACTGAAGATCTGGTGAATAACTACATCATTACCACTCTGTTATTATGTCATTTCATTTCCACATGATTTATCAACAGTTTTACATGGTATTCTAGTATGTATGTATTAATTATATGTATATTTTCTCAGATTGAGGACCACAGGATATGCGTGTGTGTGCGGACACGTCCACTGAACAAGAAAGGTGATGATGAAATCTTTTTATTCCACCATATGTTCATGCTGTGAGTGTCTAGTGCTGTTTACGATACGCCACATCATCTGTTCACTTTCAGAGCTGACCATGAAGGATCTAGACGTCATCACCATTCCCAGTAAAGACGTGGTCATGGTCCACGAGCCCAAGCAGAAAGTGGATTTAACCAGATACCTGGAGAACCAGACGTTTCGCTTCGATTACGCCTTCGACGACACCTCCACAAACGAAATGGTGTACAGGTCAAGATATTTATTAGTTTTTCAAAGAAAGAGTGAAACTAAAAATCAAAGACAAGAGAGAGAAGAATTTGTTTTATTCAGTCTCACGCTGTACAAAATAATAATTATAAAATATTAAAATATATAAAAATATAATTTGTTCAGTCTAGCACTGTACAATGTAAAAATAGAAATATCTAGTAAAATGTATAAATAAAATATTAAACTGTATGTGTTTAAGTATATATATTAAAATATATGTGTATACAGTATATATTAAAAAAACCAAAAATATAATTTCAGTTTTGCACAGTACAAAGTTACATCATGACGAATAATCAGGTAGTGATTGACAGCGCTCTGAACCAATGGCCAAAAGCGCTCTGATCCAAAAGTCACAAACCACATTCGACAACCTATAAAATCAAAATAATTTTTTGACAATTGTAAACATTTATACAAAACTTTATTTGAAGTCGTGTCATCTTAAATTCCAATGCAGTGAAACTGCAGGGTGTGCTGCTGCCACCCATAGTTCCTGTGGCCATGTTCTTAATCAAATCTGAGCCATTTACGTAAAAAAAAAAAATTTCATATTCTGTCATGTTGTAATATTGAATGAGATCTCTGGTTTATGTGTTTCAGGTTTACCGCCCGGCCGCTGGTGGAGACCATATTTGAGAGGGGAATGGCGACCTGTTTTGCTTACGGTCAGACGGGCAGTGGGAAAACTCATGTACGTTTCTGACCGTAAACAAAACCAGATGACATCATATTACAGGAAAAGATCCTCCCAGGGGATCGTTCCATTTGCCATTTGTCATAATCGATTTTCCCTTCATTCCAGACCATGGGAGGAGATTTTTCTGGGAAGAACCAGGACTGCTCTAAAGGGATCTACGCACTCGCCGGTATGTGTCAGACCTCATGTTATTCAATGTCAATATTGAGTTATCAATATTTTCTATTCTTTCAGCACGGGATGTTTTTCTAATGTTAAAAAAAACAAATTACAAGAAGTTGGATCTTCAGGTGTACGCGACGTTCTTCGAAATCTACAGCGGGAAGGCAAGTTCTCTATTGCTCCTGAATAATGAATGAGCTCATTTAATATTCATAAAGTGCATTAAGTCAATTTTAAACGTCCGTGCAGGTGTTTGACCTTCTGAACAGGAAGGCGAAGTTGCGTGTTCTTGAAGACGGTAAGCAGCAGGTTCAGGTGGTCGGACTGCAGGAGCGAGAGGTCAAATGCACCGAGGACGTGCTCAAACTCATTGAGATGGGCAACAGCTGCAGGTGCGGCCAATCGGATAGCTTCTTTCCACCAGTGGTGTTGTTAAAACAGTTGTAGTAATTTCTGTATGCGGTTTTCCTCAGGACGTCTGGACAGACCTCGGCTAACGCTCATTCGTCCCGCAGTCACGCCGTGTTTCAGATTATTCTCCGCAGGAGGGGCAAAATGCACGGCAAATTCTCTCTCATCGACCTGGCGGGAAACGAGCGAGGGGCGGACACGTCGAGCGCTGACCGACAGACCCGTCTCGAGGGCGCAGAGATCAACAAAAGTCTCCTGGCGCTGAAGGTTTGTGCTCACACACAGGGTCCAGAACTACTTGATTTGACCTTGTTTTGTCCCTAAAAAGATATTTACAAAAGCAAAGATGAGTGAGAAATAATTTGTATCGTCTCGCACTGTACCAAGAACCAAATATAAAAATATTTTATGAAATATTTAAAAACATTAAAAAATATTAGAAATACAAAAAATGTAATTTGTTCAGTCTGGCATTTCTATATCTAACAAATATAGAAATATTTTGATGAAAATATAAAAAATATAAATATGAAAAATATAATTTGTAATAAATAATACAAATATTTGATGAAAATATATATTAGAAATATTATAAAATCGAATTTGTTCAGTCCCACACTTTACAGAGTAACAAATGTTTTTATAACAATACAAATAGTAAAATGTATATAAATATACATATATATATATAAAATATATACAATAAATAAAAATATATAATTTGCTCAGTGGCATACTGTACAAAAAGTATAAAGTACACAAATATAAATATTTGTATGAAAATATAAAAAATATCAAATATTTTCACATAAGAAATATGATGATTTATTATAAAAATATGTAAAGTATATAAAAATATAATTTGTTAATCCTCACTCTGCAGAAAGTAGCAAATATAAAAATATATAACAATTTGTTTTATTTATAAAATTAAGAAAATGTAATTCACAACTTCTGTAATGTGACCTTTCTGAATAAAACTTCAGCAGGGAATAATGATATGCATGTGGATTTGATTTGTTCTTGAAAGTAGACTGTGTTATTTTTTGGCATATATATATAAAATATTTTTTATGATAAGTTATAAGTTCATTAGAGTCATGGTGGTATCTTGGTCCACTTCTGTTTGTGTGCGACAGGAATGCATCAGGGCTCTAGGTCGAAACAAACCACACACTCCGTTTAGAGCCAGCAAACTCACACAGGTCTTAAGGGATTCCTTCATCGGAGAGAACTCCAGAACATGTATGGTAAGAACACTGTGCTGATGTTTCTATATCAATCATATATTCATTTTTAACATGTAGTGTCATTTGTGTATTAATAATTGAAAAATGTTTGTGGTTGCAATAGATCGCTACAATCTCTCCTGGAATGGCATCATGTGAAAACACATTAAACACTCTGAGATACGCCAACAGGTACGTGAAAGACACCACTGCAGTGACACAGAACCCTTCACTCTATGAGGAATCAGCTCCATGTTGCGTAACCCTGTTTATTTCAGGGCTTCTAATGCAAGTAACCTCACAGTCAAATCTGGGGCTATTAATGGAAAAAATTAATCCGAGAATTCCAAGATTATGGACATATTTGACCCTTTATGTCTTTTATACAAAATATGAATATAATGTTCATTAATACATGTATATTAAAAACAGTATATTATACATGTATTAATACACATTATATTAATATTCAATTTCTTTATTTTATTTATATATAAAAATTGTTAAATTCTAAAATAATATATATAATTCATTATATTGTATTTATGCCTAAATACACTCTTTTTATTTTTTTAATTTATATTTTTTATATGCATACATTTAACAAGAATATAAAAATGGAATTCAAGAGTTTAAAGAAATGTAATATGTAAAAACATTAAATTATATATATATATATATATATATAATACATTCTATAAAATGTTTATGTACATATCATATTATTCAAATTATTTACATAAAACAAAACTTTATAAAAAAACAATTTATAATCAAATATATTAATCATTATCTTTTTACATGGCATATTTTTGTGTTTAATGTTTGATAGACAACTATTAACCAATGGCACTATCTATATACATATTTTTTTCATAAGAATTCATAAATATAATTTAGTTTAATTTTAATGTTGTAAAAACAATATAATACTTATATTATATAATTATTTAAAGAAACATTGTATTTATTATATTAAATATGTATTAATAAACATAATATTAATATTCAAATTAATTTTATTTGTTAATGTTTGTAAAATTCAATATATTTTTATCATAATATATTGTATTTATGTGTATGTGTGTGTGTGTATATATATATATATATATATATATATAAATAAATTAATTCTAAACATTCTATAAATAATACATATTTATGTATTTATATTATATTCATGTTATTAAAATTATTTATATAAAACAATCATTTGTACATTTTTAAAATGATTAGAATCATTATCTATTTACATAGCAAACTATTAACCAGTGGCATTCACTGCTAGAGTGTATTTCACGTTGAACTCTTTTCCACTGATGATGAATCAGGAATGTTTGTGTAATTCCCGTCTCTCTGTCTCACTGCCGTCTGTCATCCGGTCTTCAGAGTGAAGGAGTTTGGGATCAGCCCTTCCGACATTCCCTTCTCCCAGGGGGGGGGCGGTCGCTCCGAACACTCTCCTACCTACGAGTACGATGACTTTGCGACCTCACCCAGCAGGTCTCACCCTTTTCCAGTTTTCAGACAGAGCCTCCATAAGAGTCCTGTGTTTCTAACGGGTCGCTTCACTTTCAGTTCAGAGAATGCCTCTACATGTGCGTCTTTCCCTTTTTGGTCGGCTGTTATTTTTCCCTTGTTTTTTGAGTCCATTTGTACCACATTTCAGGCATGTTTCAGTATTTTCTGTTGCGTTTTGAATGTTTTTTCATTGCAGCTTCACTAACATTGGTTTGTGTTTGCTTGTGCCTTATAGAGTGGATGGAGTCCATCATTATCATGCTGCATGATCATGTGTCTGTAACAAACCATTTCCATTGGTTTATTGCGTCATGATGTGAATACCTCATGCTTTTATGTCGTCGCTGTCGGGTGGAAACCTCGTATTACCAAAACCACTACTTTTTCCATATATGATCAGACAAAATCAAAATCAAGCTCAATGGCCAGAGAATGTCAGATATGTGTTTGTCCGTCATCAGAACAGCTGTATCTGAGACAGTAAATGCATTGCATTAAGTTCATCAACTTACAGGTTATAAAGTTTACTGTAGCTGTACAGTAAGCTGTTTTTTTCTGTCATAACCAGTTCTTTATTTACCATTGCACTGCAAAAAAGCAAAGACGCTCCAAACTGTGTGCAACACTTGGTTAACCATAGAGGCGGGTGGAGTTATGAGCTTTTATCACACAAGCTCTTTTTAAAGGTGCTCTAAGCCAGTGGTTCCCTACCTTTTTTTGTCTTAGACCCCCTTTTTCCCAAGAAAATATTTTAGGGTCCCCCTTCACATTTAATGATATTGTCGCTCTTGTAAGCTTGCAACAAGGATGACAAAATGTTTAGTTTTTAAACAAAATAACCAGATATGTTTATGCACAAATAATAGCGTATAATGTTGAAAATACTACAACAAAAACATCAGTAGGCCATTTGTAATTTAAAAAAGTAAGCCTAGGAGTAGCCTATTAGAGCTGTAGTAGGGAGTTTTGAGAAAATGTTGACTTTTGAAAATTTGAACAAGCACAACTTACAGGTCCAACCCCCTTGCTCTCTGCTACGCTACAGCCCTCCCTCCACAGCTCCTCCCTCCACAGCTCCTCCCCCACAGCTCCTCCCTCCACAGCTCCTCCTCCACAGCTCCTCCCTCCACAGCTCCTCCCTCCATAGCTCCTCCCCCACAGCTCCTCCCTCCACAGCTCCTCCCCCACAGCTCCTCCCTCCACAGCTCCTCCCCCACAGCTCCTCCCTCCACAGCTCCTCCCCCACAGCTCCTCCCTCCACAGCTCCTCCCCCACAGCTCCTCCCTCCACAGCTCCTCCCCCACAGCTCCTCCCCCACAGCTCCTCCCTCCACAGCTCCTCCCTCCACAGCTCCTCCCTCACAGCTCCTCCCTCCACAGCTCCTCCCCCACAGCTCCTCCCTCCACAGCTCCTCCCTCCACAGCTCCTCCCTCCACAGCTCCTCCCTCCACAGCTCCTCCCTCCACAGCTCCTCCCCCACAGCTCCTCCCTCCACAGCTCCTCCCTCCACAGCTCCTCCCTCCACAGCTCCTCCCCCACAGCTCCTCCCTCCACAGCTCCTCCCCCACAGCTCCTCCCCCCACAGCTCCTCCCCCACAGCTCCTCCCTCCACAGCTCCTCCCTCCACAGCTCCTCCCCCACAGCTCCTCCCTCCACAGCTCCTCCCCCACAGCTCCTCCCCCACAGCTCCTCCCTCCACAGCTCCTCCCCCACAGCTCCTCCCTCCACAGCTCCTCCCCCACAGCTCCTCCCTCCACAGCTCCTCCCTCCACAGCCCTCCCTCCACAGCTCCTCCCTCCACAGCTCCTCCCTCCACAGCTCCTCCCTCCACAGCCCTCCCTCCACAGCTCCTCTCTCCACAGCTCCTCCCTCCACAGCTCCTCCCTCACAGCTCCTCCCTCCACAGCTCCTCCCTCCACAGCTCCTCCCCCACAGCTCCTCCCTCCACAGCTCCTCCCCCACAGCTCCTCCCTCCACAGCTCCTCCCCCACAGCTCCTCCCCCACAGCTCCTCCCCCCACAGCTCCTCCCCCACAGCTCCTCCCTCCACAGCTCCTCCCTCCACAGCGGAGCCTGCCGTGAACGTGCAGGCTAGTAAGCAGGACCACCGAAGACGGCGGATTATAAACAGTTATGGAACATTCACTAATAGGGACGAAACATCAACAATATGCTTTACATTGACTATGGCCTGCCCATACTTTGACTACAAACTCCTCAAATCATTATGTATTTTGCAATACGTGTAACTTTATAATGTTGCACTCTTTCTATAAGTTATAAAAAGCTAGTAAGATAACGTTAAAGGATTAGTTCACTTTTAAAAAAACTTTTGCTGATAATTTACTCACCCCCATGTCATCCAAGATGTCCATGTCTTTCTTTCTTCAGTCGAAAAGAAATTAAGGTTTTTGATGAAAACATTCCAGGCTTTTTCTCCATATAATGGACTTCAATAGGACACAAACGTTTCAAGGACCAAATGACAGTTTCAGTGCAGCTTCAAAGGGCTTTAAACGATACCAGACGATGAATAAGGGTCTTATCTAGCGAAACGATCGGTCATTTCAAAAATAAATAAAAAACTTCAAGTTTTATAAGCACAAATGCTCGCCTTGCTCTGTTCTGTGATGCACGTTCGTGATCCTGTTCGAACTCGTTCATCAAAATCGAAAATTACTCGAAAAAAGATTCGTTCATTTGGATGAACGAGTACGAACAGTAGAGTCACGAACGACGTGATCAGGTGTGATCCGCGCGTACACGAGCGTGATTAACACTACTAAGACATTCTTCCTGGCTCTGATTGGTTGTTTCTGACCGGGAGCGGTGTATTTCTGCAAATGGCAATAGGACCACAGGGAGGAGCCAGAGGAGCTTGATTTTTCACTGATTATCTGTCTCATATTCTACTGTCAGGACATAATGAGAGTTTTAACAATATATTTGTTTACAAAAGTTACCTACTGAAGCTTTAATGGGCCCTATTTGAAATGCAATAACAAAAATATCAGTATTTACACACTGGTGTGTAGGGAAAAAATAATATATATAGGCTATAACAAAATGACTTGTGTCTGGGACCTCGTTGAAAACCCATTTTTTGGTCAGCCAGGGAATCGTGAATAAAATTAGCAAATGTAATCTGATCGTTTGGCGCTCTAGCGATTAATAAACATGCGTTTATTAACAGAATAATGCGTCTTGCGGAAGAACATTGTAGCTGGAGCTACTTCTCTCTGTTTATGTCTATGACGAGTCACGCAGGCACTGGGCTACACCAGCGGTACGACCCAAACCAGTGTAAAATAGTCCCAATATAAACACATATTATAGGTGTACCATAGCGACTCAGGATAAGACAAAAACACAGTTTGGAAAATGGATTCATGATAAAAAGTTACGGACTGCTGCTTTAATGCTCACTGTTCAACACTTTTCAAAATATGACGCGACTTCCCAAAGAGCTCGCTGAGGCCCCCTTGTGGGCCGCGACCCCCCTGTTGGGAACTGATGCTCTAAGCCAGGGGTAGGCAAGTTCGGTCCTAGAGAGCCGCTGTCCTGCAGAATTTAGTTCCAACCCTAATCAAACACATCTGAACAAGCTAATCAATGTCTTCAGGATTACTAAGGCTATAGGCAGGTGAGGTTTTTTTCAGTGTTGGAGCTAAACTCTGCAGGACAGCGGCTCTCAAGGACCGAACTTGTCTACCCCTGCTCTAAGCGATGTCATGCGTTTTTTAGACCCAAACATTTTTTATCACATACAGCAAACTTCTCCTCACTATCCGCTAGCTGCCTGTCCCCTGATCACACTGTAAAAAAACGCGGTCTCTGCAGACGCCCCAGGCTCCACACACGGCAACAAGAACAAACTGGGCTAACCCGCACCACGAAACATAACAAACTGTTCCAGCCAATAACCGACAAGAAGGGTTTGGGGTTTGGGGGGTTAGTGCGCTGATGAGGGAGGGTCGAGCTAGCCTCTGTTTTGTTTGACAATACTTCGAACGTCAACAAGAAGTGACATCACCCGACATCGCTTAGAGCACCTTTAATATTTTCGTTGGCTAAGTATTTGCAAAACCCACAGACTGATGTAAAGGCTGATCAATAGTAATGATTCATGCGAAAAAGGAAAAACATCAAAATACGGAGATATGAGGTTTCCGCCCAACACCGCCGATCTGCTGATTGCCTGGCGCTGAGCCGCTGTGTGTGCCCTCAGGGTGAAGGAGCTGAGCGTGGACCCGTGTGCAGTGCTGGAGGAACGAGATGGACGGAGCCAGCTGGACGTGTTGGAGGCGCAGTGGGGAGTGGGGAGCTCTCCTCAGAGAGATGACCTCAAGCTGCTCTGCGAACAGAACGTAAGAGCGCTTCACCGCACACTGTGTGTATGAGAGCGTGACATGTGTTGATGTGATGCGTGCTGTGCGCAGGAAGAGGAAGTGTCCCCTCAGCTCTTCACCTTCCACGAGGTGGTGTCTCAGCTGGTGGAGATGGAGGAGCAGGTTCTGGAGGACCACCGCGCCGTGTTTCAGGTGCGCACACGTTTTTACACTGCAAAAATCTCATCAAACTCCCTTAAAATGTCTGAATATCCTTCAATTAAGGTACATTTACCTTTGAGAAAAGCACTAAATGCTTATTAATGGAAAATATCTCTGAATATACAGTACCGTTTAGATCTTTAAGATCACTTCTGCTCACCAAAGCTGCATTTATTTGATTTAAATTACAGTAAAAACAGGAATATTGTGACATATTATTATAGTTTAAAATAACAGGTAGGTAAAATAACATTTCTATCTGAATATATTTTAAAAGGTAATTTATTCCTGTGATGCAATGCTGAATTTTCAGCATCATTACTCCAGTCTTCACTTCAGTAGTATATATATATAGTATATACATTCAAACCAAAATTTATTCAGACACCTTCAACATTTCTCACATTATGACAGTTTATTCGCTATAGTTTCGAAAATGGTAATAAAATATGACAAGAACTCAGAGTTATCAAATCAGTTGATATTTCACTGGGTTTGTCCATCCTTCTGTTAGACTGTCTCACACATGAATTATGTTGTATATCTGTCAGCTGTTAAATTTAACTACACAATTAGATAATACCAATTTAGCTCAACCAATTACCAAGAAATGCTTCATCTTGTTCAGTCTGGGGTGTAAAAAGGTCACATTAGCAATTAATGAAAAAACACTAAGCAAAACATGGTCAGGTCAAAGTGTCTGAATCATTTTTGGTCCCAATTTTTTATAAATTATACTGGAAATAAATGAAGAATTTTGGGGTATAATGTTATAGTTTACTTTATTTTGCTCTCCTCACTTACATAAATGACCTATAGTGTCCTGCACCCACTAGTAAAACTAAAAGAGTAAAATGATATCTGGTGTCTGAATAATTTTTGGTTTGACTGTTTTTTTGGTGTTATGGAGATATTTTTCTTCAAGGACTTGGCTGTGTTTGTGATGGATGCGCTGTGTGTTGTAGGAGTCCATACGCTGGCTCGAGGATGAGAAGGTTCTTCTGGAGATGACGGAGGAAGTCGATTATGATGTGGAATCCTTCGCCACTCAGCTCGAACAAATTCTGGATCAGAAGATTGACGTGTTAACAGAGCTCAGAGGTCAGTGGTTACAGAGGCATTTATAATACTGTAATAGGTGTCTTTTAAATGGGATTCATATTAATAAGAGAAGACACAAATTAAAGTACATTTAATCAAAAGAAGTTTATTTTTGGAGCATACATTTATTTTGCATGAAAATGAATTAACATTTTCTCCTAAAATATATCATCATTACTATAATGTAAATTAGATAAATTCTGCATCTTTCTCTCTATATAAAATTTCCTCCCCAAAAATATCTTATTTTAAATGAAATAATTTTTTGAATTAATGAATAATCAATAATAATTATTATTATAAAACATTATTGAAAACCATGCTGACATTAAAAATGGTCTATTTTAATAAAAATAAATAAAAAAATGCAACAAAAAAAATCGATGGCCTCTCTCTATATATATTTATTAATAAACATTATATTAACATTTAAATTCTTTACGATTCATATTAATTTATCAAATTATTTATAACGATATCAATTTATATTGGAAATGTATATAATCTTTTACATTTTTAAAATTGATATTGTTTATATGCATATTTTTGGACTAATATAAAAGGTTTAATAATAAATATGAATATTTTAAATATCATATAGTACAGTGTATGTTGACTTTGGGCTGAAAGTGAGCTGCACATTTCTTGAGTTTCACTTTTTTTTGGTTATGTTTTGTCAGCGATTGACTCCCAGGTTACACAACAGTGACAACATATTACTCTAGTGTCCCACACAAAGCTCTTTTCCTTCATGTCAGATGAAATGCTTTGTCAACTGAAGTCACACCCAGTAAATTGTTTCCTTTGGTCTCAGATAAAGTGAAGTCTTTCCGCTCTGCTCTTCAAGAGGAGGAACAGGCCAGTAAGCAGATTAACCCCAAACGTCCTCGAGCGCTGTAGCTCTCATCTCAGCAATGTCTCAAACATCTGTAACCTGTACGTGATGTGACCGTTTGCTTTCATCCCAGAAAAGCACATTTTAATTCTAGAAATCATTTCAGTTCTTACTAAAATGAATGATCGTAGAGTTTAAGGCCACGAGAGGGTGTATGTGAGATTCTCTGAGCTAATGCATGAACAAACCAGCTCTGCATCTGTCATTCATGCTTTTCAGATGTACTGTATATACCTGCTCACACCTGCTACTTGCATATCAGTTTGCCGGTTAATGAAATACAATTATGCCGTCCCAATGGAAAAGAGAATATGGTCTTGAGATTAGGGATGCATTGATATAGAAAATTTGACCAATTATTTCTACGGCTGCTAACCAATATGTCATGTTTTATAAATGAAAGCACACTAGCTGTCAGTTATGAAACACAAACATGAAAATTAATTTAAAAAAATGCCTGAAATTAGGCATATACATGTGAGAAGGATTGAATACTGTGTAGTAAAATTGGTACAAAATACAGATAATTGTACAATAATATATTGGCCGGTATTGATATGGTCTCTGATATATTGTGCATCCCTAGTTACAGTAGAAGTTGCATGACTGCAATATGGATGATCTCTATTGAGACCTACAGGAACTGACTAATTTAATAAAACTTGTCTAGCAGTGAGACTGGGTTTTTTTACGGCCAGTAAGAGCCTTTACTGTAACAAAAAACAAATGCAGGCCTTATTGCACCAAACCTTTTCAGTGAAACATTTCTAGATGAGCAACTATACATGTATTAGCTAATTCAGCTCATATAAAAGTCCAGAGAAGATCACGTGATAGACTTTTCTGATATTATGAAGAGGGATTTTGTTACCAGTGTTTTGTTTACATTTTAAGAAATATGTGAAAGTAGTCATAAAATTCTGGCTACTGTGTCATTTTTTAAATAATGCTATTAAGCATCAGTGTTCCCCATCAATGCTTTTGATGATTTTGTTCCCATCTCATTTTTAACTGTTGTTTGTGTTTAAGGGGATCTGGATCTGGACTCAGTGTTTCAATGTATTGCATTGCTAAAATAAAGATCCATCAGATGACAACAGATTTCTGGCATATCATTTTCCACTACACATAATTCGAGTGCTTTGCAGATTAATGCAAGGAAAACAAAATCACTGATTCTAGTGAATACCACATTAGGGAAATTAAAGTTAAATGATCAGGCTGTTGGGATTAAGGAAAGTTTTAAATATCTGGGAATATATTTGGATACAAGGTTGATTTTCGGTGAGTAAACAAGCATACTGTGTGACTACAGATTTAAGAATCTCTTCGATTCTTTCCCTGCCAGAGCTTTTTTAGTTAGGAACTGATTTTGTAGGAATTGTAATCAGGCTATAAGAAGATTGTCTATTAAAAGTAAAGGGATCACTTGGGGTCCTAACAGTGTCCCGATTTCGAGGATCTGATGATTTGTCACCACACCTGTGATCCAAAATGTGCAGATGATCCTATGTCCTGAAGAACATCACATAAAAAACAAAGGTGAACTACCTTGTATCAGGCATGAAAGGGGAACGTGATGGCATCAGTTTAATGTTTACAATGTGTGACGGCCTTCTTCAGACTTGACTGCAGTGACCAAACAGCACATTTTCAATAAATACTCCTGAAGATACACCAGAGTCTCCTGGTCTTTGCTTCTGAGTTTCATACAAATATACAGTTCATACCTACACACAAACATACCTATACATCCACATCTACCTACCTAGCATACCCACATACATCTATACATGCATATACATCCATCTATCTTATCCTTCATACATCTATACATCCCTACATACAGTACATCTATCTCTTCCTACCTACATACATGCGTCAATCAATCCATCCCTACCTTACATCTACAAACCTACCATTCTATCAAACTACATAGATCTATACATACAGTACATCCATCATCCCCTTCTACCTACCTACATACATCAATCCATCCATAACTTTCTACCTACCTATACATACCTACATTCATCCATACCTACCATTCATACAATACATACATCCATTTCTACCTATCTTTCTACATCTATACATACCTACATACAGTACATCTCAACCTTTCTACCCTTCTATCTATATACACTCACCTAAAGGATTATTGGGAACACCTGTTCAATTTCTCATTAATGAAATTATCTAATCAACCAATCAAATGGCAGTTGCTTCAATGCATTTAGGGGTGTGGTCCTGGTTCAAGACAATCTCCTGAACTCCAAACTGAATGTCAGAATGGGAACGAAAGGTGATTTTAAGCAATTTTGAGCGTGGCATGGTTGTTGGTGCCAGACGGGCCGGTCTGAGTATTTCACAATCTGCTCAGTTACTGGGATTTTCCCCGCACAACCATTTCTAGGGTTTACAAAGAATGGTGTGAAAAGGGAAAAACATCCAGTATGCGGCAGTCCTGTGGGCGAAAATGCCTTGTTGATGCTAGAGGTCAGAGGAGAATGGGCCGACTGATTCAAGCTGATAGAAGAGCAACTTTGACTGAAATAACCACTCGTTACAACCGAGGTATGCAGCAAAGCAATTGTGAAGCCACAACATGCACAACCTTGAGGCAGATGGGCTACAACAGCAGAAGACCCCACCGGGTACCACTCATCTCCACTACAAATAGGAAAAAGAGGCTACAATTTGCAAGAGCTCACCAAAATTGGACAGTTAAAGACTGGACAAAATGTTGCCTGGTCTGATGAGTCTCGATTTCTGTTGAGACATTCAGATGTGTAAGGAACTCAGCTTTTGGAAATATTAATAATCAATAATATCTTGTTATTATTAATTATAAATATTTGGGTCAGTTAATTGGATTAACTTGATGTGGCTGAATTAATATTACAATCAATTAATCAGTTCTTCCAACGAACTCTTTTGATTATTAATTTATTCTAAGAAAAGGGTATCTTCCATGGCCACAGAAGAATAATTATTTCTTCGCCTGTACAGTACTTTGAGCCAGTAGCAAAAACCGTGATCGTAAAGTGACTTGTATTGCAAACAAAACAGAACCAAATACATATTATGTACAAGTTTTATTAACTAAATATAGATATTTATATGAATATAAATAAACTAAACAACATACACACATGAATACATAAATAGGTTAGTGATAGGATGAAATTGGAAACCGGAAGAGGGTCTATGAGAAGAACCATCAGAATTTCATTTTCACATTTCATTGAATTGAATACTTGCATTTGTAATGGGAACAATTCTTGAAGTTGTTGAAAATTGAAGTCGTTGATGGTTCCGGCAGTGTCAAGTGGAAGTTGGTTGAGCGTTCTCTTTCTCCAGGAACGCATGGCTGGTTTGGTCAAGGCCTGGGACTCTGTTGAGGCCACGCCGAGCACCCAGGAGAAGTGAGGAAGTCGGAAGGATGGGTGATTGGAGTCGTTGTTGGTTGGAGTCTTTGTTCCAAAACTCTTGAGATTGTCCTTGGTTCTTTGTGAGAGAGTCATCTCTCTCCTGCCTGTGCCCATATCTGGTTGGATCGAGGCCTGCTGGGCCCTGGGGCCCCCGTGGAGGGGGCTCCCCAGTAACACCAGAACATTGTTGCGGCTGGATGAAAGAACTAAGAGAGGGAGGTCACATGTGGACTGTCTCTAATAAGGCCTGGAAAAGATCCTCCCCTAAGGGTTGAACTCGACCAATCAGAAAGGTGACATGTCTGAGAGGGAAAGTGGCTCTTAGTTGATTTACGGATCTTTGTCCCTAGCATGATTATACCTTCATTAATGTTCAGATAGCTATAACACATCCACACTGCATTCTAGAAGAAGGTGATGTACATCGAAGTGTGAGTCATTAAATGAGGATTAATTAGGTAGGAGGCATGATACAGGTGAGGTTACATTGATCGTTAGTTGGTTGTATACCAGGATACATACCATAATATATACCTAATAGTACACGAGACAGTAAACCATTTACACTGTTTCTTTCAGAGTTTTATGCATGTTCATTTATAGATCAGTTAGTCTATGATTAATGCAGCAAAGTCTGTTTTAAAGAGGGTTTCTGTTTCATAGTCTCTCTCTTGAGTATGTGGCCACATTCCTCGGAGGTCGTAAAATCTCCTTATCGTGCCCTGTAACATGACACTGTTTCTGCCCTTGTGTTTGTTCATTTGGGCTGTGTGAGGAGTTTCATAAACCTTTGTATATAATGAATAATTAGTATGTGTCTGATTGGTCCATACCCTACAGATGGTAGAGTCAGAATTTGGCGTAAACAGAATGAGAACATGGATCCATCATACCTTATTACCATTGTGCAGGCTGGTGGTGGTGGTGGTGTAATGGTGTGGGGGATGTTTTCTTGGCACACTTTAGTGCCAATTGGGCATCGTTTAAATACCACGGCCTACCTGAGCACTGTTTCTGACCATGTCCATCCCTTTATGGCCACCATGTACCCATCCTCTGATGGCTACTTCCAGCAGGATAATGCACCATGTCACAAAGCTCGAATCATTTCAAATTGGTTTCTTGAACATGACAATGAGTTCACTGTACCAAAATGGCCCCCACAGTCACCAGATCTCAACCCAATAGAGCATCTTTGGGATGTGGTGGAACGGGAGCTTCGTGCCCTGGATGTGCATCCCACAAATCTCCATCAACTGCAAGATGCTATCCTGTCAATATGGGCCAACATTTCTAAAGAATGCTTTCAGCACCTTGTTGAATCAATGCCACATAGAATTAAGGCAGTTCTGAAGGCGAAAGGGGGTCAAACACAGTATTAGTATGGTGTTCCTAATAATCCTTTAGGTGAGTGTACATACATACATACCTACCTTTCCACCTAAATCCATCTCTACCTACCATACATACTTTAATTAATTTCACCCAAATTAACTCAGACCATACTGCCATCTCTCACTCCAAAATGAATACAGTTAATAAATATAGAAAAATACAAAATTGTGACTAAAGACGTTCTTTACAAAGGAAAGTACATTAAAAAATTATTCTTGCAGAGTGGTTCATGTCACACATTCATAAAGCATTATAAATCACAGAAGACTTGCAGTTGTCCAACTGTATTTAATCCACAGTACATACAGTTATACACATGAGAGCACTGAACCACCGACCTGGTAAGAAAACTGTAAAGGAGCGAGTCCAGATCAGTACGTCAACAGGAGTGTAAAATGAACCTGCAGTACGTCTCCATTCATCATTGAAAAGTTGTTGGGAAAGTGATTCATTTGCAGGGATTATCTGAAAGTTTTGGCAACAAATAAAATGGGCACAAAACATGATTTTTTTGGGATATTTCACCATATTTATTTCATCCAATGAGCATGTGTTTTGAAACACCTGAACACTAATTAGACAGCATTTACATGTCAAAAATACTGTAATGTCAATTTATTTCAAAGTATTTCTATGCATTTAACGTCTTTTAATATAATGCCGTTACTCAGATGGCAGTATTTTTTAAAAAATATGGTTAGATTTAGGATTAACGGTAATATCATTTAAATATTTGGTATTAACAACTGATATGATGTTCTATATAGACAACAGCATATTTGTAATAACTATAAACTGGAGGTTTGTAGTGTGGCCCATTATTGAAGAATACAGGAAAGTGTACGAAAGCTTCTCTGTGACATGCAAAGTACAAAACTGGCTATAATCTGGTTTATCTGAAGATATAATACTTGGCCTACAAGCAAGGCCGCGGATGTTTAAACTAATGTTTGCCGTGTAAAAACTGTGGCACAATTGTCGATCACAATGTCGTATGATTCCCTGCGATGTGTCTGAAATCTTAATCTCAACAATTCGCAAATGAAACTCATCAACTTTCTTAACGTTGGTGAAAAATAGCTTGATTTGAAAACAGGAGGAAGTGTAGAAGTAGAAGCAAGACAGTTCAGATGGCAAGAGTGTGCAGAGTAATATAACGGAGAATTTGATCAGTGGTTAACATTCAAATCATAAACCAACAACCAAGATGACCTAGATATCAGTGGTAGAAGTTCACAAACCTTCCAGCATATTTATTTTCCACTGAGAACCCCTGATGTCTGGTACTGAACTAGATGCATTGAAAGACTAGTAATACCAGTCCAAATGCCATCTCAGAGCAAAAACTTTGATTCAAAAACCATTCAGCACCAATTTAAACTCGGTTGTTTGCAGCAAATTTATCACAGAACCACATTCACAATTCCAATTCACATTACGTGGAAATTTTTATGCGCTAAACCGTCTGCAGCGCTTGTACTTGTGTAGGTGTGCGTGCTCCTTGCCTGTTTGTTTGCTGAACTGATTGTCCGTGGGGTGGCGGTGGTTGCGTCATCTAGAGTTTTGCTAAGGAAACACTGTCAACGATTATGCACAAGGAGACATGTCATTGGTCCGTTAAAAGAAGTATTTCAGAAGTGTTGGACAAAAGAATAAAGCAACACATGAAATACAGTCAAACCTGAAATATCCATCATCTTATGAAGCTACAGAAATAAATAAATTCTGACCTTAACATATCCTATTATAGTGAAATTTACATCTTTACAGTATCTACACTGTTTGAAGTCCCATTCAGACCTCGGTTCAGAGCATCCTCCACTCCAGACAAAGGCCACGTTCCAAGCCTCCCAGTTCCATTAGAAGAATGCGTCCGCAACATGCAGCATGGCTATTCCAGTGTGTTCATGACATGATATATAGAAACAAACCGTGGATGGTTCACGACTCCACCCGACTTTGTCATGCTGTCCGATTTAAAATAGCAAGAAAATTAAAAGCACAATTTCTATATACCTCAATCACTTACATATGAACATATGGACAATATCATAGATAACTGAAGTTGATCTAAAATGATCTAAAATCTTAAAAACATTATACATGTGCCATGGAAACGCTTGGGAAACGTTGCTACAATCCATCGGTAACGTTGGACGTGTTTGGGTTCCTATGATCTGCCTGCTTTTGGCACATTTCTTGCGTGCTCTTGTTTTCGGAGAACTATATAATCGTGCTTAAGCGCACTAATACCCTGCCATAAATAATAAGGGACATGTACTACACGCGAATGTCATGTAGCCACATGAGATGGAAACAAGGGCCTCCACTATTCCACTAGTGCAAAATAACAATGAGGTTATGCAGTTCGAGAATTACAGCTTTCGAAATGAATTCGTCTTGGCCGTCGGCAGTATCAAGTGAGCGAGTCGAATCGCTTCCTGATCAGCTGGAAATGAGTGCAAAGGATTGAGAGGAAATGATTGAGCGAAATCTTTTAAAAGTTGTCATTGAACATGCAAATCCAGCGAGCTGCATGGCACGTCCTCGATGGGAAATTCTTTCCACGACGACAGCAGCAGAAAGGTTTTTACTTCAGCAGATGTGGCGTGTGCTTGCGACCGCTGTTTGGTGGCTCAGAAGTTAACAAACCAGCAGTTCAGAAAGAAAAAAACATGGAAGGTGACCCAGCAGCCCAGGTCGAGGTTGTGTCTTGGAGGTATTGCAAGCAGATGGCCTTGTAAAGGGATTGTTCTTGCTCTGAATAAGAAGTTAAGGCCTCTGATGACCTGTAGACGGAGTTTGGTGTGACGGGCTTTGATCCTTATTGCCAAATGCTGCTGCAATTCGACTCGGAGAGGCTGCCGGGATGGGGCGACTCAACGGAAACAAATGAGTAAAATGGCCTCTGGGTCTCATCAGCTCCTCAAGTTCATGGCTGCCCTGAGCAGGTTAGAGGAGGCACGTATTTACATGTGTGGGAATCTCTGCAGAGACCGGAAGGGAAGTCTGGGGAATGATAGAGGAAGTGGGTCCATACCCACCCAACGATCCATGTTTTCAGTCCCAACAGTACATTCAATCAAGTCAGAGGCGAGGGCCATGACCCAGAGCGATGCTTAAGGCGCTAGATTTCTGGAAAATGTTTGGCTGCCGGTCTAAAATAAAATAAAATATATGAAACGGAAAAAATTCTCATGCAACAATAGTAATGCCGTGAGATTTGCTCACAGAGTCTGTTGTAATACTGTGAGATTACGTCATGTCCGTCTCCTACCGTTCTTGCAGCCCATCTGCCCAATGAAGTGCCTCCAGAATTTGAACCCTATGGGAGAAGCCTATTTAGGGCTCAGGGCTCCGCCCTCAAGTTTGCTGGTTCGGCCCCAGCAGCCGGCAGCGATGCTCATGCTTCTCTGTGCACGTTCGGCCCGCTCCCGGTCACATTCTGATTGGCTCTGCGCACGTTCGGGACGGCCTACCGGTACGGGCGGTGTGGAGGATGTGGGTTGCGAAGAGATGGTGCGCAGCAGGTGATTGCGCTTCCGCAAGAAGTCGCCACTGCCGCCCAGTCCGAAACTGCCTTTCCGGAGGACCATGCGAGCGCTGCCGGTCTTGGCAGGTCTCGATCTCTGACTGTACTCCAGCTGGGAAAGATGAGTCGCGTAGCCATCGGCGATGAACTGTGGAGAGAGAGTGACGGCTCAGTGAGAATGTAGAAAAACTTGTGGGGAAAAACTGAGTAAACTTACCTGACACTGGTATTGCAATTTCTTTGTTGGTCTCCCCACAATGTAGATTTGTGATGGCGGCAGACCAAGTGATGTGTACACAGAGATGTCCTTAGTGGAGCCATAAGCAGCGAAGATCTTCATATGTGCCTACAAAAGAGCAGCTTTTCAATTATACATTTCACATAATTTAAGCAAAGGTTAACACAGGGTTTCTGCAGAGTTTTAAGAAATAAAATCAATAGGCTACAGAACAAACCCATAAAATCTTGGATTCTTTTACTTTATTAAACAGCCTGGTGCGCACACTCTAATGTTGCAATATTAAAATATAAACAACAATTTTGCTGATACGATAATGTGATTAAAAGAAAGGCAATGAAAATATTGTGGATTTTTTTTCTGATAAATATCGATATTGATTCAGGATTAATGCATTGCAAATGCCAGTACTATATTACCCACAAGCCCCTGCGCTACAGAAAAGGCGCCGTTTGTGGTGTTTGTTCGCACCTCTGTGATGAGAGCCTTGAGGAAGTTGGCTTTGTGTCGGAGGGGGTCGTGTACGAGTCCATCACAGAAGGACACGATCCCGTGAGGGAAGTTGTGCTGAGAAAGCCAGGCCACCACACGCTGCTTCTGCATGTCTGGCCGCCCCGTCACGTACACTATCATGTAGCCTAAGTCCTGCCAGTGCCTGCAACAGGACCAACCACCGTCAAGAACAGCAAACCATACAAATGACTGACCTAAGAGTTTCATTAACCCTGAAAATATTAAAGTAAGAAATAATCTAATAATGATATTTATAATGAAATAATCTAATCTGATATTTACATTGCCACAAATTGAGCTGAAATTCTGATATACTGTTAGTAATATTTCAAGATGAGCACTCATTGATTAACATTACACTCTAAGTTATTGCTGCGTTTACTTAATAAAACCAGTAAAGATTTCACAGCAAAACGCGTGAACCACGACCCGAAGGTGGACGTTTTTACAATTACTGTATACTAACAATCAGCAACAGAAGGCATGTAGTAGATTGTGTGCAACAGGATTTTCAGCAGTCCTGATCATGTTGATCATTTAGAGGCCTTAGAAATTTGCGTATCACAGTAGGCTTTATAGGGTTAAATGAATGAAGACATGCTCTCACCTGACTACGTCTACTGCTCCTGCTCGCACTTTAGGGTCGCTGCCCATGATGGACACGCTAGCGGCAAAAGAGCCGTCGATGCTGAACACGACAAACTCTGTGCCACACGGTAGCACGGTCAGGTAACTGTCAGCAGAGGTGTGGTCGCCCCTTTGGACAGAGAGGACGTTGTTCACTTGTTGAAAATACATCCGTTTATGTGCAGAATAAATGTACATTTATAACTTACCTGACCACCATTTTGACCGGATAGACGCCGATGCTCAGCCGTTTGCTGTCCGGAATCACGTAGGAAATTCGGCCGCTGCTATTGGTTAGTTCTGTGCTGAAGTACACCCACTCACCAGATGGAGGCTGGGTCATGATGTGGATGTCCACCTTGAAAAGAACACAAAAAAAATTAATTTAATTAATATGAAGAAGTGAAATTGAATAAGAATAAGATGCCAATGGAAAAAACTTTAAAGTAGATTTGTACATTTTCTGAAGAGAGTGATGGGCTACTTGATTTTTCAGGATCTACACAAACCAAACTTTATAGGGCACTAACCTTCTCTCCTGTCAGTGTGACCATGTCCAGCGGCCCGTACATGAAGCGACCCATGACTACCTGAAGGCCGTCCTCATTAAACACGGCATCATTCACGCGGTGATTTGCTGTAACATTCTTCAACACAGACACATCTTCACGTCAGCAACAATCCTGTAATCCACTCAATAATAACATGAGGTTTTAGAGATGCCCGTCTCACCCTGATCTTCACATGTGTCCTCTTCCTTATCCACTTCTCCCGCGGTTTGGATGGAGTGAATTCGGACACCTCCTTCCCATCTAGCTCCAAAATACTCGAGTTCTCATGCCTCATTACCTACGAGAAAAACAATAAATATATTAAATGGCATTTAAAAAAATTATAATTTGCTATGACTAATAATTTAAACAAAATGTATGCAATAACAACAATTTATGCACTACCACAACATTAACAATTAACACCCCGATCTTTACGTTCATTTCATAATCAGTCATTTGCCTTCATACAGTAGCACGAAATATCACCGAAATTCTAATATTTTTTTGGAATTAATTAAATTACACATAATTAATATGAAATAGGCAATCCTTTATTTTATTACATTCAAATTTTACCAAAAACAGCTAAATTTAATATAATAAAGATAATTTAACAATTTTACTAAAAATATTTAAAATAATATATTAATAAAAGTAAAATAAATATATTGCATTATACAATTATGATATAAATAAAGATATTTTATAGCATCTTTATTTAAATAAATAAATAAAATATTTTAATATACATTAATAAAAGGAAGAAAATAAAGTATGTTTCTCGGTGCAAATAACCCTGAATATTCCTTTAGGAAGAACAAATATTTTATATTGTAAAATGATGATATATAAATAAAGATCTAAATGAATAAAGATAATTTTATAACAGTTTTATTTACAAATAAAAGTAAATACAAATATTTTTAAATATATTAATAAAAGGCAGAAAAAAATAATATTTTTTATTATGTAACTATGATATAAATAAAGATATTTTATAACGTATTTATTTAAATAAATAAATAAAATATTTTAAAATATATTAATAAAAGGCAGAAAAAATAAACATATTATATAAGTATGTTTCTTGATGGATATAGACCTGAAAATTCCTTTAAGAAGAATAAATTTGATAATCTTCACCTGTCTGAGCAGGAAAGACACAACATCCGTTGATTCCCAGTAGGAGGCGTGAAACAGGTGAGGTAGAGCCACGGTGGGGAACGCAGTCAGAGCGTCGGGACAATACAGGGCGAAATCGATGCGCTTGGTTCCCCACCAGCGTGCAGCGACTGCAGGAGAAACGAGAGATTCAGTCACGCCTGTCCAAACCATTACTGCTACAACGGCAGCTTCAAATACCATTAAAGATTTCGGTTTCATCTGCACATAATTTATGAATGTTTCAGATGCTGGATCGAGGACAGGACGAGGACATATGATGCAGGTTTGCTTCAGGGGCTCAAGAGGAAGGAAAGAAATGGAAAGTTGTTGTTTTGTAATGTGCACTTCTTCCTCCCATGACCCATTGCAAAGACATTTAAGAACACAACCCTATTTTTGGATTGAAATTCTTTTCATTGGGGTTTAATGTTCTTGAATCTGCAAACGGCCTCTGGTCCTCTACAAGTCGGATTGTGAATAGAAAACCAGTTTTTATTCAAAACTGGTTCCATTTTGACTGGGCGGTGAATAAAGACAGTATACAGACAACATGTTTTTTTATTGCAATGTCCTCACTGGTTGCACGTAACAACATACAGCATGAGCGGTGCAGTCTGATTCACAAACAAAAGAGTCGGTTGTTTTAAAAGAATCAGTAAAAAAAAATGTAAAAAAAGATTCACTCACATCTAAATTAGGGCTGCACGATATTGAAGAAAAATGCGACATGCGATAACTCATTAATGCGATATTTTATATGCGATACAATAATGGTTAAAGTGTGTAAAATAAATGTAAATTATCTTTAAAATATATTCAAAATTATATAACCTACATACGCGTTTCACATTTTTTGTGGCAAGAAAACATCCCTACAACTTCTGAAAGTGAACAGTAGTGTTTTACTGTAGAATAAGAAGTGTTATTTTAACATCAGTGTAAACCACTGGATTTAGGGTTTCATACATTAGGTTTATTTAACAACAGAAACTGAATAATCAAATGTAAAAATAAAACGCTGCTAGTTTTCATTGTATACTGACTCCTATTAAAGCTACAAAAGTTATTCAGCCAAGAGCACTGTGATTTTCTTTTTGTCTTTTGTTCATGACCCCAGTTATTGCAAGCCGGTGCGATATGCATATCGCGATATATACATTTGCGATATTTCGATAATTTCTATATTGTGCAGCCCTAGTCTAAATGTAATTAAAGACTAATTTGGAACAGACACGAAATAAATGGTACTTAAAGTAATAATAATTTGCTATCACTAATTTTAGAGAAAAATTATGCGATAAAAAACTATTTATGCATAACCGCAAATTTAATAATTCATGCCCCCGATCCAGATTTGATGTTTAGTAAATCAACTTTTAAATATTTAAATATTGTCCAAGTATAAAATAATAATATTAAATTCCTGTCCCTGATCACATAATTATTAATTTAGTAAACCATCCAAATATTTTTTTTTTGCAAAAAATTATATATTATATAAATAACATTATTATTTGCAGAATATGCAAAAAATAATTTTTCACAATAATTTTTTTTTAAAAAGATATATTACAATAAAATATTTACCAAAAAAGTAGGTTTTAATATAATAAAGATAACAATTTTATAATAATTTATTTTAATTTTAAAATAAACATGCATTTTAATAAAAAAAAAAGCTTAGTACATAGTGGAGACCACTTCCTCAAAAGTACTAAAAAATTATCAGAATCAATAAATTCCTTCTGATTCCCATCCTTATCTATAAGTGACCGCTAACAGAAGATATACAGGTCGTAAGCATGATAATGGGAGCAAGACCAGTGAGCGTCATTTCAAAGCATCTTCAGAAGGTCTTCATCATTCAGGGCAAACCCAGAGCGGCTCAGGGTTCCAGAGATGAAGAACCAGAGCACCAGCGCTGAGCTTTTAAAGGATGGGGGCATGAATCAGAAAACAAAGGCATCAGCGCTGGGGAGGTCAGCAAGGAAACAGGCTGAAGATTCGGAGGGCTAAAACAGGCAGTAGGAGGGATTGCAGGGAATGCAGCAATGGTAGAAACTAACGCAGGCAAACAGGAGAGCGGGTGCATCTGGAGGGTCGAGGAGACCCTCTGACCGGACGTCTACCCACGCTCCAAGTACCTTGCTCGATGTCCAGCGGGACACACGGTGATGGTGGGTCTGAGGCGAGCGAGGGTGAGGGCTCAAAGCCTAGAGAGATGCTCTGCTCTGTATCATCCAAACAGCTGGAATCCTGCCTTTCTAGCGGACGCTTATTTTGTGCTTTGCAGGATTTGGGGGAGGGGCTTCGGAAGCTCATTTTATTATAGGGGAGGGCCAATTGGGACAAAAGACTGAGCTTTTTGGAGAGTCTAAGTTGGCATGCTTGTGTTACTAGAGAAAAAAACAACAACATCAAAACAACAGTAGTCAAAAGGTGAACATGATATGTGATAGTTCCTAGCTATATTTGCAGCATTGCGGCTTTTTTTTTTTGCAGCACACTACTGTACAAAGGTTTAGGGAAAATAAGACTTTTTTTTAAAAGAAATTAGAACTTTTATTCAGCAAGGTCCCTGTAAATTGATCAAATCTGACAGTAATGACTTCTATAATGTTAGGAAAGATTTATATTAATCAAAGAATCCTGAAAAAAATGTATCATGGTTTCCACAAAAATATGAAGCAGCACAACTGTCAGCACTGATAATAATAATCAGAAATGTTTCTTGAGCAGCAAATCAGCATATTAAATGATTTCTGAAGGATCATGTGGCACTGAAGACTGGAGTAATGATGCGGAAAATTAAGCCTTGCATCAGAGGAATAAATACAATTTTTAAAAAGATTAAAATATAAAAGTTATTACAATTTTTTTAATTGTAATTCACAATATTAGTGTTTTTACTGTAATTTTGATCAAATAAATGCATCCTTGGTGAAGATTTCTTGATATCAATCTTTTTTGTTATTCTATTAAACCTAACCCGAGTGTGTACATGTGTTAACTTACTGTTGGCGATGTTGGAGGCGGTGTAACTGTCCGCTAACCCGGACACCTGGCTGGCGATGCTGGTCTCACTGCCCCTGCGAGCCCCACGGAAGGCAGGAATGGATCCCGGGGACGAAGGATTGGAGTGATCCCCAAACATAATGCTGTGAGACTGCATCACGTCCGCTGTGAGGAACAAAACCAGTAATTATAGGCAGTGTTGCGATCATACCTAGATTTTGGATCGGAGCTTGATTATACATTTGTAAAAGGGCCATTTGATTCAAAATGATAAAAGGAAGTGAAAAGAAGATGCAAACACAAATCCAAAGAGATATAAAAGAAGTAAATACTGCCCATGAGTCCATTTTAATCTGTTCCTTCCATTCTGGAGGAACCTAGGAGAGTATTTACTGTTTTTACATGAAGTCCTCATGGGGCATTATCTACCAAATACACATGCAAGCCCGTCATCAGAATCAGCATTTGTCTTTAGTCAAGCTGCTTGAATTTATATTTTATTATTATTATTGCTGTATTGTTGTTTTAAAGGTGGAGTGTGTAATTTCTGCATGTACTAGTAGCATCGAATTGAATGGCAAAAATAGTGCTGGTTTCCAAACAGGTTTCCCCATAGGTCAGACCGCTTATGGGCAAACCTCATGAAATCTTTCAAGAACATGCCTAGGTTATATTTCACACCAGAATCAAAAGGGCTATTTTATTCATATAGGGACTATTATTTTCATAATAATATACAGTACCGGTCAAAAGTTTGAAAACATAACGATTTCTATTTTTAATGTCTGCTCATCAAGCCTGTAATTATTTGATCAAAAATACAGAAAAAACTATAATATTGTGAAATATTATTACAATTTAAAAGGATGGTATTCTATTTTAATATACTTTAAAATATAATTTATTTATGTGATGCATAGCTGAATTTTCAGCTTCATTACTCCAGTCTTCAGTGTCACATGATCCTTCAGAAATCTTCTGAAAGTTCTAAATTATTTATACATTATAGTATTATTTTGTACTGCCTTAAAATTAGGCTGATTTAAAAACATGCATTGTCAACAGTAATTTTTACTATAATACTATACTACTAACCCAAACTTTACAGTAAAGAATCGAATAGTATCATAGAGAATAATATTCATAATTACATAAAACAAAACAAAAGTAAAGCATCTATTGTATTGGGGGTGAAAATATTCTTAATTATAATGTAAAGTATAATTTTTCTTCTGATTTTGTGGTGAAATGAAACTCATGTGGTTTATACTTGTCTACACTAAATTAGGATATGAAAAAGCATTTTAACGTTGAAAAAATACACACTTCACCTCTAAATTCAATACCATCAGTTCCACATGGCAGCATCCAGTGGCAGGAAGTCACAGTAAAACTCAAAACCGACAAGCCCCAATGAGAGAATCAATGTCAAAGCAGACGCACAAACACAGATCATGTGAAATGAGGGCACACGCCACACAGGGGTGACACACATAACAGGGAGTTTACACTAAAGGGGTGCAAGAAACCAGGAATGGCTACACACACTCGGCGGGGGCCGGTATGGCTTGCCAGTTGAGCACAGGGACGGGAATGGAAGTCTCGCTGATGCCATCCTGAAAGCGCTGGGCGGCACAGCTCACACTCTCCAACAGGAGGTGAGGGTTACTCTGGATGGTTTCCACTGCCACATGTCAAACCCAGCGGCATGAGGGACGTGGAGACATGAGAGCGACGTGAGGGGAGAGAGACAAAGAAACAGAAAATAAAGACAAATAACAGACAGAAATGACACAAACCGAGGCACGAGAACACCAGCCAGAACTGCAATGATGGACGATGCTCTTTTACAAGTGCTCTTGTAAACAAGTACTCTTTTAAACTAAACCATAGAAATATCTGCATTAATTCACATGCGATCACACGTAGGCCCTGTTTACAATCACGATTTCTCAAATGTAAACGGGTACCTTGAGCTAATATAGCTAGAAATGCATGAGACCACATTGCATTTGTAGTGTAAACGCTGCGGTAATATGTCCAGATGCATTCTGGACAAAAGACTCACCTGTCAATCATCCATTGCAATAAAAGATGTAAATGAGCCAATTACATGCAGCTTCCTGTTTTGGGGGGGGGTTTTTTGACACATTTTGCATTGTTATTAGCATGCAGTAAGACATATACATAAGAGTAATGTATGCAGCAGGGTCTTAGTTAACTAAAACTAAAATCATTAAAATTGTTAAGTAAAATAATATTAAATATGTTTTAAAAAAAAACTTATTTCAGCTAGTACATTTCAAGGCAACATTTTCTCAATTGCATTTAGTTTAACATGATGTAATAAAACTAAAACTGAAAAAAAAAAAAAATTATTAAAAAAGAAAATATACAGGTCCTTCTCAAAAAATTAGCATATTGTGATAAAGTTCATTATTTTCCATAATGTAATGATAAAAATTAAACTTTCATATATTTTAGATTCATTGCACACCAACTGAAATATTTCAGGTCTTTTATTGTTTTAATACTGATGATTTTGGCATACAGCTCATGAAAACCCAAAATTCCTGTCTCAAAAAATTAGCATATCATGAAAAGGGTCTCTAAACGAGCTATTAACCTAATCATCTGAATCAACTAATTAACTCTAAACACCTGCAAAAGATTCCTGAGGCTTTTAAAAACTCCCAGCCTGTTTCATTACTCAAAACCGCAATCATGGGTAAGACTGCCGACCTGACTGCTGTCCACAAGGCCTTCATTGACACCCTCAAGCAAGAGGGTAAGACACAGAAAGAAATTTCTGAACAAATAGGCTGTTCCCAGAGTGCTGTATCAAGGCACCTCAGTGGGAAGTCTGTGGGAAGGAAAAAGTGTGGCAAAAAACTCTGCACAACGAGAAGAGGTGACCGGACCCTGAGGAAGATTGTGGAGAAGGACCGATTCCAGACCTTGGGGGACCTGCGGAAGCAGTGGACTGAGTCTGGAGTAGAAACATCCAGGGCCACCGTGCACAGGCGTGTGCAGGAAATGGGCTACAGGTGCCGCATTCCCCAGGTCAAGCCACTTTTGAACCAGAAACAGCGGCAGAAGCGCCTGACCTGGGCTACAGAGAAGCAGCACTGGACTGTTGCTCAGTTTTGCATGTCATTCGGAAATCAAGGTGCCAGAGTCTGGAGGAAGACTGGGGAGAAGGAAATGCCAAAATGCCTGAAGTCCAGTGTCAAGTACCCACAGTCAGTGATGGTCTGGGGTGCCATGTCAGCTGCTGGTGTTGATCCACTGTGTTTTATCAGGGGCAGGGTCAATGCAGCTAGCTATCAGGAGATTTTGGAGCACTTCATGCTTCCATCTGCTGAAAAGCTTTATGGAGATGAAGATTTCATTTTTCAGCACGACCTGCCACCTGCTCACAGTGCCAAAACCACTGGTAAATGGTTTACTGACCATGGTATTACTGTGCTCAATTGGCCTGCCAACTCTCAAGACCTGAACCCCATAGAGAATCTGTTGGATATTGTGAAGAGAAAGTTGAGAGACGCAAGACCCAACACTCTGGATGAGCTTAAGGCCGCTATCGAAGCATCCTGGGCCTCCATAACACCTCAGCAGTGCCACAGGCTGATTGCCTCCATGCCACGCCGCATTGAAGCAGTCTTTTCTGCAAAAGGATTCCCGACCAACTATTGACTATTGAGTGCATAACTGAACATAATTATTTGAAGGTTGACTTTTATTTTTGTATTAAAAACACCTCTTTTATTGGTCGGATGAAATATGCTAATTTTTTGAGACAGGAATTTTGGGTTTTCATGAGCTGTATGCCAAAATCATCAGTATTAAAACAATAAAAGACCTGAAATATTTCAGTTGGTGTGCAATGAATCTAAAATATATGAAAGTTTAATTTTTATCATTACATTATGGAAAATAATGAACTTTATCACAATATGCTAATTTTTTGAGAAGGACCTGTAAAATTACGATTTTAAAATATTAATGAAACCTATAATCTTATTTTAATGATAGTGAAGTAACACTGATATGCAGTCAATATCAAGAGACCATCCCCTCTAAATCCAATCACGAGTGGTCAGAGGACGCATGACAATATAAGGTCTCGCCTGACCACTTGTGATCCGATCACCCGAGATAACACTAGGTGTAATCCAGGTCTTAGCAGGTGTACGTGTTGAATGAGAAATCTCCCTAGTCTTACCCAGCAGGGCAGACTGGCCGTCACCCAGTGGGAAGCGCTGGTATCGGGGTACACTAAACGGTGGCATCAGGTGGAAGCGCTTCTCCAGCAGGGGCTCCAGACGAGAGGCGGAGGGATCCGCGGGGTGGAACAGGTTATAAACCTGCTGGCAAGCCGGACGAAGATGAGCCACTGCAGGAACAACACAAGAAAACACAAATGTTTTAAATTGATTAAAAACAATTGGTGTTAGAATATACATTTACAATATATACATATAAAAAAATTCCCGCTGGTTTGCTATAGTTGCTAAGTAGAATAATGCATACTGTTCAACAGTTTGGGGTCAGTAAGATCGTTTAATGTTTTTGAAGTCTCTTCTGCTCACAGAGGCCACATTTATTTGAACAAAAATACACTGAAAAAGTAATATTTTGAAATTTGAATTTATTCCTGTGATCAAAGCTGAATTTCAGCATCATTACTCCAGTCTTCAGTGTCACATGATCCTTCAGAAATCATTCTAATATGATGATTTGCTGCTCAAGAAACATTTCTGTTGAAAACAGTTGTGCTTCATATTTTTGTGGAAATCTTGATACCTTTTTTCAGGATTCTTTGATGAATAGAAAGAAAACAGAAATGGGTTGTAACATTATAAATGTCTTTACTGTCACATTTGATCTATTTGATGCACTGCTGAATAAAAGTATACAACAAATCATAGTGACCCAAAACTTCTGCACGGTTGTGTACTTCAATATTTTCTTTCGCCACAAACAAGCTAAAATTAATGCTGCTGTTGTTGGTGTAGGAGGTTATGCCTTCAGTATTTCGTTCAACACATTCATCCTTGTTTTTGTTTTGTTTTGTACTGTACATGACAGATGTTAGATCTGGATTCTCCCGTCAGCATACGGTTCCTTTCCTCTGTGACACCAGCCCTCTAAAACAATCTCCAGTAATCTGCCGGCAGCCCACAACTCCAACTGATTTAAGTTGCTTTTAGGATTAATATGTTTTAAAAGATTTGGACTTCAGAACAAAAACAGCATAAACAATAGAGATTACACAGTCTGTGTAATCCATCAGATCAAGTCACACTTTAAACGATCGCTTTGGCATCCAATCCACGCCGGATTTCATTCTCTTTCATCACTCTTCTTCCACTAGAAAGTGTATTGAAGGTTGACATACCGTCCAAAGAAGGGACCACAGTTTTCCTCAGAGCGAGGACCAGGCCTAGAGGAGAGCCGAAGAGGAAGAAGTCGGACACTTCGAAGTCAAACTTCCCCAGAGCGCCACCTCCCTCCAGCATGGTACTGCTGCTGGACCGTCGGGAACCCGGATCGTTCCTCAAGACGCTGGAGTGCAGACTATATATACACAACTTACATTATTATACACATCTTTACAATTGTATTATTGTGCATTATTAGTGTCACAAGTAGGGATTCACTGCCATGTCTGGAAAAAACAATATTTTGATTCAGACCAATTCGCTTAAATAATCAATTATATTTTTGACCCACTTCAACTGATTGATTTAAAATATTTGACTAAAAAGACTGATTTGATCACAAATCAGATAGCAAAAAAGTTCTAGTCAATTAAATATTTTATTTATTGAATTAAATATTGAAATGTATTCATTTTTTATTACAAATTTGTTTATGCCTTTTGCAGGCATGGAAAGCAATTAAAAAATATTATTATTTCCGTTATAAAATATCTGTAATATTTGAAAATCTAGTATTTATTGTTTGAAACAGAAAAATAAACCCATATATCATCTGCTTCTAATCAAACATAACCAGATATAACCAACAAGTTAATGAAATGCAAATATCAGCCAATACCAATATAGTCATCAGCATATTATGGACCCTTTTTACATTTATGGGGTTATTAGAAGTAGAAGTTGTCAATAGTTGGGTATACGCCACAATAGCATTTCTATGACTTTTCAAAAGAGGAAAAATATGTAGAGCTTGATTGCCATCACTTGCTCAGACGTTGGATTAGAAACACTCACGAAGCAGCGTAAATTAATGCCAAGGTAATAGAAGACAAAGTATAGTGTTATAAGTGTACATTCAATTTTATAAAATTAAAATGTAAAAACCTTTGCTAGATTCAGTGAGGAAACGCATCATCACAGTCTATGAAAACAGTCCATTGTGCACATAAATATGATAAATAAAACAGACATGTTGACTTGAATGATAAACAAACTGTGTGAGGAACAATAGAAGGACTGTGGCTCACCTGGTCAGGAAGGCCTGGTGCTGTTTGATGGTGTCCAGCTCGTAGGTCGAGGAGTCGCTGCGTTTCCGGGGCAGCTGTTTTTTAGGGTCGTCTGGACCGCTGGAACGTGGAATGTCTATATTACTACGACTGAGGTGCCGACTTCCCTCTAGAGACAAACCCGAGCAGTGAGTGCTGTTTATAATGATCCCTGGTGACAACAGGTCATTGTCCTGTGGAGGAAGTGCATCAGTAATTAGAATTACAGGGATCATATGATGGAAAACTGGTGATTTATGATAATTTATAACATCTGTCCTGCATGGTTCAGAAAAAGAAGTTAGAACACAACAAAAGGTTGTGGTTAAACTGCTGAGGAAAACATCTTAACCACTGTTTGGCTTAAGGCCAAAAAAGGGGGTTTAGATTTAGAGTGGAAAAACAGCGTCTCTCAGACACGTGATGACAACACACTGCTAATGCAACTCAACCAGGCCTCATCCCTAAATGAGAGATATTGTGACGTGTGCATTCACAATTTATCACTGTCTGGATGATCAGGCCTTGTGTGTGTGTTCACCTGCACACTGACAATGCTGCCACGCCGGCTGCTGTTTTGACTCTCTGACACTGTGATGTTGCTGCTGCAAAGAGCATCAAATCCCAGAATCCCTCCAACACAGTCACCAATCAGACACACCTGCACACAATTACCAGACAGAGAGACACACATTACATCACATACAGGAAGTCATGTGCATGGGCAATGTGTGGGATAAATGTCCATTTAAAGATAAAACAACACTTTAAACTTGTTTGTAAAAGATGTGATTGTAAAATTGAATATTCTGCCGGAATTATTGTTTTGTTTTGATTAATTAATTATTTTTTTGTTTTGATTTCATCGTGAAATGTGACATGTTTGCATGACATTCAGCCTCAATTGTCGACAATAAAACATGTGATATTTGTAAGACAAAAGCAAACACGGACACAAATGCTGTGAATAATGCACATTTATCCCAAAAGTTATTTTATCACTTTTACGCCAAGACTTCAGCAAACTAACTAAAACTAGATGCATATTTCACTGCCACACAAATTTTCCATTACTCTAATCTGTAAATAATTACATAGAGAAAAAACCAAAGCACTGACTTGGCCAGTGAAAGTGGCCCCCTCCAGGGATTTGATGAAGTCACCGTAGACCTGATTGGCTCGCACTATGACCGTTGCCACGGCGTCCTGGTACTGTGGTGCAGAGGTGGCCAATAGGGGCAGGGCGGCCAGAGGGATGTGATCCTGACTGTTGGAGAGGCAACCTTCGTCATAGCTGTAGGGACTCAAACTGTGTCAAGGACATAAGAACAGAGAGCATGCTGGGTTATTACCAGCGAGAAGCCGTTTTATGAACTGAATCAGCACGTAGAGTGGCATATTAGCCTTTATGCATTACGTATGCAATACTCGTTGATCTATACATTTACCAAAATGTGCAGTTTACATTCAGAGTGCACAGAACAGAACTGTATCCCACAATGCAATGTGTTTTCAAAAGTGCACTGAATTAATCAATATCAACAGTGATGTAACATCTCTTTATTGACAGTGCACTAATTAGAATAAATTGCAAAAAAAAATATTCAAAATGCAATATAACTGTCTTTTGATAAATAATGTTATTCACTGCAATAACAGCAGCATTTTCAATTTTTTTCTTCCTTCAAAATAAATAAAAAATATTTATTATTATCATTATTTAAAAAATACATTTATTATTATTTAATAACAATAAAATTGTTATTATTTAATAATATAGCAATTATAAAAATAATTCTATTTTTTCAAATACATCTATTCTAATCTATTTTTCTATACCAAAAAAAAAAAAAAATATATATATATATATATATATATAATAATACAATTAATTAATTAATTTAAATCAATAAATTATTAATACATTATTACTTTTGAAGTAATTTGGGTTACGCAAAGCACTACTTACTGTTTAATTGTGATCATTAAGTATTGTCATTGTCAATTATGGTTTTTTTTTTTTGTAGTGTCGAGTTGAGTTTCAGTTGTCCTTATCCTAACCCTAGCCCTTGAGTTATCCTAACCATAGCCCTTAGCCCTAATAAGGTGAATAATAACCTTCACAGTTCAACTAATGCTGTAAACCGGAGTCAGTTCATTAGCCTACTATAATATTGGAGGTAAAAATTAACTGATTTGTAGCTATACAAACACTTTTATTTATTTTTATAACAAGAAAGTAATATGAATTATAAACATTTTAAAGGTGGCTGTCATGATTTATTCAAACATGCATTAAATATTGAAGAACATTAAAAATTACAATGAATATATAATATGGTGCATATATTTTGCAAAATTCTCCTCTCTAGTTAATTTTCTAGCTGACTAACGAGTTTATGGTCACATATGTTTTTTCTGAGGTAAATGTGACGTTACATGACATTGTTTACAAGTTGTTTAATTGACGTATTTCCACGGTTGAAACACTGATTGAGCGATTCCATGTAACATGATACAGATTTCGATAAGTTGTACTATCTTTTAACTCACTTTTAGATGCTCATTCATGTTTATTTCACGCTGTAACTGGCGGAAGAAAAGATCATGTGCGCTCCTCTCTTGAGCTGCGCCAGAGCGATCTCACGCCACAGCGCCAAAACGGTATTTATGTTTTAGAATTTTGTAATAAAATGGACGTAATTTGAAATTTGAGACTTTATTTCATATCAATAGTAACAAAGCACAAAGATTATTGCGATTTATTGGACGGGATGCGCGCTACAATGCTCCATTCATTCATCAAATAAAAACAGGATGACTAAAGTTAATCGATTCTTGAGATTTAAGAATCGATATTGGTTCGTAAAAATGAGAATCGATTAATATAGAGAAATCTATATTTTTTACCCAGCCTTACTTAACAACCATAAACATTAATAAAGATTAATAATAAAGTGTGTCACATCACACACACTTACCCACAAACACACATTCTCACACACGCAGACTTAAGCAGTGAATTAACGTTACTATCCCAAAATATGATAGACACTATCCCGGTCATTCCCCATGACAGGCTTAAACCAGTCTTTAAATGACGGGTCGTCAACCCAAGTTTGCGAAAACTTACATTTCCCCATTTCACACTGTAAGCTTGGTAGAAAATACTAAAAGCAAGTCACTAATATCAAAAGAGGTAAAA